>NW_028318591.1:1995833-2332500 GCF_062004578.1 Staurois parvus | reverse complement strand
GGATTTGAAATGAAACGAACAAGATGTGCTTTAACTGCAGACTGTCAGCTTTAATTTGAGGGTATTTACATCCAAATCAGGTGAACGGTGTAGGAATTACAACAGTTTGCATATGTGCCTCCCACTTATTAAGGAACCAAAAGTAATGGGACAGAATAATAATCATAAATCAAACTTTCACTTTTTAATACTTGGTTGCAAATCCTTTGCAGTCAATTACAGCCTGAAGTGTGGAACGCATAGACATCACCAGACACTGGGTTTCATCCCTGGTGATGCTCTGCCAGGCCTCTACTGCAACTGTCTTCAGTTCCTGCTTGTTCTTGGGGCATTTTCCCTTCAGTTTTGTCTTCAGCAAAAAGGGAAATGCATGCTCAATCGGATTCAGGTCAGGTGATTGACTTGGCCATTGCATAACATTCCACTTCTTTCCCTTAAAAAACTCTTTGGTTGCTTTTGCAGTCTGCTTTGGGTCATTGTCCATCTGCACTGTGAAGCGTCCAATGAGTTGTGAAGCATTTGGCTGAATATGAGCAGATAATATTCCCGAAACACTTCAGAATTCATCCGGCTGCTTTTGTCAGCAGTCACATCATCAATAAATACAAGAGAAGCAGTTCCATTGGCAGCCATACATGGCCACGCCATGACACTACCACCACCATGCTTCACTGATGAGGTGGTATGCTTAGGATCATGAGCAGTTCCTTTCCTTCTCCATACTCTTCTCTTCCCATCACTCTGGTACAAGTTGATGTCGGTCTCATCTGTCCATAGGATGTTGTTCCAGAACTGTGAAGGCTTTTTTAGATGTCGTTTGGCAAACTCTAATCTGGCCTTCCTGTTTTTGAGGCTCACCAATGGTTTCCATCTTGTGGTGAACCCTCTGTATTCACTCTGGTGAAGTCTTCTCTTGATTGTCGACTTTGACACACATACACCTACCTCCTGGAGAGTGTTCTTGATCTGGCCAACTGTTGTGAAGGGTGTTTTCTTCACCAGGGAAAGAATTGTTCGCTCATCCACCACAGTTGTTTTCCGTGGTCTTCCAGGTCTTTTGGTGTTGCTGAGCTCACCGGTGCGTTCCTTCCTTTTAAGAATGTTCCAAACAGTTGTTTTGGCCACGCCTAATGTTTTTGCTATCTCTCTGATGGGTTTGTTTTGTTTTTTCAGCCTAATGATGGCTTCACTGATAGTGACAGCTCTTTGGATCTCATCTTGAGAGTTGACAGCAACAGATTCCAAATGCAAATAGCACACTTGAAATGAACTCTGGACCTTTTATCTGCTCATTGTAATTGGGATAATGAGGAAATAACACACACCTGGCCATGGAACAGCTGAGAAGCCAATTGTCCCATTACTTTTGGTCCCTTAATAAGTGGGAGGCACATATGCAAACTGTTGTAATTCCTACACCGTTCACCTGATTTGGATGTAAATACCCTCAAATTAAAGCTGACAGTCTGCAGTTAAAGCACATCTTGTTCGTTTCATTTCAAATCCATTGTGGTGGTGTATAGAGCCAAAAATGTTAGAATTGTGTCGATGTCCCAATATTTATGGACCTGACTGTATACACACACACACATATATATATATATACACACACACACACACACCGTGTTAGGGTTTTTTGGCCTTCTTCTGCATCAACTCTTGGAGTAGGATTCTATACATGGAGGTTTTCTATTTATTTTTTTCTATTGGGTAAACAACAACAAAAAAAGAGTGAGAGAAAAAAAAAAAAAAAGGACGAGCATGCAAAAGAGTGCCAGCGCGAGCAAAAGAGAGCCGACGTGGAGATAAAGTGGAGTAAAGAATCTGTACCAAAATCTCAATGTAAAAAAAAAATCAACTGATACAAAGAACTGGAACGTAACCTTTCCCTAAATAACAAGACAACACAATCATTCAACATCTAACACTCACATCCGGCTAAAATGGAAAATATAAAAATCTACAATCATTTAGAACTAGAAGTGACTGTCACTGCAAAGTTTTGATAAGTGGCGGTTTATCTCACCCCAGATCGTGTGTGTGTGTACCGGCCATACTTAACCCCCCCGACTGTGGTTTCTCTCTGACAGGGGAAGCGTCACCTTCATGTAGTACAGGAGTTGGTGAGACTAAAATACTACACTTATCTTACAGAGTGTGCACAGACTTCCTGTGTGTAACCCCAGCAGAGGATGCTGCAAGGGAAAGAACCCGCTAAGATGAAGCAAAAAGTCACCAAACATCGAGCGTGATGAATTAGAACCAGCTAGGACTTACAAATGTATGAAAAACCAAAAACACCTTTTATAGTTTTGGATAGTGTGAGGAAGGATAAGAAACCCTGGCAGGTTTTTACTGCTGTGTACTAGTTATGATGGCAGCAGCAAAATCATTAAAGACCAACTTGTTTTCGATGGAGTAAGTGTTAGGCTACGTTCACACTAGCTTTGTCAGCAGGTGTCAGACAGGCGTTTGGGAAGCATTTTTAACGCTTCTCAAACGCCTATGAAAATTCTGCACATGGCAGCACACGGAAGCGTTAGCGTCGCGGCAAATCTGACGCCTCGTGTCCAGTCGGGAGGAGTTGAAGCCTCCCATTCAAGTCTATGGTGCCGCTCTGCAAACGCCTAGCAGGAGTTTGCGGTGCGGCTGCGACTATAACTTCATTATAGGCGTTTGTGGTGCGGTTTTAACGCTTGGCAAACGCCTATCAACCGCCTCAAAACCGCGCATAGGGCGTTTTGGGAGCGTTAAAAACGCTTCCCTAACGCCTGTCAAACGCTGTAGGGGCGTTTGGCAAGAGTTAGAAATAAAGACAAGTTTGAACGAGCCCTTAGAACCCGTGTCAAGTCTGTATTGATCCCTGTGTCCCCTGCAGGGGGAATCCCCTTTCACTTCCTGTTTTGACACCCATCAAATAGACCAGAAGAGGGACATAATGAGCAATCTTGTTTTTTTCTTTTCTACAGTGGGGGGGGGGGTTGTTTAAATCCTCCAAAAAACAGAAAAAAAAAGCAAGAGTAATCTCACCAAATGGACACACAGCAATAAAAACAAGGGTTTAAATCTTCTTCACGCTCTTCAAAATGATAAATCTCTATACCACAATCTGCACTTGGACGGAGCCGCATCGATTTCTAAAGTGGTTCATGCACTACTTTTGGTGCGATTTGCACAGACATCTGTATCAGATCTCTGGCAAATCGCACCTGAAATCAGCAGGTCATCCGACTTTGAAATCGTGCGACTTCACTGTAAGTCGCACAGTTTCAAAGTTGGGTTTGATGTGACCGGGGCGTAAAGCGACAAACCAGATTTTTTTTTTTTTTTTTTTAGTAAAATAAAACTTATAGTCACCTGCTCTGTGCAATACCATTGCTTGCTCTGGGGGCACTCTGCAGGAGGGAGGGGCCATGAGTGCTGGCAGAGGGCCCAAGAAGGAGGCGGCTCAGGGTTGCTCTCTGTAAAACCACTGCACAGAGCAGGTAATTATGAAATGCTTGTTACTTAAAAAAACAAAAACCTGCCTGAAATATCACTTTCAGCCTGAAGGTGGAAGTGTTCATCTTTTTAAGACTGTAACTGTTAAAACACAAATATAGCATTAAAAAAAAAAACCAATGAATTTATTTAAAAATCTGCACATCCCTCACTAGGATTAATAAACGGTACAGAAAATAAAAGCCTTTCACCGACAAAATTATTTAGGTTACTGTCAAGTTAACCAATGCATGTTGAATTTGGCCTGGGTATCAAGCTGAACTACAGACACCCTCCACCACCACCAAAAAACAAAAACCTGCCTTTAATATCACTTTCAGCCTGAAGGTGGAAGTGTTCATCTTTTTAAGACTGTAACTGTTAAACACAAATATAGCATTAAAAAAAAAAAAACAATGAATTTATTTAAAAATCTGCACATCCCTCATACTAGGATTAAAAAACGGTACAGAAAATAAAAGCCTTTCACAGATAGAAATTGTTTAGGTTACTGTCAAGTTAACCAATGCATGTTGAATTTGGCCTGGGTATCAAGCTGAACTACAGACACCCCCCCCCCCCCCATCACCACCACACCCCGCAAGGGACAATTTTTGTCACCATTTTACTTTCCTTACCTCTAACTCCCCAGGCAGCCGGTGCTCTTCCCTCCCTTTCTGTGCAGGCAGTTCCATTGGTGTTTATTGGGACACAGCAGCTACATGGACACAACTGCTGCTTACAACTTGGGTCTGGAAGCGTGGCCCTGAATGTAGAATGCAGTGCATTCTGGCAGAACACCTGCATGTCGGTAAAACTGGAAGAAGTGGCTATGTCCGTGTAGCCACTGCATCCTGGCTGACATGCATGGGCAGGGGCGGACTGACAACTCACGGGGCCCCCGGGCAATAGGGGATCATGGGGCACCTGTGTCTTTGCCCAAACTCAAAAAAGCCTATGAAAAAAAAAAAAAGGTACCAAGGGCATCTCATGGGGCCCCCTACTGACCCCGGGCCCTCGGGCAGTGCCCGAGTTTCCAAACGGTCAGTTCGCCCCTGTGCATGGGACTGCCTGCATGGGGATGTACGGAACACCTGTGTGGGCAAACACAACCCTTGCAAACGCGTATGCTTAAGTAAGCCCATGTGAACAAGGCCTTAGTGATGACAATTGGTGCAACCAAATGGACGGAGCACTGAAAAGAGAGGGCTTTGAGGGGGAGCTGGTTGTCCCACTGCGAGGGTAGTTTTGTCATTTCCCCGACCCGAAGTTCAGCCTAAAAGACTAAATGTGGGTGGAGTCAAGAAGACGCATTTATAGGAAGGGTATTGGTCAAGATTAGCATATTTTAGCTGCCTTTCCTCACATCTATTAGTCATTTGGAGATCCATCTTTTGCAAAATCAGTGTGCACTGCCCAGGTTTGACACAACCTGCCCAATGATCTATATCCGTAGCATTATCGTCATACTGCGTGCCCGTGCATCACTGAATATAATCTCCCATAAACCATATAATATCCCTTTAATTAATGGGAGGAGGTGAAACACTTTTCATTCAGCGGAACGGCGTTAACTCCCAAGACAAACATGCAAAAAGGACAAAGGCTTGAAAGGTGTTCATTGTACAACAGGCACAGCGCCCTGGGACAGGCAATATGGTGGCAATCAGAAACAGTTTGAACTAAGTGCAAAAGGGTCGCTTCTGCTACACAACTGATGGTGCAGTTTTCATGCCAAATCGCATAAAGATTTTAGTATATTTGTTATTTAACTGGGGAATGACCATACATAGAATGTAACGCAAGATCTCAATCCAAACAAAGAAGAATGAGACTAATAAAGTAAAAGTCCTTCTGATACAGTGTCATTAGTCCATCACCAATAGATGGACTGAGATCTTCAATAGTCTTCAAACATTCCTCTTACTATTCTGATCACTCGTACAATACCTACACTCACCTTCTATAGCTGACCCCAATATCAATTAAAGCGGAACTCCACCCAAAAGGGGGAAGTTCTGTTTTAAGGGCTGGTCCCCTGCTCCCCATTAAGGATTGGCACCTTTGGGGAGCGGGTAGCAGAAATTTACAGGTACCCGCTCCCACTTCCACTGTGATCACCTAAGCAATCGGAAGCAGAGGTTGTCCTACCCCCCCCCCCTCCCTCCCTCTCCATAGTCTTCTTGGACATATGACAGGTCCCAGAAGACTACGGGACCATTCAGAAAGCGCAGCGCTACTCACGCATGTAGAGTGGGCACCCAGCTGTGAAGCCACAAGCTGTCACAGCCAGGTGCCCACACTGAAAATGCCGGGAACACAGGATGGCCAGTGAAAGGGGCTGCGGGGAGGACACTGCGGAATCGATGGACAGGTGACTGGCTGCTTTTTTAAAAGTCAGCAGCTACAGTTTTTGTAGATGCTGCTTTTTATTTTTTTTTACAGTTTGACTGTAACTGCGCTTTAACCACCTCCCGTCCGGCCGTTGTATATAAACGGCCAGACGGTGGCAGTGCAGGGTCGGGTGGTTGTTTATAAATGACCACCCGCCCCCTGCTTGTGCGCGCTCCCTGGGAGAGCGCAGCACCGCAATCCGGTGCCAACTGTGTCCTCCGGACACAGTGGAACACCGATCGTCGGACGGGACCTCTGTGCGAGGTCCTGATCGTGTGATCACTGTTTGGCCGATCAGTGATCACATGCAGAGTAGTAAGCAAGATGTCACTTCTGATATCATTGCTTACTACGTGTGAAATCTGTGAATGATCACAGATGTCACATGGCACAGGGCTATTCACAACAGCCTTGTACCATGTGACAAGCTGTGACCAATCACAGCTCATACAGTAGTTCTCAATGGCTGCAAGAATGCAGCCAGAGAGAAGGAGAAATGATTGCTTTTACAGCCTTTATGGGTGCAAAAGCAATCAGTGTAAAAAAAAAAAAAAAAAACTTCACCCCCCAAAAGTAGTACAGTGGCACTGTACTGCTAGGATGACAGTATGTAAAAAAAAAACAAATAATAATAGAAAAAAAATGTTTAAAAATGTTAGTTTTTGGTTATAAACTAATTTGGGTTATTTTTTTTACTAAAAATATAACGGAATAAATGTTGGCCAAGATGTATGATGAAATATTATTTGCAAAATAATAAAAAAATAAAAAAAAAAACTTTTTTCAAAATGTTTGGACTTTTTCATTTACATAGCAAAAAAAATACAAATCCCAGTGGTGAATAAATACCACCAAAATAAAGTTTTATCTGTCTCAAAAAAATGCTAAAAAATTCATAAGGGTACAGTGTTGCATGACCGTGCAATTGTCATTCAAAGTGTGAAAGCGCTGAAAACTGAAAATTGGCCTGGACAGGATGGGGTTAAAAGTGTCCGGACTGGAAGGGGGGGGGAAAGTGTCCGGACAGGAAGGGGGTAAAAGTGTCCGGACAGGAAGGGGGTAAAAGTGTCCGGACAGGAAGGGGGTAAAAGTGTCCGGACAGGAAGGGGGTAAAAGTGTCCGGACTGGAAGGGGGGGGGGGGGGGAAAGTGTCCGGACAGGAAGGGGGTAAAAGTGTCCGGACAGGAAGGGGGTAAAAGTGTCCGGACTGGAAGGGGGGGGGAAAGTGTCCGGACAGGAAGGGGGTAAAAGTGTCCGGACTGGAAGTGGTTGAGGTCATAAGAGCATGTGTTCTCATATCCAGAGAGCTATTTCAACGGATTAGCATCCTTCTTCTACTTCTCCTGTTGTCAGTCAACTCTCACAGGAATGAGGACATGCTAACAAAAAGAAACAAAAAATAGTGCTCTCTGTGCACAGCAAAAACTTCAAAATCCTTAAAAGGAGAAGTACAGTCAAAGTTCTTTTGGCTGTACTTCTCCAATGAATAAGAGGAGTGCAGTTTGTTGTGCACTCCTGCGACCTGTTGTCAGCTGACAGCCGCTGTCAGTTTTCAGCTGACAGCAAGGCAGAGCGGACACATCGGTGACAAAGTCATCATTCTCTGCTCACAGCGGTGGTGAACTCTCATGTCCACTTAGGTAAGCATAATTAAACAAAAAAAGAAACACCATACCACACTTCTCTAAGTGATACACTCAAATTCTATACATATATGTGTGCAAGTAAACAATCCTGACTCAATACAAACTTGCTGCTCACCTCCTCCAATGGACTTTAATACACATATCAAGTTCTTAAGAGCGTATACACCCTTGTACGTGTTACGCCCTCTGGGCTTCTTCAGTAGCCTACTAAAGCCCAGAGGGAGTAACCACACTGGGGCGGAACCACACTGTGATTTGTGTCTGTGATCCAGGCTTTTTGATATGATGTGTATTGGGTCCCTATGGATGCAGAATCTGTTAAAACGCAGTTCATAGCACTTAGAGATTTTTTTTTTTATGCAAGTGTGAGTGCAATACATTGGGTTTTGTGAGCTCCATGGGATGGAGAAGGAGGTTAGCAGAGAGAAATAATGGGAACGCTGCTGTGGAAGTAGTAGCATAATCTCTTATGACCTTGATACAGTGCCTTGAAAAAGTATTCATACCCCTTGAAATTTTCCACATTTTTTCATGTTACAACCAAAAACGTAATTGTATTTTACTGGGATATTAAGTGATAGACCAACACAAAGTGGCACATAATTGAGAAGTGGAAGGAAAATTATAAATGGTTTTCTAAGTTTTTTTACAAACAAAATATCTGAAAAGTGTGGCGGCATTTGTATTCAGCCCCCTTTACTCTGATACCTCTAATTAAAATCTAGTGGAACCAATTGCCTTCAGAAGTCACCTAATTAGTAAATGGAGTCCACCTGTGTGTAACGTAATCTCAGTATAAATACAGCTGTTCTGTGAAGACATCAGAGGTTTGTTAGAGAACATTAGTGAACAAACCGCATCATGAAGGACAAGGAATACACCAGACAGGTCAGGGATAAAGTTGTGGAGAAGTTTAAAGCAGGGTTAGGTTATAAAAAAAAATCCCAAGTTTTGAGCATCCCATGGAGCACTGTTTAATCCATCATCTGAAAATGGAAAGAGTATGGCACAACTGCAAACCTACCAAGACATGGCCGTCCACCTAGACTAACAGTTCAGGCAAGGAGAGCATTCATCAGAGAAGCATCCAAGAGGTCCATGGTAACTTTGGAGCAGCTGCAGAGATCCACAGCTCAGATGGGAGAATCTGTCCACAGGACAACTACTGGTTGTGCACTCCTCAAATCTGCCTTTATGGAAGAGTGGCAAGAAGAAAGCCATTGTGGAAAGAAAACCATAATAAGTCCCGTCTGCAGTTTGCGAGAAGCCATGTGGGGGACACAGCAAACATGTGGAAGAAGGTGCTCTGGTCAGATGAGACCAGTATAGAACTTTCTGGCCTAAAAGCAAAACGCTATGTGTAGCAGAAAACTAACACTGCACATCACCCTGAACACACCATCTCCACCGTGAAACATGGTGGTGGGAGCATCATGTTGTGGGGATGCTTTTCTGCAGCAGGGACAGGGAAGCTGGTCAGAGTTGATGGGAAGATGGATGGAGCCAAATACAGGGCAATCTTAGAACAAAACCTGTTGGAGTCTGCAAAAGACTTGAGACCGGGGCGGAGGTTCACCTTCCAGCAGGACAACGACCCGAAACATCCAGCCAGAGCTACAATGGAATGGTTTAGATCAAAAGCATAGTCATGTGTTAGAATGGCCCAGTCACAGTCCAGACCTAAATCCAATGGAGAATCTGTGGCAAGACTTGAAAATTGCTGTTCCCAGATGCTCTCCATCCAATCTGACAGAGCTTGAGCGATTCTGTAGAGAAGAATGGGCAGAAATGTCCCTCTCTAGATGTGCAAAGCTGGTAGAGACATCCCCAAAAAGACTTGCAATAGGAATTGCAGTGAAAGGGGGTCCTACAAAGTATTGACTCCGGGGGGCTGAATACAAATGTCACCACACTTTTCATAGATTTGTAAAAAATTCTGAAAACCATTTCTCATTTTTCTTCCACTTCACAATTATGTGCCACTTTGTGTTTGTCTATCACATCAAATCCCAATAAAACACATTTACGTTTTTGGTTGTAACATGACACAATGTGGAAAATATCAAGGGGTGTGAATACTTTTTCAAGGCACTGTATGTGTATTGCAATCCATAGGAGGAGGTGAGCAGCCAGTGTGTATTGAGAAGTGAGGATTGTTTACTTGCACATATATACGAATAGAACGTGAGTGTATTACGTAAGGATTTTGAAGTTTCTAGTGTGCACGGAGAGCACTATATTGTTTTTTGTTTGCATGTCCTCATACCTGTGAGAGTTGAGCAACAGCAGAAGACGGATGCTGATCAGTTGAAATATCTCTCTGGATATGAGATTGCACTACGTTCTACATATGGTAATTATGTATGGTGCGGGGAGAAACACTACTGATGTTTAGCAGCCATTTCTCTGGATACACTCAGGAGGGGGAAGCACTGCGCCAATTGTGCCTTTATATATTTAACTGGGGAATGAGTAGAATAAATCTTAGGGAGGAAATCAGGTTTTTCTCACATGTGATAGAAGATCAAAAAAATCAGCATTAGGCAAAGTTAGGTTGTGTGTTGTAGCTTTGAAGCGGATTTATTTATTCTCCCTTGCTGTGTCCAAACCGGAAGTGTTTATTATTTATTTATTTCAGGTACTTATTTCAGGTATTTATTTCAGTGCTGTCAATTTACGCAGCACTTTACATATATATTGTACATTCACATCAGTCCCTAACCCTCAAGGGGCGTACAATCTAAGGTTCCTAACCCTCAAGGGGTGTACAATCTAAGGTCCCTAACCCTCAAGGGGCGTACAATCTAAGGTTCCTAACTCACATTCATACATACACATACTAGGGACAATTTAGACAGGAGCCAATTAACCTACCAGCATGTCTTTGGAGTATGGGAGGAAACTGGAGTACCCGGAAGAAACCCACGCAGGCACAGGGAGAACATGCAAACTCTAGGCAGGTGGTGCAATGGTTGGGATTCAAACTGACAGCCCTAGTACTGCCAGGCGGAAGTGTTGTCTGCTCGTTTAGGTCTTGAGGACATGGAAGAGTAGATTTACTTACGCGATCGTCTTGCTCTGCAAGACTTGTCTGTGCAGCATCTTCTCCCCCACCTAGACAAATGCAGGGCCCACAGCCCTGCGCTAGGCATGCAGAATCCAAGAAGCAGTCCAATGTTGGAGCATGGGGGGGAAAAGAGAAGGATCACATAAGTGAAACTGTGTTTTCTCTCCCCTAAACGAAACAAACAGATAACCCTTGCATAGTACAGGCATGGCCCCACTTCCTTGGATATGGCCTTTAGACCGGGTTCACACCGATGCGGTGCGGGAAACACTGCGACCAGTGCGGGAAGTCCTGCACCATTTTGGTGTGGATGCAATGCAGTTTGAGCCATACAAAAATGTGTGGCTCAAATCGCACTGCTTGCATGTCATTGGCACAAGTGTCCTGCACCGCATCAGCGTGAACCCAGTCTTACAGCGGAACTAAACCCTCCTCTCCTGTACAGCCAAGGAACTTCTGTCTGATTTGCAACTGCCATAGTGCCACACACTAGTGTGATGATCAGTTATGACACCGGCCATTTGATGGTGTAACAGTTTGGTTGAGAGCACAAGCAAAAGTCACGGTTAGCATTCCCGACATTATATTATTATTATACAGGATTTATATAGCGCCGTCAGTTTGCTCAGCACTTTACATTATGGAGGGAGACAGTACAGTAATAATACAGTTCAATACAAGAGGGATAGGAGGGCCCTGATCCTGGGAGCTTACTATCTAGGAGGGAGGGGTGAGTGGTACAAAAGGTAATAACTGTGGGGGATGGACTGGTTGGAAGAGTAGAGGATTCCAGTATTAGCTGGGGGCGGGGTAGGCTTCCCTGAAGAAATAGGTTTTCAGAGTGCTCCTAAAAGTGAGCAGAGTAGGCGATAGTCTGATAGATTGGGGTAGGGAGTTCCAGAGGATGGGAGAAGCCCTGGAGAAATCCTGGAGACGAGCATGGGAGGAGGAAACAAGGGAGCTAGAGAGTAGGAGGTCTTGCGAGGAGCGGAGAGGACGGTTTGGGTGATATTTGGAGACAAGATCGTTGATGTAATTTGGGGCGAAGTTATAAATGGCTTTATACGTTATTGTTTTGAATTTTATCCGGTGGGCAACGGGAAGCCAGTGGAGGGATCGGCAGAGAGGGGTGGAGGACACTGAGTGGAGGCCAATGGAGGGATTGGCAGAGAGGGGTGGAGGACACTGAGTGGAGGCCAATGGAGGGATTGGCAGAGAAGGGTGGAGGACACTGAGTGGAGGGCAGTGGAGGGATCAGCAGAGAGGGGTGGAGGACACCGAGTGGAGGCCAATGGAGGGATTGGCAGAGAGGGGTGGAGGACACTGAATGGAGGCCAGTGGAGGGATTGGCAGTGAGGGGTGGAGGACACTGAATGGAGGTCAGTGGAGGGATTGGCAGAGAGGGGTGGAGGACACTGAGTGGAGGTCAGTGGAGGGATTGGCAGAGAGGGGTGGAGGACACTGAATGGAGGCCAGTGGAGGGATTGGCAGAGAGGGGTGGAGGACACTGAATGGAGGCCAGTGGAGGGAATGGCAGAGAGGGGTGGAGGACACTGAGTGGAGGTCAGTGGAGGGATTGGCAGAGAGGGGTGGAGGACACTGAATGGAGGCCAGTGGAGGGATTGGCAGAGAGGGGTGGAGGACACTGAATGGAGGCCAGTGGAGGGATTGGCAGAGAGGGGTGGAGGACACTGAATGGAGGGATTGGCAGAGAGGGGTGGCTGATACAGAACGGTTAGTAAGGTGGATGAGTCTGGCAGCAGCATTCATAATGGACTGAAGTGGGGATAGCCTGCGACATGCCAGGAATGTAACTGTTTTCTGAAACTGATAAATTGATGGGTTTGGTTCCGCTTTAATAAGCCATGTATATAACGTAATTAAAGCACAAAACAAAAATCTAAGACTCCCAAACTTTTTAAAACAAGAATATTAGTTCACAGCAGGATAACACAAAAACACTTCACACGTTTTGGGCGCTCAAAAAGCCCTTCTTCAGGGTCCAGGTATTATGGTTTGTGGTAGGACTCTAGGAAGGCACCTTCACCAGGAATACTTTTTTCTGATATACGCATTCCTAGTATCCTGTACCTTTTATACAATTCTGAATTATTGCTGTTGATTTTGCCTTGAGTCCTATCGCCTACAACACCTGAGCCCTATAGAAATGGGAGTTTGTTGGGCCCTGAAACACACTGAAAATTTAAGTTATCCTGCAGAGAACTAATTCAAATTCTAAACGATTCTGGACTCTTGAATGTTTGTTTGACACGCTTCTTAGACTGTACATATCAGTGGTGATTAACTTTGATATTGGGGGCCTCAATTGCGGCCTTGACGATCACCGAAGGGCCACCAAAAAAAAGTAAATATTCGGTCTCAGACACACGGCAGGCATGCAGGCACAATGCAAGAGTTGGTCAGAGACCGCGGGCACGATGCAAGAGTTGGTCAGAGACCGCGGGCACGGTGCAAGAGATGGTCAGAGACCGCGGGCACGATGCAAGAGATGGTCAGAGACCGCGGGCACGATGCAAGAGATGGTCAGAGACCGCGGGCACGATGCAAGAGATGGTCAGAGACCGCGGGCACGATGCAAGAGATGGTCAGAGACCGCGGGCACGATGCAAGAGATGGTCAGAGACCGCGGGCACGATGCAAGAGATGGTCGGAGACCGCGGGCACGATGCAAGAGATGGTCAGAGACCGCGGGCACGATGCAAGAGATGGTCAGAGACTGAAGACACGATGCAGGAGATGGTTAGAGACTGAAGACACGATGCAGGAGCTGGCTAGAGACTGCAGACACGATGCAGGAGCTGGCTAGAGACTGCAGACACGATGCAGGAGCTGGCTAGAGACTGCAGACACGATGCAGGAGCTGGTCAGAGACTGCAGGCATGATGAAAGAACTGGCCAGAGACTGCAGGCATGTTGCAAGAGATGGTCAGAGACTGCAGGCATGATGCAAGAGATGGTCAGAGTCTGTGGACATACTTCAGGAGACTGGACATGATACAGCAGTTGTTGGAGACTGTAAATATACCTCAAAAGACAGGCATAGAGTTGAGACACATTACATGAGACTGATAGAGATCTCTGCCATAACAATGCAATAGGGAAACGCATATTGGTTTCTGCAGGGGCTCCGAGATCTGCACAAAGTGCCAAAGGGCCCCAGGTTGTACACCAGCAGTATATGCATATAAAAACTTGGCACAGGATCTACCCCTTCCCAATTCTTTCCAAATCTAAACCAAAATTAAAAATTGTCAGAAGCCTGGCTGTCATTGTGGAGGTAGGTACACAGATCAGTGTTTTTCTTGGACGTTGGTAAAGTTGTTCCAACACCAGCAGAAACAAAGCCAAACACGTGAAAGAGCGAGTTGAGCACGTATTACTATTGTGTACAAAGTAAATGAACAGAGTTCCCTGAGAACCTGCCAATAAGGAACTGATGGAAGCAGGACTGTGGTCATGAGGACAGTTGTAGTTACTTTACATAAAAACATCAACTCCAGGGGACAAGTCAGCCAGGGGACCGCGAATCCCATCCAGAAAGCACTGCAATCATGCTAAAACCAGAAATTAATTCAGAGGGCGGTGCTGAAACCTGGGAACACCTAGTGTGGGTTTTCGAAGACTTACAGGTGAAACTCAAAAAATTAGAATATCGTGCAAAAGTTCATTTATTTCAGGAATGCAACTGAAAAGGTGAAACTAATATATGAGACTCATTACATGCAAAGCAAGATAGTTCAAGCCGTGATTTGTCATCATTGTGGTGATTATGGCTTACAGCTCATGAAAACCCCAAATCCACAATCTCAGAAAATGAGAATATTGTGAAAAGGTGCAATATTCTCAGCTCAAAGTGTCCCACTCTAATCAGATAATTCAGCCATAACACCTTCAAAGGGTTCCTGAGCCTTTAAATGGTCTCTCAGTCTGGTTCAGTAGGAATCACAATCATGGGAAAGACTGCTGACCTGACAGTTGTGCAGAAAACCATCATTGACACCCTCCATAAGGAGGGAAAGCCTCAGAAGGTAATTGCAAAAGAAGTTGGATGTTCCCAAAGTGCTGTATCAAAGCACATTAATAGAAAGGTATGTGGAAGGGAAAAGTGTGGAAGAAAAAGGTGCACAAGCAGCAGGGATGAACGCAGCCTGGAGAGGATTGTCAGGAAAAGGCCATTCAAAAGTGTTGGAGACTTTCACAAGGAGTGGACTGAGGCTGGAGTCAGTGCATCAAGAGCCACCACACACAGACGGATCCTGGACATGGGTTTCAAATGTTGTATTCCCCTTGTCAAGCCGCCCCTGAACAACAAAGGTCAGAAGCGTCTTACCTGGGCTAAAGAAAAACAGACCTGGTCTGTTGCTCAGTGGTCCAAAGTCCTGTTTTCTGATAAGAGCAGCTTTTACATCTCCTTTGGAAACCAAGGACCCCGAGTATGGAGGAAGAATGGAGAGGCCCAAGGACCCCCAGTATGGAGGAAGAATGGAGAGGCCCAAGGACCCAGAGTATGGAGGAAGAATGGAGAGGCCCAAGGACCCAGAGTATGGAGGAAGAATGGAGAGGCCCAAAGACCCCGAGTATGGAGGAAGAATGGAGAGGCCCAAGGACCCCGAGTATGGAGGAAGAATGGAGAGGCCCAAGGACCCCGAGTATGGAGGAAGAATGGAGAGACCCAAGGACCCCGAGTATGGAGGAAGAATGGAGAGGCACAAGGACCCAGAGTATGGAGGAAGAATGGAGAGGCCCAAGGACCTAGAGTATGGAGGAAGAATGGAGAGGCCCAAGGACCCCGAGTATGGAGGAAGAATGGAGAGGCACACACTGCAAGATGCTTGAAGTCCAGTGTGAAGTTTCCACAGTCTGTGTTAATTTGGGGAGCCATGTCATCTGCTGGTGTTGGCCCACTGTGCTTCATTAAGTCCAGGGTCAACGCAGCCGTCTACCAGGAGATTTTGGAGCACTTCATGCTTCCTTCTGCAGACAAGCTTTATGGGGATGCTGACTTCATTTTCCAGCAGGACTTGGCACCTCCCACACTGCCAAAAGCACCAAAACCTGGTTCAATGACCGTGGGATTACTGTGCTTGATTGGCCAGCAAACTCGCCTGAACCCCATAGAGAATCTATGGGGCATTGCCAAGAGAAAGATAAGAGAGCTTGTTTTTACCAAGTCAGTTTAAATGCAAGATTTCAATCTGTCCAGTCTTGCTTCATTGACAGGTCTGAATGACCCAAAGCAAAGGAGGTCTACCCAAAACTAAACATTCATTGGCGCGTTGGCTGTGCATTGAGCAATTGTTTGGCAGATTTAACCAACCTCTCACTGCACCGGCAAAAGGCATCAAGGCAATTTACCTGTAACAGCACAAGTCTGTTGACTTAAATTGTGTGGCTGAGAACACTAGAGAGCGGTGACATCATTGAGAATGCAGCCTATCCAATCAGAGCCCAGTGACACCACTGAGAATGCAGCCTATCCATTCACTAGAGAGTGATGACATCACTGAGAATGCAACCTATCCAATCACTAGAGACTGGTGACATCACTGAAGATGCAGCCTATCCAATCACTATAGACCAGTGACATCACTGAAGATGCAGCCTATCCATTTACTAGAGAGCGGTGACATCACTGAGAAAGCAGCCTATTCACTAGAGAGCGGTGACATCACTGCGAGAGCAGCCTATCCATTCACTAGAGAGCGGTGACATCACTGAAGATGCAGCCTATCCAATCACTAGAGAGCAGTGACATCACTGAGAAAGCAGCCTATCCATTCACTAGAGAGCGGTGACATCACTGAAGATGCAGCCTATCTAATCACTAGAGACTGGTGACATCACTGCGAGAGCAGCCTATCCATTCACTAGAGAGCGGTGACATCACTGAGAATGCAGCCTATCCATTAAATGGAAAATTTTCCTTCCTGCTCGTTCGAATTTAGTTGAAAACAATAGTAGATTTGACTCCAGTAATGATTAAAAAAAAACAATAAAAAAAAAACAAAAAACAAATCACATTTTATTAGAACATTCTATTCCTAAGAATTTTCGTTCAGAATTTGACCCATCTGTGGCCAGCTCAAGGCACTCCAGTGATGAACAGGAAATTGGAGGACGGCTATCACCGGCGAGCTTTGTGTTCTGTCAATGACAGGTCCGTTTTATGACATTATCAGTCTGACTTCTGTAGTATGGAGCACTTCCCTTCCAGGGCACCTTGAGTTGTATCGAAGGACTGCGTTTGGGAGGCCGTATTCCAACCAATCAGCTGCCTGGAGTCTGACCTCAAGCCTAATTATGACTTCTGTGACAGGACAATAAGCGTATTACAGGAGCAGGGGGAGGAGGATTCCCAGGAAATCCTGTCTTCTAGATAAATGCTGTCACTTTAGTAACAAGGAAAAGTAATTAGAAACGGTCTGAGGGTCAAAGGAAACCACAGCTGACTCCAGTCTGAAGAAGAAAGGTAACCCCGACCCGTATGGAAGAAGAACGCTTGATGCTTGTACCACACAACATAAAAACCTGATACTGTTAATAGTCCCGTCAGTTATTTATCTGTTGATCCTGCCAGTGTTACTTTTATCAACTTATTTCCATGGCTGAATCTGCAGCATTGTCAGCCCTGCAAATCTTAGTTTCCTCATTTACCTTTGCGGTGACGTCATCACGTTCAACTTAGAGACACTGTGGGGAAAAGGATTCAGCCAATGAAAGCTTATTGATCTTAGAAGTGGCGTCATCACATCACTGCATCCACCTGTACTGTATGTGATGTGACTTATTCAGGGCTCATTCAAACCACATGCAGGGGGATGCGTTTCTGAACGCGTTAACATTGCATAGACAGTCCAAAATCCATCTCAGGCAGTGAGCACATTGCATGCCATTGGCTATAGCAGTGGTCTCCAAAATGCAGGCCGAGGGCCAGATATGGCACCTTGCTAGCCTTTATCTGGGGCACTATTCCTCCTAGTGACATGAGGTACTGTTCCTCCAACTGACACCAACACTGGGGCATAATTACTGACACTCATCAGGCAGTATTGCTCCCACTGACTCCAATCATCTGCCACTATTCTTCCCACTGACACCAATGATGGGGTGGTATTCCTCCCACTGACACCAATGATGGGGTGGTATTCCTCCCACTGACACCAATGATGGGGTGCTATTCCTCCCACTGACACCAATGATGGGGTGCTATTCCTCCCACTGACACCAATTATGGGGCACTATTCCTCCCACTGACTCCAATCATCAGGCACTATTTCTCCCACTCTCACCAATTATGGGGCACTATTCCTTCCACTGACACCAATTATGGGGCACTATTTCTTCCACTGATACCACTGATGGGACACTATTCCTTCCACTGACACCAATGATGGGACACTATTCCTTCCACTGACACCAATGATGGGACACTATTCCTCCCACTGACACCAATGATGGGACACTATTCCTCCCACTGACACCAATGATGGGACACTATTCCTCCCACTGACACCAATGATAGGGCACTATTCCTCTCACTGACTCCAATTATGGGGCACTATTCCTCTCACTGACACCAATGATGGGACAATATTCCTCCCACTGACACCAATGATAGGGCACTATTCCTTCCACTGACTCCAATTATGGGGCACTATTCCTCTCACTGACACCAATGATGGGACACTATTCCTCCCACTGACACCAATGATGGGACACTATTCCCTCCACTGACACCAATGATGGAGCACTATTCCTCCCACTGACTCCAATGATGGGGCACTATTCCTCCCACTGACTCCAATGATGGGGCACTATTCCTCCCACTGACTCCAATTATGGGGCACTCATCCTTCCACTGACACCAATGATGGGACACTATTCCTCCCACTGACACCAATGATGGAGCACTATTCCTCCCACTGACACCAATGATGGAGCACTATTCCTCCCACTGACACCAATGATGGAGCACTATTCCTCCCACTGACTCCAATTATGGGGCACTACTTCTCCTCCTACTGACCACCACTCCTGAAGCCATGTTAGTTCTCACCAATGTCACCAATCCGCCCCCCTAAAGTTTGAAAGACATTAAACCGGCCCTTTGTTTGAAAAGTTTGGAAACCCCTGGCTTGGGGCAAGCTTCATTTTTTGCTGTGTCAACACATGTAATTGCAACAGAACACAACCCTGAGGGGGAAAAAAACAAGTTTGGCTCCTTTAATAAGCTGTCCTTCCCCATGCCAAACATGCTTAGAAACACCGCACTGCACACAGACGTAAATGCTGGCAAACGCATCGAAAATGCGCACAACACAAAAACATTTAAAGTGGTTCTGAAGGCTGAAAGTTTTTTTTTTCTTCATGCATTCTATGCATTTAACCACTTCCAGTCCGGATACTTTTACCCCCTTCCAGTCCAGGCCAATTTTCAGCTTTCAGTGCTGTTACACTTTGAATGACAATTGCGCAGTCATGCAACACTGTACCCATATAAATGTTTTAACATTTTTTTGAGACAGATAAAGGTTTATTTTGGTGGTATTTATTCACTGCTGGGATTTTTATTTTTTTTGCTATGTAAATGAAAAAGTCCAAAAATTTTGAAAAAATGTTTTTCTTGCAAAATTTTGCAAATAATATTTCATCATAAATCTTGGCCAAAATGTATTCCGTTATCTTTTTAGTAAAAAAAATAACCCAAATTAGTTTATAACCAAAAATTATCATTTTTAAACATATTTTTTTCTATTTTTATTTATGTTTTTTTTTACATACTGTCACCCTAGCAGTACAGTGCCACCATGGCGACACTGTACTACTTGTAGGGGGTGATAAAGATTTTTTTTTTGTTTTTAACACTGATTGCTTTTACACCCATAAAGACTGTAAAAGCAATCATTTCTCCTTCTCTCTGGCTGCATTCTTGCAGCCATTGAGAACTACTGTGTGAGCTGCGACTGGTCACATGGTACAAGGCTGTTGTGAATAGCCTTGCACCATGTGACCTCTGTGATCATTCACAGATTTCACACGTAGTAAGCAATGATGTCAGAAGTGATATCAGAGTAAATATTATTTCATCATAAATCCTGGCCAAAATGTATTCCGTTATCTTTTTAGTAAAAAAAAAAAAACCCAAATTAGTTTAAAACCAAAAATTATCATTTTTAAAAAATTTTTATACATTTTTATTTTATTTTTTTATAATATTTGGTTTTTTTTTTTTTTTACACATACTGTCACCCTAGCGGTACAGTGTCACCATGGTGACACTGTACCACTTGTGGGGGGTGATGAAGCCATAAAGGCTGTAAAAGCAATCATTTCTCCTTCTCTCTGGCTGCAGGAGCCCCTGCAAGGTATCGGCGGTCATGTGACCACCAAAAATAAAGTGATGTAGAAGCACTATTTACCTAAAAAAAGCAAGGATTGCTGAACAGGGCTAACTGTCCAGGACTGTATTGTATATGTGGTAGTAGCAGGTTTGCCTCATTATTGTACTCGAGCAACAATATAAATCAGTGCAGTATTGTTTTATTGTGTTTGTTTTGTTTTTTGTTTTTTTTACAGATAATTGGAATTGTCATACAAATTTCACCTTGTAACCCGAATGCAATCTGCAAAAATAAAGAACGTCTTCCTACATACAGTATATGTTGTTCATGGAGTCCCCATTCTTTTAACCTATTGCTGTCCATGTGGTGAATAAGAGGCAAACAGAGTGGGCTTTAATACCCACACGCCGTACATGCGTGTCCATGGATGACTAAGGTCTCACAATGACCAAGCTCTCACAGACAGCTCCCAGTCTCTAGTTATCAAAAGCCAGCAGGGCAACACAGTGGGCTAAGTGGTTAGCACTCCCACCTGGCATTACTAGGGTTGTTGGTTTGAATCCCAACCACAGCACCACCTGCTTGGATTTTGCATGTTCTCCCTGTGTGGGTTTCCTCCGGGTACTCCGGTTTCCTTCCACATTCCAAAGACATGCTGGTAGGTTAATTGGCCCTAGTATGTGTATGTATGAATGTGAGTTAGGGACCTTAGATTGTACGCCCCTTGAGGGTTAGGGACTGATGTGAATGTTATATATATATATATATATATATATATATATATAGAACTGCGTAAATTGACGGCATTTTGTAAGCACCTGTAATAAATAAAATGTCATAGACAATCACCGTGAGACCTGTTCTAATAGCTTGGAGAACTGTGCCAAGTGCTGGATGTGATCCTCTGCTTCGATGGGTACTGGCGTAAAAGTGCTCATCCAAAAGGCATAGGGGTTTATTTACTAAAGCTGGAGAGTCCAAAATCAGACTCCCTTCTGCATAGAAACCAATCAGCTTCTAACCTCAGCTTGTTCAATGAAGCTTTGGCAATGAAACCTGGAAGCTGATTGGTTTCTATGCAGAAGGGAGTCTGATTTTGGACTCTCCAGCTTTAGTAAATAAACCCCATAGTGTCTGTACAATGTGAAGGCACCGCACTCCCACTAGCCCAGTGCGTGTTGGTAGTAGGAAGCAGCCGCACCCTAGGCTCATACTAAGCCATGCCTCTGAAGTGTTTCACACCCCCCCTCAGTGCTTTTAATTGGATAGAGTAAGGAAGGGTTATAACCCCTGTCTGTTTTTATGGTTATCTGTGTCCCCTTGGAGAGATTTCCCTTCAGTTTCTGTCTTACAGCCAAACAGGAAGTAAGAGGGAATCCCTCCAAAACCAAACCCTTGCTGTAATCAAAACGTGGGTACGCTCCGACAATGCCACATCCCTATTTTATAACTAGAACAAACTATTTAGCCGTCCGCCCTATAACAGAAGTACTGCTACAGGGCGGCACAGGTGCGCAAAATCACACATATATATATATATATATATATATATATATATATATATATATATATATATATACACACGTGATTTCGCATTTCCGGGTAGGGGGAGCCTACCCGTGCCGCCATTCGTGGCCGCAGCTGTCCATCACCGGATTCCGGACGGTGTTTACTCGCCGGCACCCGGTGATTGCCGAGCATCTATGACGGAGGGAGAACTGTTTGTAAACAAAACAGTTCTCTCCCGTGTCAGCTCCTGCACACTGCTTTGCATGGCTGAGCACAGCCATGCAAAGCAGTGTGCTTACAGTAAAGCACAAACACAGCCCACATAGTAATACAGCACACAGTTAACCCTTTGATCGCCCCACATGTTAACCCCTTCCTGCCCAGTGCCATTAGTACAGTGTCAGTGCTTTTTATTAGCACTGATCACTGTATTGGTGTCACTGGGGATGTCAGTGACACCAAGTCAGTTCCCCCCCAGTGTCAGAATGCCTGCCGCAGTCCCGCTATAAGTCGCTGATTGCTGCCATTACGTGTAAAAATTAAAAATCCCAGTATATATACTGTCATTTGTAAACGTTATAAATTTCATGTAAACCAATTCATTTACATGTATTGGGATTTTTTTTTTAGCAAAGACATGGAACAGAATACATTTTGGCCGAAAATTAATTTTTAAAATTTTTTTACAGGACATGTTTAAAAACAAAAAGTCAAAAATATTGTTTTTTTTCTCAAAATTGTCGGTATTTTATTTTTTATAGCAGAAAAAATAAATTCCGCACAGGTGATCAAATACCCCCGAAAGAAAGCTCTATTCGTAGGGGAAAAAAAAGGACATAAATTTCATTTGGGTGCAGCGTTGCATGACTGCACAATTGTCAGTTAAAGTAATGCAGAGCCGTAATGAAAAAAATGGCGTGGTCAGGAGGGGGGGAAAATCCTCAGGAGGGCAAGTGGTTAAAGGCATTCATATCACAACATGTACAGAAGAATATTTGTTGATCTTTTTTTTTTAACCCTTTGGCTACCGGGCACTTTTACCCCCTTCCTGCCCAGGCCAATTTTTAGTTTCAGCGCTGTCACAGTTTGAATGACAATTGCGCGGTCATGCAACACTGTACCCATATGAAATTTTTATAATTTTTTCACACAAACAGAGCTTTCTTTTAGTGGTATTTAATGGTCACCAATTTGCACTATAAAAAAAAAAAAAAAAAAAAAAAAAAAGCAAAAAGATTTGAAAAAAAAAAAAAAAAGTTTTTTGTTTCTATTATAAAATTTTGCAAACAGGTAATTTTTTTCCTTCACTGATGTGCATTGATGAGGCTGCACTGATGAGGTGGCACGGATAGGCAGTACTGATGGGCACTGATGAGTAGGCATTGATGATGCTACACTGATATGCAGCAATGATGGCCACTGATAGGTGCAGTGATGGGCGCAACTGCTGAGCGGCACTGCTGGGCACTGATCATCAGTGCCCTGATGATCAGTGCAAATGTCCTCTGTGTGAAAACAGTTTTGCCTTTAGTCATACTCTAATCATTTATCCCCGGGTGGAAGTCATATGATGTCCTCAGGTTTAAAGCGGAGTTCCATCCAAAAGTTGAATCTCAGTTTGTTTACCTCCTCCCCCCTCCACTGCCATAATTGGCACTTTTTTTTGGGGGGGGAGCGGATAGCGGTTTTGACAGGTACCCGCTCCCACTTCTGGCTCAGTTACCATCAGCAGTCTGGCAGAAGGCTGCTGGACCAATCAGGATGTGCAGCACGACAAGCGCATGCGCAGTGGGCACCCGGATGTGAATCCTCAAGCTGCCGCAGCCTGGTGCCCACAGTTGTGATGCCGACACCAGGGAGAGCACATTGCTGGACCTTGAGATAGGCAAGTGTGTGTTTATTAACCACTTCCCGACCGGCCGTTGTATATAAACGGCCGGACGGTGGCACTGCAGGGTCGGGTGGCCGTCTATAAACGGCCTCCCCGCACCCTGCTTGTGCACGCTCCCTGGGAGCGCGCAGCACCGCGATCCGGTGCCCGCTGTGTCCTCCGGAATGAATGAGAGCCAATAACTGCCAGTGAGTGATGGGGCAGCGGAGGATCTAAGAGAATCCTGATAAACACAATCCCCTGCAAGGGATGGGAGGGGTGTGGCTGCGCACTGCTCTCAGGATTCTGATTGGCTTCTGATCCAACATAGAAATTTAAGACAGATCTTTTAGAGGACGCGGCCTTCAGGCTAGGTTCACATCTGTGCAGGTTGCGGTTGGCACATTTTGGAACATGTGTTTTCGATGATTATTTTTATGCGGATTGTATTTTTTCTCTTTTTAGCGAATAGGAAAGTATGACAGATCTGTTCATGTAGTGCGACTTTAACACTCTCTGGCACCTAAGTAGCATAAAAGTGGCATCAAAGTAGTGGAGGAACCTCTAGGTGCCCAAAGCCATGTTATGGTTGGGGTAAATGTTGGGGTTAACCACTTCCCGTCCGGCCCATGTATATAAACGGCCTCCCCGCCCCCTGCTTGTGAGGGCTCCCTGGGAGCGTGCAGTATCGTGATCTGGTGCCCGCTGTGTCCTCCGGACACAGTGGAACACCGATCGTTGTACGGGACCTCTGTGTGAGGTCCCGATCATGTGATCACCGATTGGCCAATCAGTGATCACATGCAGAGTAGTAAGCAAGATGTCACTTGTGACATCATTGCTTACTACGTGTGAAATCTGTGAATGATCACAGAGGTCACATGGTACAAGGCTATTCACAACAGCCTTGTATCATGTGACAAGCTGTGACCAATCACAGCTCACACAGTAGTTCTCCATGGCTGCAAGAATGCAGCCAGAGAGAAGGAGAAATGATTGCTTTTACAGCCTTCATGGGTCTAATTTTTGGTTAAAAACTAATTTGGGTTATTTTTTTTTTTTTTTACCAAAAAGATAATGGAATAGATTTTGGCCAAGATTTATGATGAAATATTATTTATTTACAAAATTTTATAAGAAAAACACTTTTCAAAATTTTTGGGCTTTTTCATTTACATAGCAAAATAAATAAAAATCCCAGCGGTGAATAAATACCACCAAAATAAAGCTTTATCTGTCTCAAAAAAATGCTAAACAATTCATATGGGTACAGTGTTGCATGACCGCGCAATTGTCATTCAAAGTGTGATAGCGCTGAAAGCTGAAAATTGGCCTGGGCAGGAAGGGGGTAAAAGTGTCCGGACTGGAAGGGGGTGAAAGTGTCCGGACTGGAAGGGGGTGAAAGTGTCCGGACTGGAAGGGGGTGAAAGTGTCCGGACTGGAAGGGGGTGAAAGTGTCCGGACTGGAAGGGGGTGAAAGTGTCCGGACTGGAAGGGGGTGAAAGTGTCCGGACTGGAAGGGGGTGAAAGTGTCCGGACTGGAAGGGGGTGAAAGTGTCCGGACTGGAAGGGGGTGAAAGTGTCCGGACTGGAAGGGGGTGAAAGTGTCCGGACTGGAAGGGGGTGAAAGTGTCCGGACTGGAAGGGGGTGAAAGTGTCCGGACTGGAAGTGGTTAAAAGTCAGCAGCTACAGTTTTTGTAGCTGCTGACTTTGAATAAAACAAAAAAATTACTGGAACTCCGGTTTAAGTGGTGATACTGGGCTGCGGCTGCAGACATCATCCCAGTATCAGAATTTTCAGCCAATGCTCATTCATGTAGAAGTGATTTCAGCGGCTATACAATCACTTCTACAGGTAGCGGAAAGGGGTCCCTCCTGCCGTCGCCTTTCCCAGGCTCTCCCATCCCACCGGAGAGCCCGAAAACCATTCCGACCAATGGGATCTAGTGAGCCACACGAGGAACTGACATTGTTCCTCACTCTCTGTGAGATCAGAAACTGGAAAACAAGAATTTTGTCACTTCCAGTTTCGGTTTGATGCTTACAAGCTGTTACCAGCAAAATCGGTTTGATCAGCTGCAAATGGAGGCCAAAGGAGAAATCTGGGGTCTAACAGACACCAGATCTCTCCATAAAGAGGACCTGTCATGCTTATTGCTATCACAAGGGATGTTGTTCATGCTTTGTGCTACCAATAAAGTTTATTAAAAAAAATTAAAGAGTGGAAAAATAACTTTTAAAATAAATAATTTAAAGCGCCCCTCCCCACTCACATGCAAAGTCATACATAAGTCCCGTACGCATATGTAAACAGTGATCGCACCACACACGTGAGGCATCACCGCAAACATCAGACCGAGAGAAATCATTTTGCTTCCAGACCTTCTGTGAAACTCTAAACTGGTAACCTGTAGAGGCTTTAAAAAACGCCACCAACTGAGTTTTTTAGGTACCTTCTTTGGCACAGTTCCACAGGCGTATACAATTTTAAAGTGTGACACGTTAGGTATCTATCTACTCGACATAACAATCTTTTATATATCACAAAAAATGGGTATGTTTAGTGTGTTTACGAAAATTCATGAAAGTATATTTTTTGCCCGAAAAAATGCGTTTGAAAAACCCCTGCTCAAATGCCATGTGACCAAAAATTGCAACACCCACCATTTTATTATCACCCACCATTTTTTAAGCCTCTGCTTAAAAAAAAAAATTATACGGTAAGTAATTTTCTAGGAAAAAAATAAAAGTAGATTTTTTACATATATGTGGTTAAAGGTCAAACAGGAGCTGCGCCTCTTCAAGTCATGGTTGTCACTGGTGTCACCTCCCACTGACTCTTTTTAAAGCAGATCTAAAGTTACAGTACAAAAAAATTGCAAACAAGTTTTTTTTTTTTAAAGAAAAGACTTTCAATGTGTCTTCTGCAGCAAAAAAAAAAATAATTTGCCTGTTAATCTTACACACCAATAGAACGCGGGGTCCGGGGAGACCACATATAGTGAACGCGGGGTCCGGGGAGACCACATATAGTGAACGCGGGGTCCGGGGAGACCACATATAGTGAACGCGGGGTCCGGGGAGACCACATATAGTGAACGCGGGGTCCGGGGAGACCACATATAGTGAACGCGGGGTCCGGGGAGACCACATACAGTGAACGCGGGGTCCGGGGAGACCACATACAGTGAACGCGGGGTCCGGGGAGACCACATACAGTGAACGCGGGGTCCGGGGAGACCACATACAGTGAACGCGGGGTCCGGGGAGACCACATACAGTGAACGCGGGGTCCGGGGAGACCACATACAGTGAACGCGGGGTCCGGGGAGACCACATACAGTGAACGCGGGGTCCGGGGAGACCACATACAGTGAACGCAGGGTCCGGGGAGACCACATACAGTGAACGCAGGGTCCGGGGAGACCACATACAGTGAACGCAGGGTCCGGGGAGACCACATACAGTGAACGCAGGGTCCGGGGAGACCACATATAGTGAACGCAGGGTCCGGGGAGACCACATATAGTGAACGCAGGGTCCGGGGAGACCACATATAGTGAACGCAGGGTCCGGGGAGACCACATATAGTGAACGCAGGGTCCGGGGAGACCACATATAGTGAACGCAGGGTCCGGGGAGACCACATATAGTGAACGCAGGGTCCGGGGAGACCACATATAGTGAACGCAGGGTCCGGGGAGACCACATATAGTGAACGCAGGGTCCGGGGAAACCACATATAGTGAACGCAGGGTGCGGGGAGACCACATATAGTGAACGCAGGGTGCGGGGAGACCACATATAGTGAACGCAGGGTGCGGGGAGACCACATATAGTGAACGCAGGGTCCGGGGAGACCACATATAGTGAACGCAGGGTCCGGGGAGACCACATATAGTGAACGCAGGGTCCGGGGAGACCACATATAGTGAACGCAGGGTCCGGGGAGACCACATATAGTGAACGCAGGGTCCGGGGAGACCACATATAGTGAACGCAGGGTCCGGGGAGACCACATATAGTGAACGCAGGGTCCGGGGAGACCACATATAGTGAACGCAGGGTCCGGGGAGACCACATATAGTGAACGCAGGGTCCGGGGAGACCACATATAGTGAACGCAGGGTCCGGGGAGACCACATATAGTGAACGCAGGGTCCGGGGAGACCACATATAGTGAACGCAGGGTCCGGGGAGACCACATATAGTGAACGCAGGGTGCGGGGAGACCACATATAGTGAACGCAGGGTCCGGGGAGACCACATATAGTGAACGCAGGGTCCGGGGAGACCACATATAGTGAACGCAGGGTCCGGGGAGACCACATATAGTGAACGCAGGGTCCGGGGAGACCACATATAGTGAACGCAGGGTCCGGGGAGACCACATATAGTGAACGCAGGGTCCGGGGAGACCACATATAGTGAACGCAGGGTCCGGGGAGACCACATATAGTGAACGCAGGGTCCGGGGAGACCACATATAGTGAACGCAGGGTCCGGGGAGACCACATATAGTGAATGCAGGGTCCGGGGAGACCACATATAGTGAACGCAGGGTCCGGGGAGACCACATATAGTGAATGCAGGGTCCGGGGAGACCACATATAGTGAATGCAGGGTCCGGGGAGACCACATATAGTGAATGCAGGGTCCGGGGAGACCACATATAGTGAACGCAGGGTCCGGGGAGACCACATATAGTGAACGCAGGGTCCGGGGAGACCACATATAGTGAATGCAGGGTCCGGGGAGACCGGATATAGTGAATGCAAGATCCGGGGATTAGTAACATGTTAAGAAGAGCAAACCCAGAGGCGAGTGTTTATTCTAAATGTTGTCACTGCCACCACCCACTAGAGTTCTACTTTGCATTGAAGCAGGTCAGGACAGGCAATACATGATTGTGGGTATCTACTTTAGAGAATGTACTTGTCTGTATTGTAGTAGTCCTTCCAGCTTCACTGCAGACAAAAAAAAAACAAAAAACAAACAGCACAAATCTAGAGATTTAAACAGATTGCAAACTACTGTGAAAAAAAAGGGGCCGGAGCACAAATAAAAATCACCTCCGGGCACAAATTAACCACACAGAAAATGGGAGTGCGGCCAATGGCTGCCTATATGACAAGGTGTAATTAATCACACAGGACACATGTAAAGCAAGTATTACAGCAAACTGGTTCCTCTGAAATTGAACTCCAAATTTTCAGGAAGTGTAACAGCATGGTGAGAGGAGATTAGTTATAAGGTGTCAGACAGTCCTCTGTGCAGCCTGTCCATTCACTAGAGAGCAGTGACACCACCAAGAATGCAGCCTATCCATTCACTAGAGACCAGTGACATCACTGAGAATGAAGCCTATCCATTCACTAGAGAGCTGTGACATCACTGAGAATGCAGCCTTTCCATTCACTAGAGAGCGGTGACATCACTAAGAATGCAGCCTATCCGTTCACTAGAGAGCGGTGACATCACTGAGAATGCAGCCAATCCATTCACTAGAGAGCGGTGACATCACCGAGAATGCAGCCTATCCATTCACTAGAGAGCGGTGACATCACTGAGAATGCAGCCTATCCATTCACTAGAGAGCGGTGACATCACCAAGAATGCAGCCTATCCATTCACTAGAGAGCGGTGACATCACCAAGAATGCAGCCTATCCATTCACTAGAGAGCAGTGACATCACTAAGAATGCAGCCTATCCATTCACTAGAGAGCGGTGACATCACTGAGAATGCAGCCAATCCATTCACTAGAGAGCGGTGACATCACCGAGAATGCAGCCTATCCATTCACTAGAGAGCGGTGACATCACTGAGAATGCAGCCTATCCATTCACTAGAGAGCGGTGACATCACTGAGAATGCAGCCTATCCATTCACTAGAGTCAAGAATGGCCCCACCCCTGAGGATCTTTATGACTAAGAAATTGGTCAAGAGAGAAGTGTCTGCTATTGTTGCAGGCCACCGACTCATAAATGAATGAAGCTAGCGTTTGCCAGGCAGATGGCATTTCCCGCAGGGATTAGCAGTGGTAGTCCCTGGACTGGTTTGGACATGGGGGGTTGGGGGGCTCATAAGAAGACATTGCACCTCCTATACAGTGATTCATTCTAATTATTTATTTTTCAACTTCCAGCCTAATCACAGGAACAGTTAGAAACAGTAACCAATCAGATTTCAGATTACACTGCCAGGAAAGATGGTCCATATGTTGGATTAGGCCCCATTCACAGGGGCATGGGCCGTACACCTGTGTGTGTGAGGTACATGTTTACCTGCACAGGGTTGTACTGGTGTCCCGTCATCCTCATGCAGGACGTGCTATTCAGGCAAGGTTCTCACTGTTGCGGGTTTGCAGGCCGCATTTGCGTGGACAGAGCAGTCCATTCATTTGAAGAGGTTTCTGAAGCATTTTTAAAACGCAGCAGCCGGGAAATCATATGGTGCTCTTGCACGGTTCACACTTTTGCAGGAACAGCTTTGGTCCCCTCACCCGCAATGGTGTGCAGCAGGCTTTGCGTCAACGGAGATGCGGCAGCTGTGTGAACAGACGCTGCTTCCAATTGCACATCAATGCGGATTCTTAGCCCTGACCGCAGACAGTGAATGTGGGACCGGCACCCACAGAGATGTCACACCGGAAGCAGCGGCTGCATCTCAACTGACGGGGAAGCGACCTCCTGCACGGGGACACACCCACCTCCTCTGGATCCCTGCGCCGGTGAGCGTGGCCCCCCCCACACAGCTGTACACTGGAGTGTGAATGAGAGCTCAGAGTCGGCCTTCCACCGATACACCAAGCTACGGCAGAGAGTATAGATTATATGGGGGAGGGGTCATAGTCACATGAACAGGCAGATGGAAGGGGGTGCACACATACTGTTGGGGGGGGGGGTGTCATACATATGTACACACACACACAGAGGGCCTGGGGGCATCTATATTATAAATACTCATAGGTACAGGTGTGGGGAGGGGGTGTATATACCTATTGGGGTGGGGGTGATAATAATACTTGCATGAGTACAGATGGGGGGAGGGGGAAATAATACTCGCTCATGTACATGTGCGGGGAGGGGGTGTATATACCTGTTGGGGTGGGGGTGATAATAGTACTTGCATGAGTACAGATGGGGGGAGGGGGAAATAATACTCGCACATGTACATGTGCGGGGAGGGGGTGTATATACCTATTGGGGTGGGGGTGATAATAATACTTGCATGAGTACAGATGGGGGAGGGGGAAATAATACTCGCACGTGTACAGGTGCGGGGAGGGGGTGTATATACTTTTGGGAGTGTGGTAATAAAACTCACACATAGGGGGGAGTGATAATATTCGCACATGTAAGGGTATATGTTGTGGGGGGTGGTAATAATACTCACACATATACATGTGGTGGGAGGGGTGTCTATGAAATGGAAGGGGGGGGGGGTTAATAATACTCACACAAGTACAGGTGGGGAGGGGTGTATATGTTATGGAGGGGGGGAGGGGGTAATAATACTCACATGTACAGGTGGGGGGAGGGGGTGTATATGTTATGGGGAGTGGTAATAATACTCACATGTACAGGTGAGGAGGGGGTAATAATAGCCACACATGTACAGGTGGGGAGAGCGGTGTATATATTGGGGGGGGGGTAATAATAGTCACGCATGTACAGTGCCTTGAAAAAGTCTTCCTCCCCCTTGAGATTTACCACATTGTGTCATGTTACAACCTAACATGTAAATGTATTTTATTGGGATTTGATGTGATGGACCAACACAAAGTGGCACATAATTGTGAAGTGGAAGGAAAATGAGAAATGGTTCTAAACAATTTATACAAATAAATCTGTGAAAAACGTGGGGTGCATTTGTATTCAGCCCCCCGGAGTCAGTACTTTGTAGGACCCCCTTTCTCTGCAATTCCAGCTGCAAGTCTTTTTGGGGATGTCTCTACCAGCTTTGCACATCTAGAGAGGGACATTTCTGCCCATTCTTCTTCTCTGCAGAATCGCTCAAGCTCTGTCAGATTGGATGGAGAGCGTCTGTGAACAGCAATCTTCAAGTCTTGCCACAGAGTCTCCATTGGATTTAGGTCTGGACTGTGACTGGACCATTCTAACACATGAATATGTTTTGATCTAAACCATTCCATTGTAGCTCTGGCTGGATGTTTCGGGTCGTTGTCCTGCTGGAAGGTGAACCTCCACCCCGGTCTCAAGTCTTTTGCAGACTCTAACAGGTTTTCTTCTAAGATTACCCTGTATTTGGCTCCATCCATCTTCCCATCAACTCTGACCAGCTTCCCTGTCTCTGCTGAAGAAAAGCATCCCCACAACATGATGCTTCCACCACCATGTTTCACGGTGGGGATGGTGTGTTCAGAGTTATGTGCAGTTAGTTTTCCGCCAAACATAGCGTTTTGCTTTTAGGCCGAAAGGTTCAATGTTGGTCTCATCTGACCAGAGCACCTTCTTCCACATGTTTGCTGTGTCCCCCACATGGCTTCTCACAAACTGTAAACAGGACTTCTTATGGCTTTCTTTCAACAATGGCTTTCTTCTTGCCACTCTTCCATAAAGGGCAGATTTGTGGAGTGCACGACTAATAGTTATCCTGTGGACAGATTCTCCCCCCTGAGCTGTGGATCTCTGCAGCTCCTCCAGAGTTACCATGGGCCTCTTGGCTGCTTCTCTGATGAATGTTCTCCTTGCCCGGCCTGTCAGTTTCGGTGGACGCCCATGTCTTGGTAGGTTTGAAGTTGTACCATACTCTGTCCATTTTCGGATGATGGACTGAACAGTGCTCCGTGAGATGTTCAAAGCTTGGGATATTTGTTTAGAACCTAACCCTGCTTTAAACTTTATCCCTGATCTGTCTGGTGTGTTCATTGGCCTCCATGATGATGTTTGTTCACTAATGTTCTCTAACAAACCTCTTGAGGGATTCACAGAACAGCTGTATTTATACTGAGATTACATTACACACAGGTGGACTCTATTTACTAATTAGGTGACTTCTGAAGGCAATTGGTTCCACTAGATTTTAGTTAGGGGTATCAGAGTAAAGGGGGCTGAATACAAATGCACACCACACTTTTCAGATATTAGTAAATAATGTTGAAAACCATTTATCATTTTCCTTCCACTTCACAATTATGTGCCACTTTGTGTTGGTCTATCACATCCAATCCCAATATAATAATACATTGACATTTTTGGGTGTAACATGACACAATGTGGAAAATTTCAAGGGGTATGAATACTTTTTCAAGGCACTTTCTGTTATGGGGGGTGGTAATAATACTCACACATATACAGGTGGAGGAGAAGGTGTGTGTATATACTATTGGGGGGGGGGGTGGTAATAACACTCACACATGTACAGGTGGGGGGAGGTGTGTATATACTATTGGGGGGGTGTAATAACACTCACACATGTACAGGTGGGGGGAGGTGTGTATATTCTATTGGGGGGTGCTAATAATACTCACACATGTACAGATGGGGGGAAGGTGTGTGTATATATACTATGGGGAGGTAGGGGTAATAACACACATGTACAATGTGCAGGTGGGGAGAGGGAGAGGTAACAATACTCACACATGTACAGGTGGGGGGAGGAGTGTATATATTGGGGGGGGGGGTAATAATACTCATGTACAGTGGGGGTAATAATCCTCACACATGGACGGGGGGGGGGGGGGTAATAATACTCACACATGTGCAGGTGGGGGGTGGTAATAATACTCACATGTACAGGTGTGTGTGTGTGGGGGGGGTAATAATACTCACAAATATACAGGGGAGGTAATAATACTCACACATGTGCAGGTGGGGGGTGGTAATAATACTCATACATGTACAGGTGTGTGTGTGGGGGGTAATAATACTCACAAATATACAGGGGAGGTAATAATACTCACACATGTGCAGGTGGGGGGTGGTAATAATACTCACACATGTACAGGTGGGGGGAGGGGGTGGCTCAGACATCAGTTGTGACTCTTCTCTTCCCCCCAGCAGGGAGCTCCGGACTGGCTCATGTTGTGTAGGTGGAGGGGGGGTACCGGTACAGCAGCCTCTCTCCCCCTCTCTCTCTTCTTCCCTCTTTCTGCAGCTGCCCAGGAGAGACGTGGCAGAGCGAACTCATCCGTCATCAGCCGGCGACCCTCGGCAGGCATGCTCAGTGCTGCAGGCGGGGATTCCCCTTCGCCATCTTGCTTGTGGCACGGGTTTGAGGGGACGTAGAGGCCGGGGCTGTTTACCAGTTGATACAAGAAGAGATGTGACCGGACAGGCAGAGCCTAAGGGGTTTCTGTTATTCCACAGTATATGGGGGGGTTCTCGTTGTTCAGATATGAAGCCAAACCTTCTATGGAATGAGAGGCGCCATCTTGGTTGTGGCACAGCTGTATGCAACACCACATAATAATAACATCTGTATAAGTTCTTAGTTGTAGGAATAGTGCTTTGTGATTACCCAATACAATACCAATTAATAAATAAATACATTTATTATTCTGTTTCCCAAGATATTTGAAATCACAGCTATATATGTCCCATCTGAACCCCAATTGGAACCAAACCCCCATACACTGATGAATAGACCTCGCTTTGAAGCGGTTTGGTTCTCCTTTACCAACAAATGGCCTATGCAGGTAAGGGGCACTGTAGATAAAAACAAACTCTGCAGCTTTGACTAAAGTTGGATAATATTCTTACTATAGGTGTAGGCCATTTGTGTACCTCCTGAAGCCTGGCCAGAAAAAATCCCACAGACGACATCACTCTGCCCCGTCCTGTTGCTAGGACGTTACTAAGACACTCCCAGCCAATTTAAACCCACTTGCATGCACCCTTTCTCCCCTGTATCAGTGGTTCTGAGCTGAGCGATAGGCCATTTGCGTACCTCCCAAAGTCTGGCCAAAAAACTCCCGGGGATGGCTTCACCTAGCCCCATCTTGTTGCAAGGACGTTGCTAAGACACTCCCAGCCAATTCAAACCCACTTCCTTGCACCCTTTCTCCCCTGTTTCAGTGGTTCTGAGCTGAGCGATAGGCCATTTGTGTACCTCCTGAAGCCTGGCCAAAAAACTCCCAGAGCTGGCATCACCCTGCCCCGTCCTGTTGCTAGCATGTTGCTAAGACACTCCCAGCCACTTCAAACCCACTTGCATGCATCCTTTCTCCCCTGTATCAGTGGTTCTGAGCTGAGCGATAGGCCATTTGCGTACCTCCCAAAGTCTGGCCAAAAAACCCCCAGGGATGGCATCACCTAGCCCCATCTTGTTGCAAGGACGTTGCTAAGACACTCCCAGCCAATTCAAACACACTTCCTTGCACCCTTTCTCCCCTGTTTCATTGGTTCTGAGCTGAGCAATAGGTCATTTGTGTACCTCCTGAAGCCTGGCCAGAAGAAATCCCACAGACGGCATCACCCTGCCCCGTCCTGTTGCTAGCATGTTGCTAAGACACTCCCGGCCAATTCAAACCCACTTGCATGCACCCTTTCTCCCCTGTGTCAGTGGTTCTGAGCTGAGCGATGCTGTGATGAAGGAGATAGTGGACCACACATGTGCGGAGGTTTGAGAGCTCGCTCCTGTGATGGTGGGGGCTGGGAGCGTCTTAGTGATGCCCTAGCAACCAGGCAAGAGGGCATGATGCCATCTCTGGGAGTTTTTTGGACATGCTTCAAGAGGTAGGTAAATAGCCTACGCCTGTAGCAAGGATGTTTTTAAAGTTTATTCAAAGCTGCACAGTTAGTTTTTTTCTGCAGGCGCCCCTCACACCTTTTTAGTAAAGGTGAATTAACCCTTTATCTCCCCCATAGACTTTATTTTTGCATGCGCCAGACCTTGTACAGCACACGCACGAGATCGGGAGTGCCTTCATCAGTGATCCTGCACCGAACAAGGAAGAAGCCAGCCACTGATGACATCTTTTGAAAATGGTGTCACAAGATACAAGGTGGAAGAAGAGCGACACACTAGCATGAAGGCAAATGGCAAGGCCCCTTTCACACGGGGATGGTCTTGTGACAAAGCCAGGTGATTAGGAATGTGCCTCAGCTGCCTGTCAAAACCCAGCAATGGCCACCAGACAGCCCCATACACAGTTTTGACCTACGCCGATCTGCTCCTGTTGCTATGGGAGACAGACCGCTCCGGGATAGAGTGCCGACAACATCTCTCTCGCTGCAAGAGGCTGTCCCACCTACAGTTGCAAGAAAAAGTATGTGAACCCCTTGGGATTACGTGGAGTTTTGCATGAATTGGGCATAAAATGTGCTCTGAACGTCATCTAAGTCACAACAATAGAAGAACACAGTCTGCTGAACATAATACTACACAAACATTAGATGTTGCCATGGTTTAATTGCACATAACATGTAAACATTCACAGTGCAGGGAGGAAAAAGTATGTGAGGCCCTAGCTTAATGACTTCTCCCAGAGCTAATTGGAAACATGAGTGAGCCAACCTTGACTCCAATCAGTGTGATGATATTGGATGTGTTGCTGACAGCTGTCCTGCCCTTAAAAAACACACACCTGTTTTGGGTTTACTGGTTTCAAGAAGCACTGTCTGATGTGAACCATGCCTCGCAGAAAAGAGCTTTCAGAAGACCTACGATCAAGAATTGTTGACTTGCATGAAGCTGGAAAGGGTTACAAAAGTATCTCCAAAAGCCTTGATGTTCATGTGTCCACGGTAAGACAGACTGTCTACAAATGGAGAAAGTTTAGCACTGTTGCTACTCTCTCTAGGCGTGGTCGTCCTGTAAAAATGACTGCAAGAGCACAGTGCAGAATGCTGCATGAGGTAAAGAAGAATCCCAGAGTGTCAGCTAAAGACGTACAGAAATCTCTGGCACATGCTAACATTTTTGTTGACACATCTACAATAAGGAAAACATTAAACAAGAATGGAGTACATGGGAGGACACCATGAAGGAAGCCATTGCTGTCCAAAAAGAAGATTGCAGCACGTTTGAAGTTTGCAAAAGAGCACCTGGATGTTCCACAGCACTACTGGCAAAATATACTGTGGACAGATGAAACCAAGATTGAGTTGTTTGGGAAGAACACACAACACTATGTGTGGAGAAAAAAAGGCACAGCACACCAACATCAAAACCTCATCCCCACTGTGAAACGTGGCGGAGGGAGCATCATGGTTTGGGGCTGCTTTGCTGCCTCAGGGCCTGGACGGATTGTTGTCATTGATGGGAAAATGAATTCCAGAGTTTATCAAGACATTTTGCAGGAAAACGTACGACCATCTGTCCGCCAACTGAAGCTCCGCAGAGGATGGGTGATGCAACAGGACAATGACCCAAAGCATACAAGTCATTCAACAAAACAATGGCTGCAACAGCACAGAATACGCCTTCTGGAGTGGCCCAGTCAGAGTCCTGACCTCAACCCGATTGAAATGCTGTGGCATGACCTTAAGAGAGCGATTCACACCAGACATCCCAAGAATATTGCTACACTGAAACAGTTTTGTGAAGAGGAGTGGTCCAAAATTACTCCAGATCGTTGTGCAGGTCTGATCTGCAACTACAGGAAACGTTTGGTTGAGGTTATTGCTGCCAAAGGAGGGTCAACCAGTTATTAAGTCCAAAGGTTCACATACTTTTTCCTCCCTGCACTGTGAATGTTTACATGTTATGTGCAATTAAACCATGGCAACATCTAATGTTTGTGTAGTATTATGTTCAGCAGACTGTGTTCTTCTATTGTTGTGACTTAGATGACGTTCAGAGCACATTTTATGCCCAATTCATGCAAAACTCCACGTAATCCCAAGGGGCTCACATACTTTTTCTTGCAACTGTATTACAGCCTCAGGGTCAGTTCACACTACATGCATTTCAATTGCTATTTTTCTACATCCAAAACGCACAGAAAGTAGATTATATGGTTGCCAATGTCATAGTTCACAGCAGTGCTTGCAGTTCCAGTGCGTTCCAGTTGCAGAAAAAAAAAAGTAGAACAGGCTGCATTTTTTCTGCACAGAACTGTACTGGAATGTGGTAAAACGCATCAAAAACAAACCGGAACGCGCTGGAACGCACTGAAATGCATATGTCCCTATTTAACCCTTTTACGCCGGCCGCACACAAATGTGCGGCCTCACGGCGTCTGGGCCTAGACGTCGAGTGGCCGCACATTTGTGTTCATGTAAGAAAAAACATATGTGCTGAGAGCGCGCGCCCTGCGCGCTCCCAGCACACATGTCCGGTACTCACGGAAAGGTCCCAGTCTGCTCTTTCGATCGGGACCTTTCCCGATCATGTGACCGCCGTGATGGCGCGTCATTGCGGTCACATGATCCCTAAACCACGCCCCACCCGCCTCCCGGCGTCTGAAACTCTTAAAGGGCCGGTAGGCGCAGGCGGGAAGGGGTAAATTGAAGAAAAAGAGGGGAAAAATTAACATGCATAAAAACGCGTCAAAGACACATTAAAAACGCGCCAAAAACGTGAATGCAAAATGCATCGGGAATGCATCTGGACTGCGTTTCTATAGTGTGAACCGGCCCTCACTCACTTAAATGGGCCATGCTTTGCTGGTGCTACACCCACCAACCATGACAGGTCGTACAACTGCAGCTGCAAAATGTGTACACCCCTAACCACTGCAGCGGTTGGTACAGGGGTGGTAAAGACACATCTTAACTATGAGGTTTTACCACCTCCCAAACTGCAAATGTAAACCCTTACTGTTCTGAGCCCCCTATCACACTGATGATCTGCGGTTTACCTGCACCTAAGGTGCAGCACAGTGCATCTGTGACTTTCCCAGGTTAGCTGCGCTTTTGCCATAGACTTCTTTTATATCTTTCTTTATGCTTTATCTATTTTTATGCTTTCAGGTGTTTTGGTGCACTTTCAGAAAGTGCAGCAAACCCACAGGACATAATAAAAGTTAGGGCTAAGTGCAGCAAACACGCAGGATATAATACAAATCTATGGCTAAGTGCACCAAACCAGCAGGACATAATAAAAGTCTATGGCTAAGTGCAGCAAACCCGCAGGATATAATAAAAGTCTATGGCTAAGTGCAGCAAACCCACAGGATATAATAAAAGTCTATGGCTGAGTGCAGCAAACCCGCAGGATATAATAAAAGTCTATGGCTAAGTGCAGCAAACCCGCAGGATGTAATAAAAGTCTACGGCTGAGTGCAGCAAACCCGCAGGACATAATAAAAGTCTACGGCTGAGTGCAGCAAACCCACAGGATATAATAAAAGTCTATGGCTAAGAGCACCAAACCCGCAGGACATAATAAAAGTCTATGGCTGAGTGCAGCAAACCCGCAGGATATAATAAAAGTCTACGGCTAAGTGCAGCAAACCCGCAGGATATAATAAAAGTCTACGGCTAAGTGCAGCAAACCCGCAGGACATACTAAAAGTCTATGGCTAAGTGCAGCAAACCCGCAGGATATAATAAAAGTCTATGGCTAAGAGCACCAAACCCGCAGGATATAATAAAAGTCTACAGCTGAGTGCAGCAAACCCGCAGGATATAATAAAAGTCTATGGCTAAGTGCAGCAAACCCGCAGGATATAATAAAAGTCTATGGCTAAGTGCAGCAAACCCGCAGGATATAATAAAAGTCTACGGCTAAGTGCAGCAAACCCGCAGGACATACTAAAAGTCTACGGCTAAGGGCACCAAACCCGCAGGATATAATAAAAGTCTATGGCTAAGTGCAGCAAACCCGCAGGATATAATAAAAGTCTATGGCTAAGAGCACCAAACCCGCAGGATATAATAAAAGTCTATGGCTGAGTGCAGCAAACCTGCAGGATATAATAAAAGTCTATGGCTAAGTGCACCAAACTCGCAGGACATATAAAAAGTCTATGGCTAAGTGCAGCAAACCCGCAGGATATAATAAAAGTCTATGGCTAAGGGCACCAAACTCGCAGGACATAATAAAAGTCTATGGCTGAGTGCAGCAAACTCGCAGGACATAATAAAAGTCTATGGCTAAGTGTAGCAAACCCGCAGGATATAATAAAAGTCTATGGCTGAGTGCAGCAAATCCGCAGGATATAATAAAAGTCTATGGCTAAGTGCTGCAAACCCGCAGGAAAGCTGAAGATACACTGCACTGCACCCGCGGTGTGGGTAGACTGCAGCATATCAGTGTGAAAGCAGCCCAAACTATTCTGCCCAGTCTATTGCTTCACACTGACCTGAAGATCTCCTCTTTCCTCCTACTGGCACCACTCTGGAGGCTGCTAACCGGGATAAGAGGTGGGGTGCAGATGGTATCACTCTGCATGGGACAGGAGCCTCTACTACACAGGAGGCATTGGTTTATGCAGCTCTTGCTCCCTACTACAGCTCCAATGTTTCCACCCCGGTCACACCAATCCGACTTTGAAATTGTGCAACTTCCAGTGAAGTCACACGATTTCAAGGTCGGATGGTATTCCGACTTGAGGTGCGACTTGCAAGATATCTGCGGCTTGCAAGACACAGATGTCTATGCAAGTTGCAGCTAAAGTAGTGAATGCACCACTTTAGAAATCGGTGCGGCTCCAACCAAATGGGAATCGCACCGATATGTCCGCTGTAGTTGCGGACAATAGGGTGCGACTTGCCATGTGATTTGCAAGTCGCATGGCATGGCAAACCACATGCCAAGTCGCACCCAGCGTGACTGAGGTGTACAAGTAGTCCCTTTGCATTGCACTCTGATGTTCTGGGATGGCGGGTCAGCAAGCCAAGACCATGTTCTACCAGTCACCTGGCTGAGATCTACTGGTAGATTGCGATCTACTGGTTGCTGACCCCCGCTGTAGACTATGTGTGGTGCCGGTTACTTGCATTACACCTCTTTAGTAACTTCAGACCAGAAAAAGGACAAAGTTTCAAAAGCTTTACTGAAAAGTTCTGAACATTAGAAAGTCCAAAATAAATACAGTCTTTCCTAATGTCCCTAATCCCGAACTCAGGCTTATTGGCTGCCCCGGCATACCTGCATAGGCAAAGGTCCACGCTTGGTAGTGTCCATTATGGCAGAATCCAGCCTTGGCATCTTCAGGGTAGACTGCGAGTCTCAGCAGTCCCCTTACATTGTGGAAGACTCCTAATGGCAGGAAATCTTGAGCAAGTATTCTGGCATTGGTATCAGCAGGGAACCCCAATGCTGGCAGCGACGGCGGCGAACGGCAGGCTCCTGAGCTCCAGACCACTGTCCCCTTATATTGGCACAGGACCAATGGGTTGGACCCAAGGGGAACATAATTAACCCTAACCTTCCCATCTGGGGTAGCACCTAGCTAAATTAGAAGCAGACCACCTGCCTACATATAAACATATAAAAAAACATTATAAACACCCTTTTTCTTTACATACCCCCTGTTATCAGCTGCACAAGGAGCTCAGAGCACAAGGAGCCTATGCAGGTATGCCGGGGCAGCCAATAAGCATGAGTTCGGGATTAGGGACATTAGGAAAGACTGTATTTATTTTGGACTTTCTAATGTTCAGAACTTTTCAGTAAAGCTTTTGAAACTAGGGGAGGAGAAACAGCATGACACTGGTCTTCCGTGGGCAGAGGGGGCATGTCATGACAGGTCTGATCATTGGAGGAGAGCAGGCTGAGTTCCAGCATAGCCAGAAAACTGACCACACTGTGCAGGATCACCATTTATTTCACACATAGGAAGCAATACAAAGAGAACAGGAGACCTTTTCATACAAGTACATGGTACAGCAGGCACATATCAGGAATAGGAAATGTTGGGTTTACATATTCTTTAAAGCAGTATTAAACCCAAAAGCAAACATTTATTATATTGCAGCTTACCAATTCTTAGATGTGATGGCTGCATTAGTTTTCTATTTTAAACTTTCTTTCTTTTATTTTAACCTGGTATAATCCACCCAGTAAGTCTTTTGTTTTTCAACAGAAAAAGCTGTCCTGCAGATGTAGCAATTAGAGGGCTGAGACAAACCATTTACCACTGTCAGGGGTGCTTAGAATGATCAGCTTTTATTTATTTACGTAAAATCTTTATCCTAAAAGGAATAAAAAAACTGTTTGCTTTAACTGCTTATAAAGTGTGAGCCGGAGTTTGGCTTCAATTTGTTAGCGTATCTAAATCTGTTAGTCCATCTAACCCCCCTGAAACTGACAATGCTGCTGTCCAGAGGTGCCCCCTTTGTTCTTTCATCCAGAGCGGGGGCACTCTAGTACAGGAGGTGTGTTAATGGCCAGATCCCCAGGGGAAAACAGAGGGGAAAAAAGCATACAAAAAGAAAACTAATACAGGTGTCCGTTTATGACACAGAGAATAGCTGCGATTCAACGGATCTCAGCTATTCTCTGGTCATTCACAGTTTATGACACTCAGGAGATCATGTCAGCCCTTCGCTGGAGATCTGTGTTCTCCCTCCAGATTCTCCAGCCCAGAGCTGGAGAATTGGAGGGACCGCAAACTAAGCAGAGATAATTTACCTCTGTTTAGTAAACTGATTTTTTACTGTAATCTCACGAGATTATAGTAAAATCAGCCGTTTTCCAGAGTTTGTAGACCGTTCTCCAGCGTTTGGAGATCGTTCTCCCTTCGTTTGGAGAACTGCTTCATAAACTGCATTCACAGGAGAACTGTGTTCTCCGAGAATGCCGGAGAACTGAGCAGCGATCTATTACCGCTGGTTCATAAATGGACACCACAGTCACCACATCTAATAATTGGTTAGCTGCATATTACATGTTTGACTTTGGGATTAATACCGCTTATAGCAACCCACGATAATGTGCGACATAACACATAAAAAAATGGGTCCCTAAGGCTGTTATCACACTGCTGCTCTGCAGTTTGGCCGCAGTGCAGGTGCAGTGCAGTGCAGTGTACCCGTGGTTTTTCAGAAACTTCTTTTAAGTCCTGTGATTTTGCCGCATTCTCTGAAAGCAAACCAAAAGTCCTGCATGTTGCATCTTTGGTGTGCGTTCAGAACACGCTTAAAATGTGGGACATAACAGAAGTCAATGGGAAACCGCGGGTCACCCACACAAAACCCATGGGTACACTGCACTGCACCCACACTATGGTCAAGCCACAGCATGGCAGTGTGAAAGTGGCCTAATGGGCAGCCTGAACGCAACGCACATTAATGTTAACACATACTATTTGTTAACACACTGCAAAAATGTAATTGGTCCATTAGCCATTTACACTATATTGCTAAAAGTATTGGGCCGCCAGCCTTTCCACGCACATGAACTTTAACCACTTGAGCTCCAGAGGATTTACCTCCCTTAATGACCAGGCCTCTTTTTGCTACTCGGCGCTGCACTAATTCAACTGATAATTGCGCGGTCATGCAATGCTGCACCCAAACAAAATTTACGTCCTTTTTTTCACACAAATAGAGCTTTCTTTCAGTGTAATTTGATCACCTGTGCGCTTTTTATTTTTCACGTTATAAACAAGAAAAGGCCAAAAATTTTTAAGAAAAACAATATTTTTTACTTTCAGCTATAAAAAATATATACAGTAGTAAACTCAAAGTTGGTTATGAATTTAGGCTAAAATGTATTCTGCTCCATGTTTTTGGTAAAAAAAATCCCAATAAGTGTATATTGATTGCTTTGTGTGGAAGTTATAGCGTCTACAAACTATGGTATAAATACTGCAATTTACGACATTTTTCTGCGCTAGTTTAACGGACAATTGCACGGTCATGCAATACGGTACATAAATGAAATTTACATTCTTTTTTTCCCCACAAATTGAGCTTTCTTTCGGTGGTATTTGATTGCCTGTGCGGTTTTTATTTTTTGCGCTATAAAAAAAAAGGCTGGCAATTTTGAGAAAAAAAAAACAATATTTTGGACTTTTTGCTATAAAACATGTCCAGTAAAAAAAAAATGCAAAAATCAAATTTAGTCATAAATTTCTGCCAAAATGCATTCTGCTCCATGTCTTTGCTAAAAAAAAAACCCAATACGTGTAAATTAATTGGTTTACGCGAAAGTTATAGCGTTTACAAATGGCGGGAAAGATACTGGGATTTTTAGGGTTTTTTTTATACTAATAATGGCGGCGATCAGCGAATTATGACCGCGATCAGGGACTTATGGCAGCGACCAGCGACTTATGGCGGGACTGCGGCAGACATTCTGACATTGGGGGGTACTGACTTGGGGTCACTGACATCCCCAAAAACACTAATACAGTGATCAGTGCAAAAAAAAAAACACTGACACTGTACTAATGGCAATGGGGAGGAAGGGGTTAACTTTATTTTGCAGGGAAGGGTTATAGGAGTGAGGGGAGTGTTTTACTAGGGGGCGGGAGTGTGTACTGGGCGGGAGAAGGCTGATCGAGAAAGAGAAACTGTTCTTTCTTGATCAGCTCATCCTCGAACTGACAGGGAAGTGACAGACAGCACAGCTACTGCAGCTGTGCTGTCTGTCACTGTTTGCCGCCGATCGCCGGGAAACAGCCGCTAAGGACCGGCTGTGACCCGGCGACTCACATCTGCGGCAGTGATCGGCGGGACAGATAGGGTGGTGGCGCGCCTCGCGCGCGCCCCCTATTTGTTTGGTTTTGCCTGCGAGTGCCGCCCTGCCGCCGTATATCTACAGTGGCTGGGCGGCAAGTGGTTAATGGCATCCCAGTCTTAGTCCGTAGGGTTCAATATTGAGTTGGCCCCGCCCTTTGCAGCTAAACATCTTCAACTCTTCTGGGAAGGCCATCCACAAGGTTTAGGAGGGTGTCTATGGGAAGGTTGGAACATTCTTCCAGAAGCACATTTGTGAGGTCAGGCACTGATGTCGGACGAGAAGGCCTGGCTCACAGTCTCCGCTATTAATTCATCCCAAATGTGTTCTATCAGGTGTGCAGGCCAGTCAAGTTCTCCCACCCCAAACTGGCTCCTCCATGTCTTTATGGACCTTGCTTTGTGCACTGGTGCGCAGTCATGTTGGAACAGGAAGGGGCCATCCCCAAACTCTTCCCACAAAGTTAGGAGCATGAAATTGTCTAAAATGTCTTGGTATGCTGATGCCTTAAGAGTTCTGTTCACTGGAACTAGGGGGCCAAGTCCAATCCCTGAAAAACAACCACACACCATAATCCTCCCTCCACCAAACTTTATACTTGGCACAATGCAGTCAGGCAAGCATCGTTCTCCTGGCAACCGCCAAACCCAGACATGTCCATCGGATTGCCAGACAGAGAAGAGTGATTGGTCACTCCAGAGGACATGTCTCCACTGCTCTAGAGTCCAGTGGCGGCGTGCTTTACACCACGGCATCCAACGCTTTGCATTGCACTTGGTGATGTAAGGCTTGGATGCAGCTGCTCGGCCATGGAAACCCATTCCATGAAGCTCTCTACGCACTGTTGTTGTGCTAATCTGAAGGCCACACCAAGTTTGGAGATCTTTTTGACTCTGCAGACAGTTGGTGACTTCTGCACACTATGCGCTTCAGCATGCGCTGACCCCGCTCTGTCATGTGACGTGGCCTACCACTTGGTGGCTGAGTGGCTGTTGTTCCCAGTTGCTTCCACTTTGTTATAATCCCACTAACAGTTGACCGTGGAATATTTAGTAGCCAGGAAATGTCATGGATGGAGTTATTGCACAGGTGGCCACCTATCACGGGACCACGCTTGGAGTCACTGAGCTCCTGAGAGGAACCCATTCTTTCACAAATGTTTGTAGAAGCAGTCTTCATGAATTTTATACACCTGTGGCCATGGAGGTGATTGGAACACCTGAATCCAATGATTTGGAGGGCTGGATCAATACTTTTGGCATATATATATATATATATATATATACACAGTGAGGAACAAAAGTATTTGAACACCCTGCGATTTTGCAAGTTCTCCCACTTAGAAATCATGGAGGGGTCTGAAGTTCACATTGTAGGGGCATTCCCACTCTGAGAGACAGAATAAAAAAGAAATTCAGGAAATCTCATTGTATGATTTTTAAAGAATTTATTTGTCTTGCACTGCTGAACATAAGTATTTGAACACCTAAGAAACAGCAAGAATTCTGGCTCTCAAAGACCTGTTACTGTGCCTTTAAAAAGCCCACCTCTACTCCACTCATTAATCTAACTTAGTAGCACCTGTCTGAGCTCTTTAAAGACACCTGTCCACCCCACAGTCAGTCAGACACCAACTACTACCATGGGCAAGACCAAAGAGCTGTCAAAAGACACCAGAGACAAAATTGTGGACCTCCACAAGGCTGGAAAGGGCTACGGGGCAAATGCCAAGCAGCTTTGTGAAAATAGATCAACTGATGGAGCAATTGTTAGAAAATGGAAGAGGCTAAAGACGACTGTCAGTCTCCCTCGGACTGGGGCTCCATACAAGATCTCACCTCGTGGGGTATCACTGATGATAAGAAAGGTGAGGAATCAGCCCAGAATTACAAGGGAGGAGCTGGTCAATGACATGAAGAGAGCTGGGACCACAGTTTCAAAGATCACTGTCGGTAGAACACTACGCCGTCATGGTTTCAAATCATGCATTGCACGGAAGGTTCCCCTGCTCAAGTCATCACATGTCCAGGTCCGTCTGAAGTTTGCCAATGACCATCTGGATGATCCAGAGGAGGCATGGGAGAAAGTCATGTGGTCAGATGAGACCAAAGTAGAACTTTTTGGTCTAAACTTCACTCATCGTTTTTGGAGGAAAAAGAAGGATGAGTTGCATCCCAAGAACACCATCCCTACTGTGAAGCATGGGGGTGGTAACATCATGCTTTGGGGGTGCTTTTCTGCAAAGGGGACAGGACGACTGCACTGTATTAAGGAGAGGATGAATGGGGCCATTTATTGTGAGATTTTGAGCAACAACCTCCTTCCCTCAGTCAGAGCATTGAAGATGGGTCGTGGCTGGGTCTTCCAACATGACAACGACCCGAAGCACGCAGCCAGGATAACCAAGGAGTGGCTCCGTAAGAAGCATATCAAGGTTCTGGAGTGGCCTAGCCAGTCTCCAGACCTAAATCCAATAGAACATCTTTGGAGGGAGCTGAAACTCCGTGTTGCTCAGCGACAGCCCCGAAACCTGACAGGTCTAGAGGAGATGTGTGGAGGAGGGGGCCAAAATCCCTGTTGCAGTGCAAACCTGGTCAAGAACTACAGGAAACGTCTGACCTCTGTAATTGCAAACAAAGGCTTCTGTACCAAATATTAACACGGATCTTCTCAGGTGTTCAAATACTTATGTTCAGCAGTGCAAGACAAATAAATTCTTTACAAATCATACAATGTGATTTCCTGAATTTTTTTTTTAATTCTGTCTCTCAGAGTGGGAATGCACCTACAATGTGAATATCAGACCCCTCCATGATTTCTAAGTGGGAGAACTTTCAAAATCGCAGGGTGTTCAAATACTGTACTTCTGTTCCTCACTGTATAATGGCTTCCTTTAACAATCATGCAAATGTAAAGCTATCATACAGAAATGCACTAGTATAAAATGAAATCTGGATCATCCTTTGCCATCTACAACTAACACTCTGTGAGAGTCCTGACTGTCCTTTCTTCGGGTAGCTGGGAACGGGTGACATAGACATTCAGCCTCCAGGTCTCCCCTGTGTCACATCATTCCTGTTTGGGTTCTTCCATGATAATTCTTTCACAGAGTTAAAAGCAGAGGGGATCCAGACACTCATTCCATTCCATGTAGCAAAAAACCATGTCAGACCTATGAATGTCCTCTGTTAAAAGGCAACTCTGGATAATATGAACTGAGCACACATTCAGAGCCATTACCAAATTGTTTGCCCTAAAGCCCAACTCTGAACTAATTTAAAAAAAAATTTTTTTTTAAGTGTCCCCCAGTCTGTGTGAAAGGGGAAAAAGCAACTCAGTGCTTACCTTCAATCTGGAGCAGTAATGTATTTTGACCACAAGATGTCCTCAGTCTTCAAGTGATGACCAGCAACAAATTGGAAGATTGAGGACATACAGTGAGTGCAGGGTGTCATTAGCCTGCCCACTGAAAGGTTGTCCCCAGGGAACCTTGAATTCACTGGGTAATGATGCAGAGAGTAGTCTTCACATCAGTGCCACCATCTGAATAAAGCTAGGTTCACACCTGTGTGGGTGGTGCCACCACAGGACCTGCACAAATACTGGAAGCTGCAACCACCCACACAGAGAAATGCTGAAGCGTGGGTGGGTGTCATTAATCCTAATGGCACGACGCCTGCACTGGAAATCGCAAGCGTACTGGGAACTTCAGTTCCCATGCGAGCTGCGATTTCAAAAATAGTGCAGGAACTTTTTTCCTGCATGTCCCGGGGCATGGCATCCCATTCAAATGAATGAATGAATGAATGGGCTCTCGTGCTTGCGCAAATCAGAGCGGTCACATGATCAGTCTAAAAACTTCGGAAAAGGGGAATAAAATAAAACCTTTAGTCTTGGTTCACACTTGTGCAGTGTGGGACACCGCATGTGATTTGCACAGGAATCTGTGTGGTGCGATTTAAGCCATTCATTTTATATTGCTCAAATCGCACCGCATCTGCACCAAAATAGTGCAGGACCCTTTTTTTGGCCGCACCTGAATCAGATCGCATGGGTGTTCCCACCCATGCGATCTGATTCAGGCAATCGCACTGCATTGTGCGAGCTGTTTTGGGGTGTCCTTATTTTAAGATTGACATCTGAAGCAGATCGCATGAACGCCGGGCAGTTTCAATGTGGTGCGGAAAACGCACAGGGTTCTCTGCATTTCCTGCATCGCATATATGTGAACCGAGGCTTAAAAGGAAGGGAGTCACAAAGGAAAATGTACAGAGGCTTTGACAATGTGTGCTCTCTTTTTCCACTATGGTTGTAGCCAAGAGACAGTGGGGTTACTTTACTAAAGGCAAATAGGTTGGGCACTTTGCAAGTGCAGTTGCTCCAGGCAGGGGCGGGCTGACTATTTGGAAACTCGGGCACTGCCCGAGGCCCGGGGTCAGTAGGGGGCCCCATGAGATGCCCCTGGTACCTTTTTCAAAGGCTTTTTTGAGTTTGGGCAAGGACACAGGGGCCCCATGATCCCCTATTGCCCGGGGGCCCCATGAGTTGTCAGTCCGCCCCTGGCTCCAGGGCTTAGCAAATGAGGCAAAGCTTCACTTTGCAAAGAATACCCAATCACATGCAAGGAAAAAAAAACAGCATATTTGCTTGCACATGATTGGATTGTGGAAATCAAAGTGCCCAGTCTATTTGCCTTTAGTAAATCAACCCCATTGGCTTTTCTTTCTGCCACCAGTCATGTCACTGACACGCCCCCTCCAGTCTCTAAAAGGGACAGCGTCCATTTCCATTTTGGCGTTGCACAATTTGCAATTGAAATGAAACGATTACTATTAAATATTATTATTATACAGGATTTATATAGCGCCAACAATTTGCGCAGCGCTTTACAAAATGAAGGTAGATATTAAAGTTACAATACAATTTGGCACAAGAGGAAACAGAGGGCCCGGCTCCTTAGAGCTTACAATCTAGGAGGAAGGGTTGAGTGATACAAAAGGTAATAGCTGTGGGGGGGATGAGCTGATGGAGGAAATAAATGGCCGTTTACTAGTTAGAAGCAGGATAGGCTTCTTTAAAGAGAAGGGTTTTCAGTGATCGTCTTATGCTGGATATATTAGGAGATAATCGAACAGATTGAGGTAGGGAGTTCCATAGGATGGGAGAAGCTCGAGAGAAGTCCTGAAGGCGAGCATGGGAGGAGATGACACAGGAACTAGAGAGCAGAAGGTCTCAGGAGGATCGAAGAGAGCCGTTTGGTTGATATTTTGAGACCAGGTTGGTGATGTAGCTGGGGGCAGAGTTGTGGATGGCTTTGTAAGTTGTTAGTATTTTGAATTTTATTTGTTGGGGCGAGTGGAAGCCAGTGGAGGGATTGGCAGAGAGGGGTAGCAGGCACTGAATGGTTGGCAAGGTGGATGACCCTGGCAGCAGTATTCATGATGGACTGGAGGGGGGATAGCCTATGTAAAGGTAAGCCAATGAGGAGGGAGTTGCAGTAGTCGAGGTCAGAGATAACCAGGGAGTGAATTAGGAGCTTTGTGGTGTCATTGGTTACAAGGGGCGTATTCTGGAGATGTTGCGGAGGTTGAGGTGGCATGATTTGGGCAGGGATTGGATGTGGGCCTGAAAGGATAGTTCAGAATCCAGGGTTACCCCCTAGCACTCTGGCATGCAGGGATGGGTTGATATTTGTGGCATTAATCCTGACCGAGGATTCAGGGGAAGAAGCATGAGAGGGAGGAAATATTCTGAGCTCAGTTTTGGATAGATTGAGTTTTAAAAAGTGGTGTGACATCCAGTCTGATACGTCTGTTAGTAAATCAGTGATACGTGAGGAAACTGATGGGGTGAGTTGAGGAGTAGAGAGATAGAGTTGGGTGCCATCAGCACAGAAATGGTAGTGGGAACAATGGGAAGCTATCAGCTGACCCAAGGAAGAGGTATAGATCAAGAATAGGAGAGGTCCAAAGCAGGCCCGGACTGGCCATAGGGCACACCGGGCATTTGCCCGGTTGGCTGGCGCCACCTGGATAGGAGAGGCAGCCAGGCGGTACATACATGCATTTCTCAGTTCCTCTATGTGCCGCACTGCCGCCTTTCCTATCAATCTTCTGCACGCGGTCAGCTCCTGTATACTCCCCCCCTCCGCGGCCGCCCCCCTCCCTCATCTCCTCCAGCGCCCCCCACCCCCATCTCCTCCAGCGCCCCCCCTCATCTCCTCCAGCGGCCTTTCCCTCGTCTTCTCCAGAGGACCCCTCCCTCATCTCCTCCAGCAGCCCCCCTCATCTCCTCCAGCGGTCCCCCGCTCATCTCTTCCAGCGCCCCCCCCTCATCTCTTCCAGCGGCTCCCTCCCTCATCTCCTCCAGCGGCCCCCTCCCTCATCTCCTCCAGTGGCCAACCTCACCTCCTCTAGTGATGCCCTCCCTCATCTCCTCCAGTGGCAAACCTCATCTCCTCTAGCGGCCCTTCCCTCATCTTCTCCAGCGGTCTCCTCCCTCATCTACTCCAGCGCCCCCCCCCCTTATCTCCTCCAGTGGCCCCCTCCCTCATCTCTTTCTTTCTCTCACTCTCTCTCTTGCTGTCTTCTATTTATTTATTCCCCTCCTTTCTTTCTTTCTTTCTTTCTCTTTCTTTCTTTCTTTCTTTCTTTCTTTCGTTCTTTCTTTCTTTCTTTCTTTCTCTCTTTCTTTCTCTCTCTCTACTGTCTTCTATTTATTTCCCTTCTTTCTTTCTTTCTTCCTTTCTTTCTTTCTTTCTTTCTTTCTTTCTTTCTTTCTTTCTCTCCTTCTTTCTCTCTTTCTTTCTTTCTTTCTTTCTTTCTTTCTTTCTCTCCTTCTTTCTCTCCTTCTTTCTTTCTTTCTTTCTTTCTTTCTTTCTTTCCTTCTTTCTCTCCTTCTATACATCTATTCTACTTTCTCTCTCTGTCTCCTGTTTCCCTCCTTCCTTCTTTCTTTCTCATTGTCTCTTGTTTTTCTCCTTTCTTTTATTACCCTCTCTCTGTCTCCCCCCCCCCCTCTCTCTCTCTCTCTCTCTCCCTCCCTCTGTCTTTCCCTCTTTTTCTCTCTCTCTGTCTTTCCCTCTTTCTCTCTCTGTCTTTCCCTCTTTCTCTCTCTCTCCCCGTCTTTCCCTCTTTCTTTATCGCCTACTATAAAAAAAATGTACAAAAATAATTAAATATAAAATTGTGAAAAATGGAATAAAAATAAAAACCTACTGACACTAGTGGCAGAATTACTAGGGTCACAAAGGTCACTCTTGCGACCAGGGCCTTGCGTTCTGCCAGCGGGCTCCAAGGAAAGGGTCCCCAGGCTTTGAGCTGCTCAGTCCAAAGTGCCGGGCCTATTGTTTGTCCCAGTCCTGGCCTGGTCCAAAGGACAGAACCTTAGGGGACCCCGACGGTAAGTAGTAGGAGAGGAGGAAGTAGAGTTGTAAGTGACACTGAAGGTGCAGTGAGATAGGTAAGAATGATTGAATTGATCTTGAATTTCACATGTAGATTTGGATTACATTATATTATGTTTATCAAAAGCCAAAACCTTTTTAGTTTTTTGTTTTGATGGGGGGGAAGGGGGTTGGAACCTCTGTCAGGTTTTATTGCTGTCCTTGCTGGGGACATTCTCTGTATTTCCCCTGTTGATCATTGTCACCAAGATAGATAGTGGAAGGAAGTCCAAAATTTTACAGTTGTCACCAGAACAGATTCCCAATGGGGACACCTGTTCTTGTGACTTCTAGGGGACAAGCCCTTGCTGTAGAAAGATTTCCATTTTTTGAGTGTAAGTCCAAGTTATTTTATTTTAATGGAGCCATTTTTGACATTGACTCATTCCTAATTGAGGGACTTCTTGAAAACTTTCTGTGCTTTTACTGTAAGCTCCCTCCACCCCTGGTCTGATTTGGGGGTGCTTGGTGGATATCAGAACAGTCTACTAAGCTCCCCTTATAGACAGCAAGTCAGCTAAACAAGACCTTTGGGGCTCATTTACACTCTCTGCGGTGACCTGTATTTTTTTTCGCACCGGATATCTGCATTTTCCTAGATTGTAAGCTCCCAGGATCAGGGCCCTCCTATCCCTCTTGTATTGAACTGTATTGTTGCTGTATTGTCTCCCGTTATATTGTAAAGCGCTGAGCAAACTGTTGGTGCCATAAATCCTGTATAATAATAATAATATATAAATCCTATATAATAATAATATATAAATCCTGTATAATAATAATAATAATATATAAATCCTGTATAATAATAATATATAAATCCTGTATAATAATAATATATAAATCCTGTATAATAATAATAATATATAAATCCTATATAATAATAATATATAAATCCTGTATAATAATAATATATAAATCCTGTATAATAATAATATATAAATCCTGTATAATAATAATATATAAATCCTGTATAATAATAATAATATATAAATCCTATATAATAATAATATATAAATCCTGTATAATAATAATAATATATAAATCCTATATAATAATAATATATAAATCCTGTATAATAATAATAATATATAAATCCTGTATAATAATAATATATAATTGTGTGAAGTGTTCTTGCCTCCACCAGTAGTCTACAACTGGAGTGGGCGGAGTAACTGGGTGGAGTGGGCGGAGTAACTGGGAGGAGTGGCTTGAGTAACTGTGAAAAGTCTAATTTCTTTTCATAAATGTAGCTAGTTGAAACATCTCAAATACTCTCTACTGTAGATAACTTATTTCCAAACCTTTAACCAGAAGCCGGCCAAACTGTCACCAATTCAAAATTAGATTTCAAATAGGGAAGAGAAGAGCGGTTAAAAACAAACTGCTCCAAATTGCTCACTTTACTGGCGTCTTCAAATGGTCGTAGTTTTAAAAACTATAAATCCTATAGTGAAGAGCTTTATATTGTGAGAATCACAAGACCCAGACCTACATTTTGATGCATAGTATGTCTCTGAAATTATAACAATGAAGGCACAGTCGCAGTTTAGAAATTTCCCTTCAAATTTGAGGTGGCTAGAGTGCAGTTTCAATGAATGTCAATGGGCGGCGTGAGTTGCAAATAAATGGTCATATTGTGAAAACTATCAGTACTATGGCTTAGCCGTGGACATTTTTAGTGACAGCGGGGATAGCTGAACGTTTTGATACAAGATTTGTGTAGGTGGGCTTGAAAATTAGGGAGTGATGGCAGTTTAGAAATCATGTCCTGATTTTTCAGCTCACACTCTAGCTTTTGTCAGCTCCCACTCTAGTTTTGAACATTCCGCCATTCATTCCTATGGGACCAATTTCACCACAAAAACGGCGATATTTCGTGAACCATTCGGCGAAACGTTCCACAAAGTAATAGCACACCAATCGGGAACAATCCGCACATTTCGGTATATTACTGTCTATGTAGTGTAAAAACTGTGGGAGGAGTTAGGGCGGTAAATTTGGCTATAAGAATATATATATGTGAGATAACAGGAAGTGGTCGCCATTCAAGAACACTTAATAATTTTCCTGCAGCGCAGTGGATGTCACTGCAGGTCACCGCACCGCAGCACAATGCACCACCCTGCTGTGTGAAAACATGAATGATATGTCACTATGTAACACTTTGAATAAAGTTAAAAAAAAAGAGTAAGCAGTGCGATGTGCTGTAACATGGCAGCAGGCTGCACTGTACTTGTGCTGTTGTTGGCTTCTAGGATCACCAGCATCATAATAGCCAACCATACTCTTGCCCCAGCATGCACAGGAGGATGATACATCCTTCATCCAGAACTGCTGCACCTTCTCCTGCTGCTCCAACCATGCTCCTGGACTCTCCAGGATCCCAGCCATGTTGTAGGTGTGTGAGGTAAGGGTGGACTCTGATGGGGACTCTCATATAAAGTGAGAGGCTAATAGGGACTCTGATGTAGCAGGAATCTGATGGGGACCCTGATGTAGGTGGGACCCTAATGGGGACTGTACTGTAAGGGGGAACTTTAATGAATACTGTAATGTAAGGGGGAACACTTTTGGGGACTCTGGGATAAGGGGGTACTGTGATGTACGGGGGAACTCTGATATAAGGGGGGGGGACTCTGATGGGGACTGTATTTTAAGGTGGAACTCTGAAGAGTACCCTGATGTAAGAGGGACTCTGATGGGGACCCCGATGTAAGGCGGACTCTGGTGAGTACTGTAATGTAAGGGGGAACTCTGATGGGGACCCTGATGTAAGGGGGGATCCTGATGGGGACTGTACTGAAAGGTGGAACTTTGATGAACACTGTAATGCAAGTTAGAACTCTGATGGGGACTGTGATATAAGGGGGTTCTGATGGGTACTGTGATGTAAGGGGGAACTCTGATATAAGGGGGACTCTGTTGGGGACTGTACTGTAAGGGGGAACTCTGATGAGTACTGTAATGTCAGGGGAAACTCTGATGGGGACCCTGGTATAAGGGGATTCTGATGTGCACTGTGATATAAGGGGAAACTCTGATGTAAGAGGGGACTCTGAAGGGGACTGTACTTGAATGGGGAACTCTGATGGGGACCCTGATGTAAGGGGGGATCCTGATGGGGACTGTACTGAAAGGTGGAACTTTGATGAACACTGTAATGCAAGTTGGAACTCTGATGGGGACTGTGATATAAGGGGGTTCTGATGGGTACTGTGATGTAAGGGGGAACTCTGATATAAGGGGGACTCTGTTGGGGACTGTACTGTAAGGGGGAACTCTGATGAGTACTGTAATGTCAGGGGAAACTCTGATGGGGACCCTGGTATAAGGGGATTCTGATGTGCACTGTGATATAAGGGGAAACTCTGATGTAAGAGGGGACTCTGAAGGGGACTGTACTTGAATGGGGAACTCTGATGGGGACCCTGATGTAAGGGGGGACCCTGATGGAGACTGAACTGTAAGGGAGAACTTCGACGGGGACCCTGATGTAAGAGGGGATCCTGATGGGAATTGTAATGTAAGGGTTGACTCTGATGGGGACTATAAAGAAAGGGGGAATCTGACAGGGATTGTAATGTAAGGGGAACTCTGATGGGGACCCCAATGTAAGGGGGATTCAGATATAAGGGGGGACTCTGATGGGGACTGTGATGTGAGGGGGACTATGATGGGGACCCTGATGTAAGGCAGACTCTACTGGGGACCCCAATATAAGGCGGACTCTGATGGGGACTCTACTGTAAGGGGGAACTCTGATGGGGACCCTGATGTAAGAGGGGACCCTTATGGGGACTGTATTGTAAGGGGGAACTCTGATGGAGACTATTGTAAGGGAGACTCTAATGGGGACTTTGATGTAAGGGGGACCCCTGGTGGGGACCCCGATATCAGGCGGAATCTTATGGGGACTGTACTGTAAGGGGGAACTCTGATGGGGACTGTACTGTAAGGGGGAACTCTGATGGGGACTGTATTATGAAGGGGACTCTGGTGGGGACTTTGATGTAAGGGGGACCCTGGTGGGGACTCTGATGTAAGGGGGACTCTGTAGGGCTCAGGATTAATTTGTATATCTTTGCTTTGTTTTACTGAAGTTCTTTCTCTGTTGTTCATAATCCTACCACACTGATTACAAAAAAGAGTAAAACATATTCATTTAAAAAAAAAATGTCATCATTTATTTATAAAGGTGATTTTTTTTCAGTCCACAAATATTTGTAAAATATAAGATGTCCATCATGAATGCTGCTGCCAGACTCATCCACCTTACTAACCGTTCTGTATCAGCCACCCCTCTCTGCCAATCCCTCCACTGGCCCCCACTCAGTGTCCTCCACCCCTCTCTGCTAATCCCTCCACTGGCCCCCATTCAGTGTCCTCCACCCCTCTCTGCTAATCCCTCCACTGACCTCCACTCAGTGTCCTCCACCCCTCTCTGCCAATCCCTCCACTGGCCTCCACTCAGTGTCCTCCACCCCTCTCTGCCAATCCCTCCTCTGGCTTCCACTCAGTGTCCTCCACCCCTCTCTGCCAATCCCTCCACTGGCCCCCACTCAGTGTCCTCCACCCCTCTCTGCCAATCCCTCCACTGGCCCCCACTCAGTGTCCTCCACCCCTCTCTGCCAATCCCTCCACTGGCTTCCCGTTGCCCAACGGATAAAATTCAAAACATTAACAATAACATATAAAGCCATTTATAACTCTGCCCCAAATTACATCACCGATCTTGTCTCCAAATATCACCCAAACCATCCTCTCTGCTCCTCCCACGACCTCCTGCTCTCTAGCTCCCTTGTCTCCTCCTCCCATGCTCATCAACAGGACTTTTCTAGAGCTTCCCCCATCCTCTGGAACTCTCTACCCCAATTTATCTATCCCCTACTCTGCTCACTTTTAGGTGATCTCTGAAAACCTCTCTCTTCAGGGAAGCCTATCCTGCCCTCAGCTAATAATGGAATCTTCTACTCTTCCTACCAGTCCATCCCCCACAGTTACTACCTTTTGTACCACTAGCCCCTCCCTCCTAGATTGTAAGCTCCCAGGATCAGGGCCCTCCTATCCCTCTTGTATTGAACTGTATTGTCGCTGTATTGTCTCCCATTATATTGTAAAGCGCTGAGCAAACTGTTGGTGCTATATAAATCCTGTATAATAATAATGTGGCCTCGTACTAAAGCATTTGGAGACCCCCCCCCCCCCCGCTCTACAATACACAGCAGGGATAAATGATCACATATGTGCCCAGCCTGTGACCATTGTAATATGAAGTATAATGTATATTATGAGGCCCTCTAATGGCTCTTCTGTGACACTACATGCGAAAAGCCGTTCAGCTACAATTGATTCCATACTTGCCGCAATTTCCCTTTCCTGACGCCTAACCATGGTAACGTCCATTATGTTAGAGGGTGGAGATATTACCAAATGTTTGCTGCCAAGCAGGCACCAGGGAACCGGATTATGTAAAAAGTATTTAAAGTATAACTAAAGGCAATTCTTTAACGTTTTGGATAGAGTGGAGAGGAATGAGAACCCCTGTCAGGGTATTATTGTCGTCTGTGCTCCCATTAGGGGGATTCACCCTCTTCATTTGTCCTGTTAACTGGTATTACCGAGAGTGAAAGTAAAAGAAAATCCCAAATTTTGGGTTGTCCCCAAAACAGGAATAGAGGGGAATCTTCCAATGATGACACTTTGGAGGGATTTCCTCTCACGTCCTGTTTTGGCCATGAATAGGAAGTAATGGAAAATCTCCCCAATGGGACACCGATGGCAAAAGAAAAACCCAACAGGGTTTATAACCATCTCTTTTGTTATCCAAAACTTTTTAAAAATGTTGTCTTTAGTTCTTTTTTTAAAATGCATGTAAAGTTTTTTAGTTGAATATGGAAGAGTTAGGACCCCTGACTGTGTCTCCTCTGGGGTGATAGGCCTTTTCTACTTGTCCTGGTAACCACTGTCTTAGGAAAGTGATGGGAAATCCCACTTTTTGGGTTCGGGAATAGAGGGGAAACCTGTTCTGGTGACAACTGTCTATTAGCGGTTTTAATGTTACAGCCAAATACATAAATATATTTTATTGGGATTTTTTGTAATAGACCAACACAAAGTGGCACATAATTGTGAAGTCAAAGGAAAATGATAAATGTTTTTCAAACTTTTTTACAAATAAATATCTGAAAAGTGTGGCGTGCATTTGTATTCAGCCCCCTTTACTCTGCTACCCCTAACTAAAATCTAGTGGAACCAATTGCCTTCATAAATCACCTAATTAGAAGAGTTCACCTGTGTGTAATTTAATCTCAGTATAAATATAGCTGTTCTGTGAAGCCTTCAGAGGTTTGTTAGAGAACATTAGTGAACAAACAGCATCATGAAGGCCAAGGAACACACCAGACAGGTCAGGGATAAAGTTGTGGAGAAGTTTAAAGCAGGGTTAGGTTATAAAAAATGATCCCAAGCTTTGAACATCTCACAAAGCATCAATCAGAGAAGCAGCCAAGAGGCCCATGGTAACTCTGGAGGAGGTGCAGAGATCCACAGTTCAGGTGGGAGACTCTGTCCACAGGATAACTATTGGTTGTGCACTCCACAAATCTGCCCTTTATGGAAGAGTGGAAGAAGAAAGCCATTGTTGAAGGAAAGCCATAAGAAGTCCTGTTTGCAGTGTGCGAGAAGCCATGAGGGGGACACAGCAAACATGTGGAAGAAGGGGCTCTGGTCAGATGAGACCAAAATTTAACTTATTGGCCTAAAAGCAAAATGCTATGTGTGGCCGAAAACTAACACTGCACATCACCCTGAACACACCATCCCCACTGTGAAACATGGTGGTGGCAGCATCATGTTGTAGGGATGCTTTTCTTCAGCAGGGACAGGGAATCTGGTCAGAGTTGATGGGAAGATGGATGGAGCCAAATACAGGGCAACCTTAGAAGAATACCTGTTAGAGTCTGCAAAAGACTTGAGACTGGAGTGGACGTTCACCTTCCAGCAGGACAACGACCCGAAACATCCAGCCAGAGCTACAATGGAATGGTTTAGATCAAAGCATCTTCATGTGTTAGAATGGCCCAGTCACAGTCCAGACCTAAATCCAATGGAGAATCTGTGGCAAGACTTGAAGATTGCTGTTCCCAGACACTCTCCATCCAATCTGACAGCTTGAGCTATTTTGCAAAGAAGAACGAACAGAAATGTCCCTCTCTAGATGTGCAAAGCTGGGAGAGACATCCCCAAAAAGAATTGCAGCTGGAATTGCAGAGAAAGGGGGTCCTACAAAGTATTGACTCCGGGGGCCTGAATACACCGGTTGGCCCACTTTATTTGTATAAAATGTTGAAAACCATTTATCATTTTCCTTCCACTTCACAATTATGTGCCACTTTGTGTTGGTCAATCACATCAAATCCCAATAAAATACATTTACGTTTTTGGTTATAACATGACAAAATGTGGAAAATCTCAAGGGGTATGAAGACTTTTTCAAGGCACTGTATGAGAACAGAAAACACCTGGCTGAGATCCTCAAATGATATAAAATTATAAAATGAAAGCAATGCAAAGTTTATTTATCAATAACATAAATGAAAAACTAGATTCCAGACTGAGTATCAAAGCCCTAAATAAGTGACATAAATAATCCTTATGAAAGGGTGATCACACTGGTAGTAATCAACCATCAAACAAAGTGAGAAACATTCAAAGTAAAATGTAAAGCGGGTGCAGATAAATGTCTGAATGAATAAACATTAATTATTCTTAAACATAAATAGTGAACATGAAGAATAGTAAACACCCGGCTGAGCACCCCACCCAAACCGTGACACTAATACACATTGTGAATGCAATAGGCAAATATAGTCCCAGTATATAATCAGAGGTATATAGGTAAAATAGTCTTTAAGCCCAGAATCTTCAAATCTTTACGCAAATTCACCGGTGACATTCAGATAATCACCACATGTGCTCTTCTGCCTTCCAGCATGCAGGCTCGCTTTAAAGTGTTACTAAACCCAGGGCCCTGCATCCACTATATCTGGTCTCCCCGCCGAACTCTGCATTCACTATATCCGCTCTCCTCGGACCCTGCATTCACTATATCCGGTCTCCCCGGACCCTGCATTCACTATATCTGGTCTCCCCGGACCCTGCATTCACTATATCTGGTCTCCCCGGACCCTGCATTCACTATATCCGGTCTCCCAGGACCCTGCATTCACTATATCTGGTCTCCCTGGACCCTGCATTCCCTATATCTGGTCTCCCCGGACCCTGCATTCACTATATCCGCTCTCCCCGGACCCTGCATTCACTATATCCGGTCTCCCCGGACCCTGCATTCACTATATCTGGTCTCCCCGGACCCTGCATTCACTATATCTGGTCTCCCCGGACCCTGCATTCACTATATCCGGTCTCCCAGGACCCTGCATTCACTATATCTGGTCTCCCTGGACCCTGCATTCCCTATATCTGGTCTCCCCGGACCCTGCATTCACTATATCTGGTCTCCCCGGACCCTGCATTCCCTATATCTGCTCTCCCTGGACCCTGCATTCACTATATCTGGTCTCCCCGGACCCTGCATTCACTATATCTGGTCTCCCCAGATCCTGCATTCACTATATCCGGTCTCCCAGGACCCTGCATTCACTATATCTGGTCTCCCCGGACCCTGCATTCACTATATCTGGTCTCCCAGGACCCTGCATTCACCATATCTGCTCTCCCCGGACCCCGCATTCACTATATCTGGTCTCCCCAGACCCTGCATTCACTATATCTGCTCTCCCCGGATCCTGCATTCACTATATCTGCTTCCCCGGACCCTGCATTCACTATATCTGGTCTCCCAGGACCCTGCATTCACTATATTCGGGCTCCCCGGACCCTGCATTCACTATATCTGGTCTCCCCAGACCCTGCATTCACTATATCTGGGCTCCCCGGACCCTGCATTCACTATATCTGGTCTCCCACAGTACACAGAACACATAAATGCAATTATTTTAGTAAATATAAACTGCTAAATAACTTTTCTCATCAGCAGTTAGAGCAGTCTTGTGACTTCTATCACTGTCCAACAGAGCACTGGTTAAAGCTTGTAGAAGTTTTAATTCTGCTCTAGGAGGATGCAGAACCCCTGACCTCTGTCTGGACAGCACTGACTGTCCCTGTGCTGATCACATGCACTCTCCCAGGGGAAAAACAAAACAAAACAAAACCTCTCTAGCAATGCACACCAAACTGAGCATGTTCAGAGTGTCTCCACACAATATGTCTTATCAGGAGATAAGAGGGGGGCACTGGAAGAAGGGGATGATCAGAACAGACAGGATCAAACAGCGTTTTTACACAATGCAGAGGATTAAACCCTTAGGTTCCTCAGTGAGTATAACAGACATGCTTTACTGCATCTACAGACTGATTTTACTGTTGTGGGTTTAGTTACACTTTAAGGCCTCATGCATGCTGGGTGTTTTTACAGCGGCTGTTTTTGGCATCAGGTGTTTTTTTTCTACAGCCAGTAAACTCCCCAGCATGTTATCCTATGTGTTCATGCACACATAGGCTTTAATCAGCGTTTGTTTGGCTGCAGCAAAAAAAAAACCCCAGAACTAGTGGATTTCAAGAGGAGTTTTTTAGCTGTATAAAAATGCTCTAACGCTGGCAAACGCGGTAAAACACTGCAAACCAGCGTTTTTGAGCCCAATTTTTTTTTCTGTTAAAAAACGCTAACGTGGCTGAACGAGGCTAAATGCTAATGTAAAAATGATATCAAATGCAGAAAAACTTTTTTTCACGTTTCTAACATGACTTTTTACAGCTAACAATACTGGAATTTTTGAAATGCCCTGAAATGCCCAGGGTGCATGAGGCCTAATGGATGACCTATAGATTATATAGGTTAAATGCACTTTTATCAGTTCAATCACCAGATGAATCTTTATGCAGGCCATAGACGGGTAGAAAACCGGCCGTTTTTTTTTAGAAAAACGAAAAATCGGTCGTTCAATCAGCCGACATTACCACCGTTGGTAAAAAAAAGTCGGCTGATTTTCATCCCGTCTACGGCCGGCAATTATATAGAATATGCAGAAGAAGAAGAAATAGAATATGAATAATAAGAAGAAAAAGTTGCAACATTGTATTTATTTGTATCCATTTCGGATACAGATGTTTCTATTCGAATACAAATAGATACAATGTTGCTATACTTTTAAATGTCAAATATAATAATCGGACTAAAATTCTTTTTTTTCCTATTCTTCATATTCTTTCTTCTTTTTCTTCTTCTTCTTCATCATATTCTATTTCTTCTTCTCATTCATATTCTATTTTTTCCTTTACTTCTTTTCCTTCTTCTTTCATGTCACGGCTCATGCGCATTTAAAATCTGAAAAAGATTGGCAGATTCGTCCATCATTGCCGCGAAAATCGGCAGAACGACTAATTTGGCCGAGTTTTTTTCAGCAGGACCGGTAATTGAGAAGGGCAAAAATCACTAAAAACGGCCGACCGACTACCGCACTAACGATCCGAAAATCGTCCGATTTTTTTTTCCGGCCGATTATCATCCCATCTATGGCCTGCATTACATCTCCACACCAGGGGCGGACTGACAACTCATGGGGCCCCCGGGCAATAGGGGATCATGGGGCCCCTGTGTCCTTGTCCAAACTCAAAAAAGCCTATGAAAAAGGTACCAGGGACATCTCATGGGGTCCCTTACTGACCCCGGGCCCTCGGGCAGTGCCCGAGTTTCCAAATAGTCAGTCCACTCCTGGCTCCATGTACACGAGCCTACCCTGACCGTTGGCCGCGGGAAAACGCAAATCGCGGCAACTGTGGTACTGCGATTTTGCCGCGATTTTTGTTTTCCTGCGGTTGGCGGTCAAAACGTTCCTATCCGGAACGCGATTCTTCTACGTTCAGGAGAGGGAGGCTTAAGGCTCATGTACACTGCAGCTTCTAAACTGACGTTCAGGAGCTGTTCTGCATTTTTTTCAGCAGCCCATCAACTCTCCCTACTGCTTTCCTATGTGTCCATGTCCTTTACAGTCATTTACAGGCAGTTGAGTTTACAGTCATTTTTTTTAAAGTAGCAGGAGTAGATTTTACCGGCGTTTCAAACACCAAACGCTTGTGTCACGGAGTGCCTGCTTCTCTTCCAACCCCCTTGTCGCCTCCTCACATCCTGACGCGGCCTTTGAAGGCAGGCCACGCAGTATGGGACAGAAGTGACCCCTGCGGCGGACCTCACACCTCTACGGCCGCATAGCCGAGGAGGGGTGACACCCCGCTGAGAGATTCCGGCGTGGGGCCGCCAACCGGTCGCCGCACGCCCCCTGGCTGGAACAGCGCGGGCCCGAGACTTTCCCGCGCTCTGCACCTGCCAGGAGACACAGGCTGTGCTCATGCGAGCATGGCCCAAGTTAAGGGGGCAACCGGGAAGCGTCCTGGCTGGCCTTGAAAAGGCCAGCGTGGGACCCGGTCTTCTGTTTTCGTCGCAGCTGTTCCGTTAAGAGGTCCGAGTGGGGACCGGACCTCCGCAGCCATCCCCGCTGGGCATTCTGCAAGAGACCCCCCCTAAAGGTCAGAACCATTACCCGCTGCCATTCTGCTAATACTCCAGGGCTGGGAGTGTCCCTGGTAGCTGTCCGTGGCTGCGTTTGTGCTCGATGCCTGCTCAGGACAGGGTGCTGTGCTGGGGCTGTGCTGAGGCCAGACCCCACAGCCAAGACCCTGCCGAGCCCTGAAGCCTGCTGTGTCCCTACCTGCAAGCCTGCTGTGTTGATCTGCGCTCGGGAGAAGCGCTGTGTGGGGTCTGAGCTGAGGCCAGACCCCACAGCCAGGACTCCAGCTGCTGTCCCTGGCAAGCTGACTGCTGTGAGGGCCCCTGTCTGCTGATTGTTGCTGTCCCTGGAAAGCTGACCACTGTGAGGTCCCCTGTCTCAAGCTGACCACTGTGAGGGCCGCTGACCGCTGCTGTCCCTGGAAAGCTGACCGCTGTGAGGGCCCCTGTCTCAAGCTGACTGCTGTGAGGGCTGCTGACTGCTGCTGTCCCTGGAAAGCTGACTGCTGTGAGGGCCCTGTCTCAAGCTGACCGCTGTGAGTGCCGCTGACCGCTGTTGTCCCTGGAAAGCTGACTGCTGTGAGGGTCCCTGTCCGCTGATTGCTGTGAGCGTCCCTACAAGCCGCCTGCTGCTGAGTGTCTGCAAGCCGCCTCCCGTGAGTGTCCCTACAAGCCGCCTGCTGCTGAGTGTCTGCAAGCCGCCTCCCGTGAGTGTCCCTACAAGCCGCCTCCCGTGAGTGTCCCTAGAAGCCATGAACTGCCCCTATTGTGTGCTCAGACTACCCTTACCTGAACTGCCCCTTTGCGTGTCCGGATTATAGCTACCTGGACTGCCCCCCCTGTGTGCTTGAGCCATCGCTACCCGAATCAGACCCCACAGCCAAAGTCCCGCTGAGTCCCCGTGAGCCTGGTGTTGTCCCTAGAGAGCTGTGTGGGAGCTGTGCTGAGGTCAGACCCCACATCCAAGGTCCCGTTGAGCCCCCGTGAGCCCGCTTACCGTGAGTGTCCCTACAAGCCGCATGTTGCTGAATGCCACGAACTGCCTGATTAAGTGCCTTCCATAGTTCAATAAAGTTTTGTGTGTGTTTACCATCTTCTTTGTGTGTTCTGTCCTACCTATGCTTCCATCACAGCTTATAAACGCTTGTAAACGCAGTTAACTGCGTTTATAAGCATTTGCGTTTATAAGCGTTTTTTAACTGTTCCATGTCCAGATGCTATCCGGAGCCTTTTTTCATCATCAGAAATGCATGCAAAGCATTTCCATGTATTCAAATGGACCCGGTACACCAGCGCAGTCAGTTCCAGATTTCACATGAAGGAAAAAATGGTAGAACGTGCTGCATTATGCTCATGATGGGATCCATAGTGAATACAACCAGAAAAGACAGGCCATCTCAACACATACTGCTCTCTCTGCTTCTGCTCTCTCTATTCCTCTCAAAATAGTTAATTTTACTGTTTTTCAGTGCATTCTGGGTATTTTGGAAGGTCTCCTGAGGTTATCTTTTAAAAACGCTTCTAAACGCAAACGCACATAAACACGGTATGCAAATGCGGCTAAACTGGCGTTTTTTAACCGACGTTTTCCATCAGTTTCCATCATTCTGAAGAGTTTTCCAAACGCCCCGTGTACATGAGCCCTTAACCTCACCTAAACACGGCAGCTCCTAAACTCTGCTAAAAGCCTATCTGTACATGGATACACAGGCTTTTATGGAGTCGAGTTTAGGAGATTTGGAAAAAAAATGCCAAATGCTCCTAAACTCGAGCTTAGGAGCTGCCTGTGTATATGAAACCTAAGGGCTCATGTACACGGGGTGTTTGAAAAACTTTTCTGACCGCTGGAAACTGACTGCTAGAAAAAGTAGGTTAAAATCGTCAGTTTACCTGCGTTTACCTACCGCGTTTATGTGCGTTTGTGTTTAGAAGCATTTTTTAAAGATAACCTCATGGCACCTTCCCAAATACCCAGAATGCACTGAAAAATGATCTTTTCTGGTTGTATTCACTATGGATCCCATCATGAGCATAATGCGTGACGTTCTACCATTTTTTCCTTCACGCGAAATCTGGAACTGACTGCGCTGGTGTACTGGGTCCATTTGAATACATTTGATGAAGAAAAAAGGCTCTGGACAGCATCTGGATATGGACTAGCCCATAAACGCGCCTAAATGCGCACACGTTTACACGCATTTACAAGCATTTAGCTTTTGGAATGCCAGTAAACTCTACTCCTGAACGCGATTTTTGTGCTTTCAAAAAAATGCCTTTAACCTCAACTGCCTGTAAACGACAGTAAATGACAATGTGTACATGGACACATAGGAAAACATAAAGAAGAGTTCAGGTGCTGCTGATAAAAATGCGCAACAGCTCCTAAACTTCAGTTTAGCAGCTACAGTGTACATGAGCCCTTAGAGCGTTTTTACAACAGAAAAACTCCTCTTCAAACGCGGTAATTCTGTTTTGTTTTTTTTTTCCAGCCTGGAAACGCCCCTGAGAAAAAATGCTGATAAAAGCCTATGTGTGCATGGACACATAGGATAACATGCTGGGGAGTTTACTGGCTATAGAAAAAAACGCCTGACACCCAAAACAGCCGCTGTAAAAATGCCCAGTGTGCATAAGGACTAAAAAGCAATACACATGGACTGGGGGTAGCAAGATGGCGGCTGCCGTCCACAACAGGAAGTGGCATCACCATGCTTCTGGACCCTCTCTTACTCTATTCAAAATGAAAAAAAAAAAAGTTTTGTCCATAGTGCTACTTTAAATAATTCAGGTATCATTTTTAAAGCACATCTCCGGTCAAAACTTTTATTTTCCCATGCTGTGGGGCTGTGCCCACACTGCACGGGTTAAGTGCTTGTTTTTGTCCAGGGGCTCCGATCCTTTGGAAATTCGCACTCCCCCACATCCAGAGGTGGACTTTTCCTGCCATCCTCATGTCCAGAGCTGGCCTATGGGTATGATGACAACAGGAACAGTCCATTTGCAAGAATGTTAGCGTGCAGGGGTGAAAACAATTTTGCACAAAATTTTTCTTAAATGCATAATTATTACTTATTTCCGTATCAGCAGAAGGAGGTCCCCCCCTCAGCAGCTCACCGGTGTTTCTCGGGCTTACTGTTAACATCGGCCAGCCCAAGAAGATGGGGGCGATGAAAGAGTCTATGGTCTTTGATCACCTCTATCATGATGGAGGACCCGAGCAATGTCATGAGCTCACATCCACATTTTTTTCTTTTTTAAAGCAATAGTTAAAAAAAAACATTTTTTTGGAACTTGACCCCAAATCTCTTCTTAAAGAGGACCTGTTATGTATATTTCTATTACAAGGGATGTTTACATTCCTTGTAATATGATTAAAAGTGGTTAAATAAAAAAACAAAATTAAAAGAGACAGTGTAAACATAAGAAATTAAAAAAAAACATTTTTTAACCACTTGAGCGCCTGAGGATTTACCCCCCTTAATGACCAGGCCTCTTTTTGCTACTCGGCGCTGCACTAATTCAACTGATAATTGCGCGGTCATGCAATGCTGCACCCAAACAAAATTTACGTCCTTTTTTTCACACAAATAGAGCTTTCTTTTGGTGTAATTTGATCACCTGTGCGCTTTTTATTTTTCACGCTATAAACAAAAAAAGGCCAAAAATTTTGAAGAAAAACAATATTTTTTACTTTCAGCTATAAAAAATATATAGTAAACTCAAAGTTGGTTATAAATTTAGCCCAAAATGTATTCTGCTCCATGTTTTTGGTAAAAAAAATCCCAATAAGTGTATATTGATTGCTTTGTGTGGAAGTTATAGCGTCTACAAACTATGGTATAGATACTGCAATTTACGCCATTTTCTGCTATACAGCGCTGCGCTAGTTTAACAGACAATTGCGCGGTCATGCAATACGGTACATAAATGAAATTTACATCCTTTTTTTCCCACAAATTGAGCTTTTTTCGGTGGTATTTGATCGCCTGTGCGTTTTTTATTTTTTGCGCTATAAAAAAAAAGGCTGACAATTTTGAGGAAAAAAAAACAATATTTTGGACTTTTTGCTATAAAACATGTCCAGTAAAAAAAAATGCAAAAATCAAATTTAGTCATAAATTTCTGCCAAAATGCATTCTGCAACATGTCTTTGCTAAAAAAAACCAATACGTGTAAATTAATTGGTTTACGTGCAAGTTATAGCGTTTACAAATAGCGGGAAAGATACTGGGATTTTTAAGGGTTTTTTTATACTAATAATGGCGGCGATCAGCAAATTATGGCGGCGATCAGGGACTTATGACAAGACTGCGGGACTGCGGCGGACATTCTGACATTAGGGGGTACTGACTTGGGGTCACTGACATCCCCAAAAACACTAATACAGTGATCAGTGCAAAAAAAAAAACACTGACACTGTACTAATGGCACTGGGGAGGAAGGGGTTAACTTTATTTTGCAGGGAAGGGTTATAGGAGTGAGGGGAGTGTTTTACTAGGGGGCGGAGTGTGTACTGGGCAGGACAAGGCTGATCAAGAAAGAGAAACTGTTCTTTCTCGATCAGCTCATCCTCGAGCTGACAGGGAAGTGACAGACAGCACAGCTACTGCAGCTGTGCTCTCTGTCACTGTTTGCCGCCGATCCCTGGGAAACAGCCGCTAAGGAGTGGCTGTGACCCGGCGACTCACATCTGCGGCGGTGATCGGCGGGACAGATAGGGCGGCGGCGCACCTCGCACGCGCCCCCTATTTGTTTACAAAACACACGTTTTAAAACGTGATTTTGCCTGCGAGTGCCACCCTGCCGCCGTATATGTACAGTGGCTGGGCGGCAAGTGGTTAAAGCGCCCCCATCCCAACTGTACTCAAATGCAGAAGTGAACTCATACGTAAATCGCGCACACATATGTAAATGGTGTTTGCAGCACACATGTGTGGTATCGCCGTGAACGTTAGAGTGAGAGCAAAAATTCTAGTGCTAGACCTCCTCTGTAACACAAGTGTGCGCAATTTTACAGCATGACATGTTAGGTATCTGTTTATTTGCCTTAACATTCTCTTTCATATTTTACAAAACAATTGGGGTATATCTTGTTTTTTTTTTAAATTTGCTAAAGTGTATTTTTTCCCAAAAAAATTGCGTTTGAAAAACTGCTGCGCAAATACCATATGACATAAAAATATGCAACAGTCGCCAATTCATTCTAGGGTCTTCGCTTAAAAAAAATATATATATATATTATATAATGTTTGGGGGTTCTAAATAATCTTCTATATTGCTTGGTCTTTAAGCGTATATATATATATATACAGTGCTCAGCATAAATGAGTACATCCCGACAGATTTGTTAGGAAACCTTTCCTTTCCTTTCAGAATCAATATTTTTTTTATGGGAAACTATACTACAAAATACTCCCACAAATGCCGGCCATTGATTGCAAACAAGATTTGTTCATTTTCACACATTTTTCATAACAAATTAATTCACGACCATGTTGCAAAAATGAATACACCCCAATGAAAGTCTTAGGAGCAAAGCTAAATTTTAGACAGCAAAATCCTGATTAGCAAAAATTCAACTACAGGGGAGTCTAATTATTCATTAAACAGGTGGACGTTACTTAACCCCTCCCATTTCATGCTGTCAGCAATGGCACCACATGGAAGAGAAATGTCACAAGGCCTGAGAAAGAGAATAATTTCTTTACACAATAAAGGTGAAGGCTACAAGAAGATCAGCAAATCTTTACTTAGAATACTGGAGCAAAAGTGATAAACATTTAACAAAGATGGAACTGCAACCATCTCACAGACGTCCAGGCCATCCATGGACATTAACATCTCGACAGGAGTGTCTTCTGATGAGAAGGGTTGAAGAAAATCCCCATACAAGTTCACTGCAGTTAGCTAAAGAAGTAGAAAGCCAAACTGGGGTGATTATTTCCTGTGACACAATACGGCGTACACTACAGAGGAATGGCATGCATGGGTGTCATCCACGAACGAAGCCTCTCCTAAAGCCCATGCATGAAAAAATCCCACCTAGAATTTGCAAGGGCCCATGCTGAAAAAGAAGAAGACTACTGGGACTCTGTACTCTGGAGGGATGAGACCAAGATAAATGTTTTTGGAACTGATGGCTTCAAAGCTGTATGAGGTGGCAAAGGTGAGGAGTACAAAGAAAAATGCATGGTGCCTACATGAAACATGGTGGTGGCGGTGTCCTTCTGTGGGGCTGCATTAGTGCTTCTGGTGTCGGGGAGCTGCATGAGAGCTTCTGGTGTCATGAATTCACAGATGTACTGCTCTGTATTGAAAGAGAAGATGCTACCATCACTCTGTTCCCTCGGTCGTTGTGCAATTTTCCAACATGACAATGATCCAAAACACACATCTAAGGCCACTGTTGGATTTCTGAAGAAGAACAGGGTGAAAGTGATTCCATGTCCAAGTATGTCTCCTGATCTGAACCCAATCCAACACCTATGAGGAATTCTGAAGAGACAAGTTGATCATCACTCTCCATCCAGCATCCAGACTCTAAAGAGGTCGTTCTTGAGAATAGAAAAAGATTGATGTTGCAATTTGTCGCCAACTTGTTCATTCCATGCCTAGACGACTTGGTGCTGTCCTCACAAATCATGGAGGTCATACAGAATACTAGATGGAGTAGTTTTTGTTGTGGGGTGGATTCATTTTTGCATTAAACTAATTTAAGTAAAATTGAAGATTTTGTAATCTAAGTTATATTATTAACCTTACTGTCATGTAATGAGCGAAACAAATGTTCTATAAAACTCAGTTTTGTCAAATTTTGGAAATTGTTCTTGTGTTGAAATATTGATTAAAATCTTACTTTTCAAAAGGGGTGTACTCCTTTATGCCGAGCACTGTATATACACTATATTGCCAAAAGTATTGGGACGCCTGCCCTTACACGTACATGAACATTAATGGCATCCCAGTCTTAGTCCGTAGGGTTCAATATTGAGTTGGCCCACCCTTTGCAGCTATAACAGCTTCAAACTGTCCAAAATGTCTGTATGCTAAGTCTTAAGAGTTCCCTTCATTGGAACTAGGGGGCCAAGCCAAACCCCTGAAAAACAGCCCCACACCATAATCCCCCCTCCACCAAACTTTACACTTGGCACAATGCAGTCAGGCAAGTACCGTTCTCCTGGCAACCACCAAACCCAGACATGTCCATCAGACTGCTAGAGAAGCGTGATTAGTCACTCCAGAGAACACGTCTCCACTGCTCTAGAGTCCAGTGGTGGCGTGCTTTACACCACTGCATCCACCGCTTTGCATTGCACTTGGTGATGTAAGGCTTGGATGCAGCTGCTCGGCCATGGAAACCCATTCCATGAAGCTCTCTACACACTGTTGTTGTGCTAATCTGAAAGCCACACCAAGTTTGGAGGTCTTTAGCTATTGACTCTGCAGACAGCTGGCGACTTCTGCGCACTGTGCGCTTCAACATGCGCTGACCCCGCTCTGTCATGTTACATGGCCTACCACTTGGTGGCTGAGTTGCTGTTGTTCCCAGTTGCTTCCACTTTGTTATAATCCCACTAACAGGTGAGCGTGGAATATTTAGTAGCCAGGAAATGTCACGGATGGACTTATTGCACAGGTGGCAACCTATCACGGGACCACGCTTGGAGTCACTGAGCTCCTGAGAGCGACCCATTCTTTCACAAATGAGATAGATAGATAAATATATTCCTAGATTGTGAGCTCGATAGAGCAGGGCCCTCGATCCCCTCGTGTATTGTACTGTTACTGTCTTGTCTCATGTTCTGTCCCCCCTGCTACTGTACAGCGCTGAGCATACCCTTTGGCGCTATATAAATACTATATAATAATATATATATAGATAGATAGATGTGTGTATATTCATATATATATATATATATCTATCTATATCTATCTATATATATTCATATATCTATCTATCTATATATATTCATGTATATCTATCTATATATATATATATATATACACACACACACACACAGTATATATTTTTTTTCACATTTATTATATTATTTTTTATTTATTTATTAATTTATTGTATCTATTTTCTATTTACTACTTTATATTGCTATTCTTTCATATTTTTTTTTTATTAAGTCTTAAATATACATGCATAAACGTTTGTTTATTGTTTGTTACTACAATTCCCAGCCATCCCAGCCAGGCAGAACCCTCTGCAATCCTGAACCTAAAGTGTATCTTAGGCTAGGTTCACACCTATGCGGTTTGTGTTAGATCCATTTCTGCAGTGTGTTTTGCATTTTTCCACAAGTGTTTTTGCTGCAGAAAAAATGAACTACATGCTTTTCTGCATCATTTCCATTAAAGTCTATAGAATCAAAAATGTTACTTTTTGCATTCAAAAAAGTCCCTTACCCGTTCCAAAAAACACCCCGGGTGATAACGTGGAGATGTGAACTTGTCTCATAGGAAATCATGTTAAATGGACTGCTGTGCGTTTCTGCAAAATGTTGCGCAAATTGCTTAGGTGTGAACCTAGGATTAGGCAATGTGTGTCTCAGTTGCCCTTCACAAACATGGTGGCTGCCATACTTCCTGCCCAGCACACCAGCTGATCTCCTCTGTACATGCCGCTCTGTCCGGCCAGTCCTCCCGCTCTCTATGGTTCATAACGGGACTGGAGCAGCAGCGAGTGCCTGGGGGAGAGGCAGATGAGAGCTCCCCGTATATACCATAGGTAGCGGCGCCCTCCTGTGTTCACTGCCTGTAAGTACACTCTGTTTACCCGCCGGTGATTGTTGTTAGTAACATTGTATCAGTTTTTGTATACATTGTATCAGTTTTTGTATACATTGTATCAGTTTTGTATACATTGTATCTGTGTGTTCCTGTGTGCTCGGAGCTTGGGCTTCACCAATCCAGAGCTGTATGTTGCTAAGGAAGTCCATGTGGGGGGGGGGGGGCTGCAAGGAATGCTGGGACTTGTAGTTCTACAGGTGCCAGAGGCCTCCTCCAAGCTGTTGAAGCTGAGTTGGTGATCGTTGGATGGATAATCCGAATCCACAGCTGATGTATTGGTGACACCTGTGTGCATGCTTGGCTGGGGACACTTTGTGGTGTAGACGGCGTTTCTGAGCGCTCGCCGTAGGATCTGATTGCGCAATGTCCTGCTCGCTGCGACAGCTAATCCGATATCCAGGACCGAATCTTCTCGCTCTTCATTGCTGCACATGAACGCGTCTTCTACCAAAATCGCAACCGAGGCAAAAGCGTTCAGGCGCGTCGGAAAGTCCCGTCTGCTTGTAAGCTGATTTTGCGGTGTGCGGGGAGATCGGTCCTGAAATAATCGCACTTTTTTTCAAGTTCAATTTTGTTCTTTTATTCCCACGATTCTCCGCACTTTGAAAATAATCGGTTTGATGGCACCGAATTTACGCTTTAATATGGACCGAAGGGTTTGGGCATTTAGTTGATAAAAACAATTGGCTGAGGTGTGGTGTGGGTGTGGTCAGCAATTTCCCACCAGCCATATAGTCCCCAGCAGGGGCGGAGTGACCATTTGGAAACTCGGGCACTGCCCGTGGGCCCGGGGTCAATAGGGGGCCCCATGAGATGCCCCTGGTACCTTTTTTCATAGGCTTTTTGAGTTTGGGCAAGGACAACAGGGGCCCCATGATCCTGTATTGCCTGGGGGCCCCATGAGTTGACAGTCCACCCTTGGTCCCCAGTCACACTGGATGCGAATTGGCATGAGATTTGCACGCCTTGCAAATCGCATCCTTTTGTGCGCAATTACAGCGGTCATATCGGTGCGGTTCTGACTTGGTTGGACCTGCGCTGATTTCTAAAGTAGTACATGCGCTATTTCTGGTGCGATTTGCATAGATATCTGTGTCAAATGTCTTGCAAATCGCACCTGATATTGGCATCTCATCCGACTCTGAAATCGTGCGACTTCACTGTTTCAAAGTGGGGATCTGTGTGACCGGGATGACAGTCTGTGTACCTGATCTGTATTCTCTACATCCAGATGGGAAGACCCCATGTACTGGGTAGCGTCTGGGAAATCCTAGAGCCTGCCGTTTACTTACAGCCATGTGAAAAAGTAAGTGCACCCCATGGAACGCACAGCCCACTGACCGGCAAACATTAGATCGTCATTCAGACACTGTCTACAGTAGGGGTGGACTAACAACTCATGGGGCCCCCGGGCAATAGGGGATCATGGGGCCCCTGTGTCCTCGCCCACACTCAAACCACACCCAAAAAAGCCTGTTAAAGGTACCAGGGGTATCTCATGGGGCCCCCTACTGACCCCGAGCGCCTGAATGGTCAGTCCGCCCCTGGTCTACAGATGACCGTGATATACCTGAACAGGGGCGGACTGACAACTCATGGGGCCCCTATGTCCTCGCCCACGCTCAAACCACACCCAAAAGAGCCTATTAATGGTACCAGGGACATCTCATGGGGCCCCCTACTGACCCCGAGCCCTCGGCAGTGCCCGAGCTCCTGAATGGTCAGTCCGCCCCTGGTCTACAGATGACCGTGATGTACCTGAACAGGGGCGGACTGACAACTCATGGGGCCCCTATGTCCTCGCCCACGCTCAAACCACACCCAAAAGAGCCTATGAAAGGTACCAGGGGTTTCTCATGGGGCCCCCTACTGACCCCTGGCCCTTGGGCAGTGCCCTAGTGTCCGAATGGTCAGTCCGCCCCTGTATCTGAACCAGTGACCCATAGGGGGTGCTTTACTAAAACTGGAGCACTCAGAATCCGGTGCAGCTGTGTATGGCAGCCAATCAGCTTCCAACTTCAGCTTGTTCAATGAAGTTTTGACAAAACCTGGAAGCTGATTGGCTTCTAGACAGAGCCGCATCAGATTTTTGCACTCTCCCCCTTAAGTAATTTAACCCCATAGGGTCTATTTACAAAAAAGACTTAAAGTGTTACTAAACCCACAACAGTACAATCAGTCTGTAGATGCAGTTAAGCATGCTTGTTATACTCACTGTGGAACCTAAGGGGTTAATCCTCTGCATTGTGTAAAAATGCTGTTTGATCCTGTCTTCTCTGATCCTCCTCTTCTACTGTTCCCAATCCATCTGCTGATAGAACAGAGACCTAGGAGTCACTTTGCACATGCTCAGTTTGGTGTGTATTGATAGGTTTTTGTTTTGTTTTGCTTTTTGGGGGAGAGTGCATGTGATCAGCACAGGGCTATTCAGAGCTGTCCAGAGGGTCAGGGGTCATGCAGCCTCATAGGACAGTCAGAGGAGAATGAAAACTCCTCCCATAAGATTAACCAGTGCTCTGCTGGACACTGGTAGAAGTTCGAAGACTGCTCTAACTGCTGATGAGAAAGGTATTTAGCAGTTTATATTTACTAAAATAATTGCATTTCCATGTTGTGTGTACTGTGGGAGACCAGATATAGTGAATGCAAGTTCCGGGGAGAGCAGATATAGTGAATGCAGGGTCCGGGGAGACCAGATATAGTGGATGCAGGGTCCGGGGAGACCAGATATAGTGGATGCAGGGTCCGGGGAGACCGGATATAGTGAATGCGGGGTCCGGGGAGACCGGATATAGTGAATGCAGGGTCCGGGGAGACCAGATATAGTGAATGCAGGGTCCGGGGAGACCAGATATAGTGAATGCAGGGTCCGGGGAGACCGTATATAGTGGATGCAGGGTCCGGGGAGACCATATATAGTGAATGCAGGGTCCGGGGAGACCGTATATAGTGAATGCAGGGTCCAGGGAGACCAGATATAGTGGATGCAGGTTCCTCAGTGTTAATAACACTTTAGGCAATCACACAGCCATCACGAATAATAGCATATTATGGCCACTAGGTATAGCTGATGCTCATAGGAAATAAAAGTACATCTGTGTCATATGGGTGGCAAGAAGTTAATTGTAGCTTGCTAAAAAGACAACCTGACCTTTCCATATATTTTTCATTTATGGTACTACACCATATTAATGTCAGTTATGGTGGTACACGGTCATCCAGAACAGTTGTCTCCAAAACAGCAGTCCTTTGCTTGCCTTTATCTGACCCTTAGAACACTATTCTTCCCTCTGACATCAACATTGGGGTATTATTCCTCCCACTGACACCAAAGATGGGGCACTATTCCTGCCACTGACACCAAAGATGGGGCACTATTCCTCCCACTGACACCAAAGATGGGACACTGTTCCTCCCACTGACACCAAAGATAGGACACTGTTCCTCCCACTGACACCAAAGATGGGGCACTATTCCTCCCCGACACCAAAGATGGGGCACTATTCCTTCATCTGACAACAAAGATGGGGCACTATTCCTTCCTCTGACACCAAAGATGGGGCACTATTCCTCCCACTGACACCAAAGATGGGGCACTGTTCCTCCCACTGACACCAAAGATGGGACACTGTTCCTCCCACTGACACCAAAGATGGGGCACTATTCCTCCCCCTGACACCAAAGATGGGGCACTATTCCTCCCCCTGACACCAAAGATGGGGCACTATTCCTCCCCCTGACACCAAAGATGGGGCACTATTTCTTCCACTGACACCAGGATGGGGCACTATTCCTCCCACTGACACCAAAGATGGAGCACTATTGCTCCCCGCTGACACCAAAGATGGAGCACTATTGCTCCCCGCTGACACCAAAGATGGAGCACTATTGCTCCCCGCTGACACCAAAGATGGAGCACTATTGCTCCCCGCTGACACCAAAGATGGAGCACTATTGCTCCCCGCTGACACCAAAGATGGAGCACTATTGCTCCCCGCTGACACCAAAGATGGAGCACTATTGCTCCCCGCTGACACCAAAGATGGAGCACTATTGCTCCCCGCTGACACCAAAGATGGAGCACTATTGCTCCCCGCTGACACCAAAGATGGAGCACTATTGCTCCCCGCTGACACCAAAGATGGGGCACTATTGCTCCCCGCTGACACCAAAGATGGAGCACTATTGCTCCCCGCTGACACCAAAGATGGGGCACTATTGCTCCCGCTGACACCATAGATGGGGCACTATTGCTCCCGCTGACACCATAGATGGGGCACTATTGCTCCCGCTGACACCTTAGATGGGGCACTATTGCTCCCGCTGACACCTTAGATGGGGCACTATTGCTCCCGCTGACACCAAAGATGGAGCACTATTCCTCCCACTGACACCATTATTCCTCTTCCACCTAACAGGGGTACGCTGTAATTTTTTACTCCCACTGGACCACCAAGCTTAAGGCATTATGTACTTCCACTATCCACAGTCCCCTAACTTTTGAAGGACAGTAAAGTGACCCTTTGTTTAGAATGTTTGGAGATCCCTGATCTAGAGTATTGTACGCAGAAATGCTTCACACTGATGTAGGAAGGAAGTAGAAAGGGTTGTTTTTATGTGGGAATGACCAAAAGCAAAGCTTCTAGGCAGGGCGTGTTTTTCTCAGAGAATAGGTGTAGGAATTCTCTCTTTCTGAATAATTTTTTGTCTATTCCCCCCCCCCCCCCCACTCACCTCTGAGCACCATCCCTTAGTTCCACCCCCCTACCCACCTCTGAGCACCATCCCTTAGTTCCACCCCCCTACCCACCTCTGAGCACCGTCCCTTAGTTCCACCCCCCTACCCACCTCTGAGCACCGTCCCTTAGTTCCACCCCCCTACCCACCTCTGAGCACCGTCCCTTAGTTCCACCCCCCTACCCACCTCTGAGCACCGTCCCCTAGTTCCACCCCCCTACCCACCTCTGAGCACCGTCCCTTAGTTCCACCCCCCTACCCACCTCTGAGCACCATCCCTTAGTTCCACCCCCCTACCCACCTCTGAGCACCATCCCTTAGTTTCACCCCCCCTACCCACCTCTGAGCACCATCCCTTAGTTTCACCCCCCCTACCCACCTCTGAGCACCATCCCTTAGTTTCACCCCCCCTACCCACCTCTGAGCACCATCCCTTAGTTTCACCCCCCCTACCCACCTCTGAGCACCATCCCTTAGTTTCACCCCCCCTACCCACCTCTGAGCACCATCCCTTAGTTTCACCCCCCCACCCACCTCCCAGTACTGCTCCTTATAGAGCATACAGAGCCAAGTATGTGGTGCTCCAGTAATTTGTATGGAATTTGTTAATGATAACAAGAAAATCAGTACATTAGATTCTCTGTACCCAGCAACAGTAGATCCCCCAGCAACAACAGATCCACCCCAACAACAATAGATTTTCTTCCAGCAGCCAGCATCAATAGACGCCTCCCTCAACATTAGATCCCTTCAAGCAACAATTTATCCCCCACCAGCAACAATAGACCACCATGCAAAAATAGAACCCCTCCAGAGACAATAGATTCCCCATCAGCCAGCATCAATAGACCGGTTAGTACCTGCTCCCCCTCCCCCACACACATGTGCGCTCCCGCCATGTATCTGGGCCCCGCTTGCCCATCTGTAGGCCCTGGGAGCGCCATGGTGGATGGAGAACATCCGTTGTCCTCCCCTTCTTTCTATGGCCCAGAAGGCAACGTGTATGACGTCACTTCCGGGTCACCGCTGTCAATTTCTCGGCTAGCGCAGCCAAGAAGCCATGTATTCCAGTCTGCATTGCAGTACATCCAGTGGAGCCCAGTGGAGACATTTGGGGGTCTTTTAGACCCTGCATGTCTCAATAAAGAGAACCTGTCACCTAAACATCATCATATAGGGGACTTTGTATCCCCTATTTGATGGGGAAAAAAAATGTTATTGCAAAAAATGAGTTACCCCCAAGCACATAACATCCCCCCCAAAAGAATTTTTTTGAGGCCCCCCACCCCCATATATATACATGTACGAATGTAAATGCACACGTCAGGGCACCTACGCGCACGTGAAAACGTCAATTGCAATAGACACGGTACATATCGCCGCACACACTGGGGTGAGAGCAATCATTCTAGCACCAGACCTCTGTAACACTGAACTGATGACCTATAGGGGGCTGTTGAGGTAAAAAACCTCTGTGCAGCATCACCCCCCCAGCCCCCTGTAATACTCACCTAAGCACCCTCTTGATGCAGCAATGTGCTATCACGGGACTCCCTCTTCTCATTGGCTGAGACAGAAGCAGGAGCCATTAGTTTCCACTGCTGTCAATCATAGCCAGTGAGCCAATGAGAAGAGAGAGCGGGGCAGGGCTGAGCCGCGGCTCCGTGTGTGAATGGATACATGGAGCAGCAGGTGCTCCCATAGCAAGCAGCTTGCTGTGGGGGCACCTGAAAGAAAGGAGGAGCCAGGAGAGCCTGCGGGGGACCCGAGAAGATGAGGATCAAGGCTGGTCTGTGCAAAACCACCGCACACAGCAGGTAAGTATAGACATGTTTGTTTCTAATGGTTTATTTTTTACGAAAAACTACCACTTTAAGGTTTGGCATGTTAGGTATTGATTTACTCGGCACAACCTCGTCTTTTTATATTTTACCAACAATTTAGGTGATTTATTGGGTTTCGTTACCCTAAGAATCACTATAGTGTGTTTTTTACTGAAATTTCGTGTTTCCTAGACCTTTGCGGTAATATCATGTGCCTTAAAAACTCAGAACTACCACCATTTTTTTTTCTCTAGGGTGTCTGCTTTCCAAAAATATATCATGTTGTGGGAGTTTTTTGTACTCTTTAGGCCTAAAATGATTTTGTTTTTTTTAATGTGTGCAAAAAAAAATTGCAAAAACGGCTCCAGCAGCGAAAGGGTTAAAACATTAGTATCAGCAGGAAAAAATGTGTACTTTCTCGACCAATAGTTTGCATTGACCACGTATACCACAACGATATCCATCTCTTAGATTGTAAGCTCCCAGGATCAGGGCCCTCCTAACCCTCTTGTATTGAACTGTATTGTTGCTGTATTGTCTCCTGTTATATTGTAAAGCGCTGTTGGCGCTATATTAATCGCTTTAGCTCTGCCCCATAGCAGAAATACTGCTACAGGGCGGCAGCTGTGTGCAAAATCACATGTAGATATAAGTGATTTTGCATTGTTTAGGGTAGGGGGCGCACATGCCCTACCCGCACTGCAGCTGTCAGTCACCAGGTCCCAGTCAGTGATTACTTGCCGACGCCCGGTGATTGCCATTATTATTAAACAAAACAGTTCTCCTCCCTGTCAGCTTCTGCACACTGCTTTGCATGGCTGTGCACAACACAGCCATCCAAAGCAGTGTGATTACAGTGAAGCACACATTGTGATTACAGTGAAGCATGCACACAGTTAACCCTTTGATTGCCCCCACATGTTAACCCCTTCCTGCCCAGTGTCATTAATACAGTGTCAGTGCTTTTTATTAGCACTGATCACTGTACTGGTGTCACTGGGGATATCAGTGACACCAAGTTAGTTCCCCCCAGTGTCAGAATGCCTGCCGCAGTCCCGCTATAAGTCGCTAATTGCCACCATTACTAGTAAAAAAAAAAAAAAAAGAGCATGGAGGAGATTCCAGGAGACAGGCAGTTACTCTAGGAGAGCTGGACAGGGCCGTAGAAGGTCCTTACCCATCAGCAGGACTGATATCTGCTCCTTTGTGCAAGGAGGAACAGGATGAGCACTGCCAGAGCCCTACAAAATGACCTCCAGCAGGCCACTGGTGTGAATGTCTCTGACCAAACAATCAGAACTGACTTTAAGAGGGTGGCCTGAGGGCCCCACGTCCTCTAGTGGGCCCCGTGCTTACTGTCTTGCACCATAGAGCTGGATTGGCATTTGCCATTGAACACCAAAATTGGCAGGTCCACCACTGGCTCCCTGTGCTTCTCACAGATGAGAGCAGGTTCACCCTGAGCACATGTGACAGACGTGAAAGGGTCTGGAGAAGCCATGGAGAACAATCTGCTGCCTGTAACATGGTTCAGCATGACCGCTTTGGTGGTGGGTCAGTGATGGTCTGGGGAGGCATATCCATGGAGGGACGCACAGACCTCTACAGGATAGGCCAGCCTTTCTCAACTTTTTCAACGTGGAGGAACCCTTCTGGTCTCCGGGAACCTGTGCTAAAAATGACTTTATCTACCATTCATGATACATTGGTGTGATAGTCAGTGGTAAGCATGCTCTTTACACTTGTGGTCATTGGGAATAATTACCCCCTTACAGATTGCTAACAAGATCAATGGTGTCAGTGAGAACTTACCTGAGAGGCAAAAATTGCTCATTGCGCAAGGAACCTCTGGCAACCTCTGGAGGAACCCTAGGGTTCCACAGAACTCTGGTTGGGAAACCCTGGGCTAGACAATGGCATCCTGACTGCCATTAGGTATCGGGATGAAATCCTTGGACCCATTGTCAGACCCTACGCTGTTACAGTGGTTTCCGGGTTCCTCCTGGTGCATGACAATGCCCGGCCTCATGTGGTGAGAGTATGCAGGCTGCTCCTGGAGAGTGAAGGAATTGATACCATGGAATGGCCCCCACACTCGCCTGACCTAAATCCAATAGGACACCTCTGGGAGATCATGTTTCAGTCCATCCGAAGCCGCCAGGTTGCACCGCAGACTGTCTAGGAGCTCAGTGATGCCCTGATCCAGATCTGGGAGGAAATACCCCAGGACACCATTTGTCATCTCATTAGGACCATGGCTGACAATGTGCATACAAGCACATGGGGGCCATACAAACTACTGAGGACCATTCTGAGTTGGTGCAATGAAATTTCAGCAAAATGGACTCGCCTGCTGCATAATTTTTTCACTTTGATTTTCGGGGTGTCTTTGAATTCAGTCCTCTGTAGGTCGATCATTATCATTTCCATCAAATGATGGGACATCCTTACGTTCCTAACACATTACCCCATCCATATCAGTATAGAGATCCAGCAGGAGATTTCCCCCCATTGAGATCTGATGGGTTTTCAAAGTGTTCCTTTAATTTTTTTTGAGCAGTGTATTTATATGTAATAGTGTGACCAAGCCCCCGGTGGGCAGGGGAAAATGCATCAGAGGGCGTGGCAAGTACGGCAGCTGAGGCCATACCTCAACATTGGACTCCTGGGGTCGGTTGAGCAGCGTCCATCCCTTCATTTAGACTGGATAGTACAGTGTACTCATAGAATGTTTTACTGGCACAATCTTTGTGTGCAGAAGATCATTCTAACTTTGTCTAGTCCTTTACCATGTGACCTCAATAATCGAGTCGATGTTGAATCGTAAAAGAGTAAGAACAAAATACAGAGCTGAATGTGCATCTAAGATTTGTAACTTTCCTGTGCCCATCCTAGGGTCTCATTCACATACTGAGGCATAAATATATGCCTAGCGTCTAGGGAGCTGCAGGTGCACGTACCACCAGCCATAGAAGTGAATGGCTGTACTCGGGTGCAGGGGTCTCCAAACTCTCTAAACAAAGCAGACTGTTGGAGGAGCGGACTTTTGTCAGTGGGAGTAGAAAACATCTCAGACTTGATGATCAATGGGAGTAAGTAATAGACATGGTGCCCCATTGTTCATGTCAGTGGGAGAAATAGTGCTCCGTCTTTGGTGTCAGTGGGAGAAATAGTGCTCCATCTTTGGTGTCAGTGGGAGAAATAGTGCCCCATCATTGGTATCAGTAAGAGAAATCGTGCCCCATTGCTGGTGTCAGTGGGAAGAATAGTGCCCCATCGTTGTCAGTAGGGGGAATAGTGCCCCATTGTTGGAAGATTAGTGCCCCACCACTGGTGTCAGTGGTAGGACTAGTGCCCCATTGTTTGTGTCGGTGGGAGCACTAGTGCCCCATTGTTTGTGTCGGTGGGAGCACTAGTGCCCCATTGTTTGTGTCGGTGGGAGCACTAGTGCCCCATTGTTTGTGTCGGTGGGAGCAATAGTGCCCCATTGTTGGTGTTGGTGGGAGGAATAGTGCCCCATTGTTGGTGTCGGTGGGAGGAATAGTGCCCCATTGCTGGTGTCAGTGGGAAGAATAGTGCCCCATCGTTGTCAGTAGGGGGAATAGTGCCCCATCGTTGTCAGTAGGGGGAATAGTGCCCCATCGTTGTTGTCAGTAAGGGGAATAGTGCCCCATCGTTGTTGTCAGTAGGGGGAATAGTGCCCCATCGTTGTTGTCAGTAGGGGGAATAGTGCCATTGACCCATCGTTGGTGTCGGTGGGAGGAATTGTGTCCTATCGTTTTGTGTCAGTGGGAGGAATAGCGCCCCACTGGTGGTATCAGTGGAGGAAATGGTGCCTCATCACTAGTGTCAATGCAAGGAATAGGTTCTCATATCAGTGGGAGGAACCGTGCCCCAGGAGCCAGATAAAGGCAAACAAAGGGCCACAGTTTGCAGACCACGACTTTAGTGCATCAGCTTGAACACATGCATGCATGTATGGCGTGTATCTGTGTTTGGGGGAATACATCGTATGTTGGTGTAGCGTGGGCAGTGAGCGCAGGAAGTTATCAGTGTCACGATCGCAGCATCAGACCCAAGACCTTCTCACCAAACTCGTGACTGAAGGACTGGCTGAACCAAACTGCGATGTGACGTGCGTAACAATACCACGCCCAGCTGCACCCTGCACAAAGATTTTCCAGCTAATGTACTACAATCTATGTACCTGCAACCTGAGCGATTGTTACTGGGTCGGGTTAATTACGCAACTAACCCTCCACACTGCCACTACCTCCTTTTTTTACAGAGGAAGAGGAAACTCGCATTATCAGTTATAACACTATAATGATTGAAATAATCGTCTATATAAAACGGTCCGCAGGCCGGTTATACAGAGGTTTAAACAAACAGTAGCGTCTCTTCAAAGGCAGGGATTCGTAAATTGCAATTAAGAACTATAGAAACTTTCAGAAAGAGAGATTTATTACTAAAAGGGTCAAACAGGTGCAATAAAATATTTACAGAGAAGATGTAACTAAGATATATATATATATATATATATATATATATATATATATATATATATATATATACAGAGAACCACAGCACAGTAAAGAGATATCAGAGAGAGGTGAAAGGGTTAAAGTACTTGCCAAAGTCCTGGGTTTAGCTGATCCAAGTCAGAGCAGGAGGGTGCTTTGATCTCCCTATGTTACGATGGAAAAATGGGAGAATTCTTCAACTCTCTTCTCTTAGGCTTGACAGCCTGCTTTAAAGTTTCCCATCAGGGGGTGGTTCTGAGTAACTGACCAATACTCTGTTTAGGGAAGGATCGGCAGGCGGAACCCAAAATTGGAACCAACCTCTTTCATAATTCATATTCTGGTCTATAACTTCCCAGCTGCACACGTGACAATTTACCCGCAGGTATATTATTATGCAGACAAGTCTGAGGATTATCTAGATATGAATTATGAAATTATATGTTGCACGGTTCACGAGTTCTATGTTTCGGCTCCCCTGATGGTCCGAGATAATTCGAATGACCCATCAAACTGTTTGCCTGCTCCTAGCCAACCTGACGGGATGTCTGGTTTTTATGTACGTCTCTCATATTCCAAGATATGAGACATTATCTGATTCTGTCACCTCCACTGAGTTCGGCTCATCAGGTCAGCATTTCTTTCAACTTCTGGAAAGGCTTGCTATCTGTTTTACAAGGTGTGAAACTACACAGGCACGTTGGTCAGTGAGGCTCCAATTCTCTTGGGAACTCTGGCCTTATCCTGGCCTAGGTGAGAAAGGCTACACTTTCGCAGACCGCTCGGCACCGAACTAGGGATGGCTTGCCCTGCCAGTGACCCATACACAGTACACACACTCTGACCACATGTCTCCTCTCAGTGGGAGGGAGGGGTGGAAAGATGAGGGGAGAAAATGTAGATGCCTAACAAAATGGTTGAACCGCGTCCATCTCTGATGCGCATGTTTGCAACAATCGGCGCACACGATTTATGGCAGGATCAACTAGTATTTTTTTGCACTGCTTGAACAGATATAACAACACTTTCAATGGTATATTTAACAGACCAAAAGAAACCAAGAAGAGAAAACCCCTGCTGGGGGTTCACACTTTAATGGCTTTGCCCCCTAGGACCCCATCACACATAAATATGGCCCCGGCTGGTGCTGTACTTTGATGGATGAGCCAATATGAAGACTCCATTTTGGGTATTCTGCTGCCAACAGGGTGTCTTCCAGAGTTCCATGGATCAGATTCCCTGTGCAGGACTCCAAGTTCATCTACAAAAGCCGGGAACGCTACGCCCTGAAACTCGCACTGAAGCTGGATGGGAAAGTCAGGCCTCTGCAAGTAATCCAGGAACAAACGGCGGCATTCAGGAGGCACTCAGCCTTGGCACCGGAGCCAGTGAGAACTTCCTCCATGTCGGCTCATAGGGCAGACCCTAGGGGATGACTTCCAGGATCCAGGCGAAGGAACGGGTGGATACGCTGTGACATCACACCCATCATCTGGCAGCCTGGGAGAGGCTCTGACTGCATGCTAACAAGGCTTTGCTGGAAACATGATGAGATCAGCACAGCTGGAATGAGGCCTATTCTTTAGGGAAAAAAAAAAAATTGCGATTGGAGAAATACATAGACAGCTGGCTGCCGCCTTCTAAAAATACCTGGCTGCAATGCTTTTCTACAACAAGCATGCAGCAAGTGAAATGAAAGTCCCAATCTACATACTTTATAGATTAGCAGCGCTGTGTTAGGCTCGGATCACCCTGCCGCGACTTGGGATCCGACTTGTGAGACCCCCAAGTCGCATGACATGTGAAAGAGTGGTCTTAATTCACACTACTGAACACGCACCAACTTTAGAAAAGGTTCCTGTGCTACTTCAAGGCGACTTCTACCTGACTCGTGCCCATAGACTTTAATAGAAGTCGCCTCCGAGTCGGATCCTCGTCAATATTGATGCGATTTGGATCCGACATTATAAGGAGATTACCCGGGCATTCCCTTAACCACCTCCCGCCCACCATATAAGGAAATGACGGGCGCAAGGTGGTTCTCTCGTTCTGGGAGGACCTCATATGACGTCCTCCCTCTCTAACCGCGCGTGCGCGCCCCTGGGGCCACACAGCGCAGCGATCAATGGAAAGAGCCGATGACGTCGGCTCTGTCATGTGATCAGCTGTGTCCAATCACAGCTGATCGCATGTAGATCAGCTGACAGCTCCTGAGGAGAGGAGAGCCGGTAATCGGCATTACTCATAGGGGACATCTACACTGATCATCAGGGCACTGATGATCAGTGTGCCCCGATGATCAGTGCCTCCTGCCAGTGCCCATCAATGACGTCGGCTCTGTCATGTGATCAGCTGTGTCCAATCACAGCTGATCGCATGTAGATCAGCTGACAGCTCCTGAGGAGAGGAGAGCCGGTAATCGGCATTACTCATAGGGGACATCTACACTGATCATCAGGGCACTGATGATCAGTGTGCCCCGATGATCAGTGCCTCCTGCCAGTGCCCATCAATGCCACATCAGTGCACATCAATGCCACATATCAGTGCCCATCTGAGCCGCCTATCAGTGCCACCTATGCTGCCTTTCAGTGCCCAGCAGTGATGCCTGTCAATACTCATCAATGCAGCCTATCAGTGCCCATCACTGCAGCCTCATTAGCGCACATCAGTGAAGGAGAAAAATCACTTATTTACAAAATGTTATAACAGAAACTAAGAAAAAACTTTTTTTGTTCAAAATTTTCAGTTGCTTTTTGTTTGTTTAGTAAAAAATAAAAAAAACCCAGAGGTGATTAAATACCACCAAAAGAAAGCTCTATCTGTCTCAAAAAATGATAAACACTTTCATATTGGTACAGTGTTGCATGACCGCGCAATTGTCATTCAAAGTGCGACAGCACTGAAAGCTGAAAATTGGCCTGGACAGGAAGGGGGTATAAGCGCCCGGTAGGCAAGTGATTTAAAGTCACTTCAAAGTCGCATCAAAGTACTCAAGTATCCAGGAAGTGCCTGGCAAAGTTGCATGACTTTCAGGTCGCAGTAGTGTGAACTGAGATATAAAGAGTATCTAAACCAAAGAGCAGCAATGTAATATATTGCAACTTACCAGTCTATAGATGCGGTGGCTGCATTAGTTTTTTCAGGCTTTTTTTTTTCTCCTTGATTTTCTCCTGGTGATCCTGCCAGTAACACATTCCACATCCTAAGGTGACAACCCATGCTCATTGTACTGTATGTACAGAGGAGCAGTGTTGTCATCCTTGGACAAAACTAAAAAACAACTCCCCCTCGGCTTTTCTCCATAACATAGAGGGTCGGGGTTCCGTAGTCTTCAGGAATCACTGTCAACAATGTAAGTCATAAGAGTGCAGGAAGTTATCAGCTTACAGGATTTCTGGCAGGATCAATGTGTAGATTTTATGCATGAACTGAGCTGATGAATAAAAAAACACTTTCAATGGGATATTCAACAGACCAAATGGGGTAAGAAAAGCAAAGGGAATTGTTGGGGTTTACAGACACTTAAACCACAATGCTCTTGCAGGCCACTGCTCAGAACAGCGGTGTCCTCAAAGCAGGGGCGTCCCTAGGGTTGGTGTCACCCGGTGCGGTAACACTTAGTGACACCCCCTCCGACGATCCCCACAGAATGGATCGGATCTGCGGATTTAGCATAATGGATCAGACTCCGATCCATTATGCTCCCCAATCCGCAGATCCGATCCATCCTGCGGAGATCGTCGGCTTTCTTTATAACTTACCTTTTTGTACGGGTGTCGCCCCGTATAGGTTGCATGCCGACGATCCCCGCAGGATGGTTTGGATCTGCGGATTGAGCATAATGGATCAGAGTCCGATCCATTATGCTCCCCAATCCACAGATCCGATTTGTAAGTTGTAAAGAAAGCCGACGATCCCCGTAGGATGGATCGGATTCATACTGCGGGGATCGTCGGCTTGCTTTACAAGTTACCTTTTCATGGAGCAGGTCCGGTGTCACCCCGTACGGTAGGTGCCACCCCGTGTGGCACGCACCCCCGCACCTGCCTTGGGACGCCACTGCCTCAAACAAGTGCTGAGGAGTCAGTAGGAAGGGGGTGCAGTGGGTGCTGAAGAGTCAGTGGGAAGGGGGTGCAGGGGAGGCTGAGTAATCAGAGGGAAGGGGGTACTAGTGGTGTTGAGGAGTCAGAGGAAAGGAGGTGCAAAGAATGCTGAATAGTCAGAGGTAAGGGCGTGCCAGGGAGGCTGAGGAGTCAGAGGGAAGGGGGTGCAAGGGAGGCTGAGGAGTCAGAGGGAAGGGGGTGCAAGGGAGGCTGAGGAGTCAGAGGGAAGGGGGTGCAAGGGAGGCTGAGGAGTCAGAGGGAAGGGGGTGCAAGGGAGTCTGAGGAGTTAGAGGGAAGGGGGTGCAAAGCATGCTTAGGAGTCAGAGGGAAGGGGTGCAAGGGAGGCTGAGAAGCCAGAGGGAAGGGGGTATAAGGCAAACCAAGGAGACAGTAGGAAGGGGATGCAAGGGAGACTGAAGAGTCACAGGGAAAGAGGTACAAGGAATGCTGAGGAGTCACAATGAAAGGGGGTACAGGAGAGGCTGAGGAGTCAGAGGGAAGGGGGTGCAAGGGATGCTGAGGAGTCACAAGGAAGGGGGTACAGGGGAGGCTGAGGAGTCAGAGGGAAGGGGGTACAGGGGAGGCTGAGGAGTCAGAGGGAAGGGGGTGCAAGGGATGCTGAGGGTATTCTCCAAGCTCTTTACACTTCAGTATGAAACCATCTTTCTGTTCTCTTTTTTGAATGTCTGAACTGTTGACACCAATGTCTGCCTCCAATAGTATATTGTGTCGTTAGTCATTCTGGAAGTCACACAAAGGGCAGAGCTTGTACAAAAGGGCATCATCCTTCGGGTGTGCCTAGAGCATCAGGATGTCTATAGATGGCCCTGGAGGTCAGCGGCGTGTTTTATGCGTTTTCTCCACTTAGGCTTTCTTTAAAGTGAACCTCTCCCCCCACCTTGTACTCTGTATGAATAATATGGCATATCATAATATACTACAACCATTTTATTATTTTTTTTTTTTAATCAATAAAAAGCTATTATTGAGTAAAATCAGCCCAGTGACTTGAACTAGCCTGAGATGATGTCATCAGTCTGAGAGCTGTCACTTTTTACTATGAAGCATGTGTGCAGGGGCCTTCGTGATGGGATCACCAAGGATTCTTTAATAGCTGCAGACTGACAAAATATTGGGAATGACGTCTGAAATGATATCAGCCTATTAAAGTTTGTCGGAGATTTTGGTGAGCGGATTTACATGTACTCTAAATTTGCAGTGCTGTATCTGACCACCAGGTGGCACCATTTTTGTATTCTTTTATATAATATATGTCCAGGAACTGCGCAAGTTTCTTTGGGTATTTAAAGTTGTGGGGGGGGGGGGGACCCGGAGTTCTGCTTTAACTTTGCCCTGTGTTACTGCACTATGGGCCAAATTTGTGCATCAAAAACAAAACAAGAAAATAAAAAAGTGTTTTTTTTTTTTTTTAATAGGTGGGGGTAGTAAACGGGGTTGGGGGATGGTAGGAGCTGAAGCTGTTTAAAGCAGTATGAAACACAAAAACAAACAGTTATTATATTGCAGCTTACCAATTCTTAGATGTGATGGCTGCATTTGTTTTTCTTTTTTAGGCTTCTTTCTTTTTTTCATCTGGTGATCCAGCCAGTACGTCTGTTGTTATTTAACAGACCAAGCTCCCCCCCCCCCCCCCCCCCCAGACGGACAATACTGCTGTCCAAAGGCACCACCTGTGCTCCTTTATCCAGAGCAGGGGCGCCACTCTGATATAGGAGGTGTGGCCAGATCACCAGGTAAAAAGAAAACGATCAGCCACCACATCTAATGATTGGTAAACTGCGATATATTAAATTTTTTGGTTTTGGGTTAAAAACCGCTTAAAATCCTGCCAATGAATGCGTGCAAAAACAAAAAGATCCTGCCAGAAATGTTATCAGCTGATAACTTCCTGTGCTCTCTGCCGTTTACATTCATTCTAGCTATCTCTCTGAACTACAGAGCCCCCTCCCCATCAGGTCATGGAGATGAGAAGGGGGATGTTTTCTGTAGTAACACACTTCTTAGGGTGACAACGCTGCTGCTCCATTTCCTCTAATGTCCTATACTCTCTGCCTGTGCTGCATTCTTATCAGTTACATTGTTCCCAGCCAGGGGCGGACTGACCATTTGGAAACTCGGGCACTGCCTGAGGGCCCGGGGTCAGTAGGGGACCCCATGAGATGCCCCTGGTACCTTTTTTGATAGGCTTTTATGAGTTTGGGCAAGGACACAGGGGCCCCATGATCCCCTATTGCCCGGGGGCCCCATGAGTTGTCAGTCCGCCCCTGTTCCCAGCTATCCCTGAAGGCTCTCTTCTATGTCAAGGTGAAAAGGAGAGGGGGAGTTGTTCTGTAGTTCAGTGCTAGGGTGACATCACTGCTCTTTTATAGATACAATACAGTGAGCGTTGTCACCCGAAGAACAAAGGGTGTTACTGGCAGGATCACCAGGTGAAAAGGAAAGAAAAAAGCCCAATAAAATGCAGCCACCACATCTAAGGACTGGTAAGCTGCAATATAGTACATTCTGATTCTTGGCTTTAGATACAATTTTCATTCACATGGCGGCTGACACTTGTACAGCTTGAATGGGGCTTGGCACTCATGTAAATGAAGCTCAAACAGTTTTTTTTTACCTTTTTTAAAGTGGATGTTACCCCAAAATGTAATACGTCTGATGTGTCTGTGTTACCATCTACCTGTATTACAAAGTACAGGATCTTTGCAGCGCCTCCTTTGTGTGATATACCTGTTGATCCTGACAGTCCTCCTGCTTTCCTATTTCAAGCAGCTGCTGACAGATCTGCCCGCATCACTCTTCATTTGTGATTCGTGTTCTGCTGGTATTCTGCCTTCTGCTCACAACCCCCCCCCCCCCCTGCCCCCCCCCCCCCCCGCACACCTTTTCATTGTGAAGAGCAGTGTATTGCTGTTTCTCTGCCTCCTGCTGACATGTCCTCCTGTATAGCTCTTCACAGGAAAGATCAGTGTACTACTGTTTCTCTGCCTCCTGCTAACATGCACTCCTGTATAGCTCTTCAGTAGGACAATCGGTGTACTACCATTTCTCTGCCTCCTACTCAGGGGCGGACTGAGAACTCATGGGGCCCCCGGGCAATAGGGGATCATGGGGCCCCTGTGTCCTTGCCCACACTCAAAAAAGCCTATGAAAAAGGTACCAGGGGCATCTCATGGGGCCCCTACTGACCCCGGGCCCTCGGGCAGTGCCCGAGTTTCCAAATGGTCAGTCCGCCCCTGCTCCTACTGACACCTCTGCCTGCACCGCTCGGCATTTAGAGATTAGTGTATTGCTGTTTTTCTGCCTCTTGCTCACATGTCCCCCCTCTGTCCCCTCACATACAGCTTTTCATAGGAAAGATCAGGGTACTACTGTTCCTCTGCCTCCTGCTGATATGTCCTCCTACACAGCTCTTCACAGGAAAGATCAGTGTACTACTGTTCCTCTGCCTCCTGCTGATATGTCCTCCTACACAGCTCTTCACAGGAAAGATCAGTGTACTACTGTTTCTCTGCCTCCTGCTGATCTGCCCTCCTTTATAGCTGTTCAGAAGGACAATTGGTGTACTACCATTTCTCTGCCTCTTACTGACACATCCACCTGCACTGCTCTGCATTTGGAGATTAGTGTACTGTCGTTTTTCTGCCTCTTGCTCACATGTCCCCCCTCCGTTTCCTCACACACAGCTTTTCATGGGAAGATCAATGTATTACTGTTTCTCTGCCTCCTGCTGACCTGTTGTCCTGCATAGCTCTTCACTGGAAAGATCAGTGTACTGCAGTTTCTCTACCTCCTGCTGACACCCCCCCCCCCCCCCACCGACACACAGCTCTTCATTGGGAAGATTAGTGTACTGCTTTTTCTCTACAGACATGCCCCCCCCCCATCCCCACACAGCTCTTCATTGGGAAGATCATTGTGCTGCTGTTTCCCTGCCTCCTGCTCACATGCCTCCCTGCACATCTTTTCACTGGGAAGATCAGTGTGCTGCTGTTTCCCAGCCTCCTGCTCACACGCCTCCCTGCACATCTTTTCACTGGGAAGATCAGTGTGCTGCTTTTTCCCTGCCTTATGCTCACACACCTCCCTGCACATCTTTTCACTAGGAAGATCAGTGTGCTGCTGTTTCCCTGCCTCCTGCTCACATGCTTTCCTGCACATCTTTTCACTGGGAAGATCAGTGTCCTGCTGTTTGCATTCCTCCTGCTCACACACCTCCCTGCACATCTTTTCACTGGGAAGATCAGTGTGCTGCTGTTTCCCTGCCTCCTGCTCACATGCCTCGCTGCACATCTTTTCACTGGGAAGATCAGTGTCCTGCTGTTTCCCTGCCTCCTGCTCACACGCCTCCCTGCGCATCTTTTCACTGGGAAGATCAATGTCCTGCTGTTTCCCTGCCTCCTGCTCACACGCCTCCCTGTGCATTTTTTCACTGGGAAGATCAGTTTGCTGCTGTTTCCCTGCCTCATGCTCACACGCCTCCCTGCACATCTTTTCACTGGGAAAATCAATGTCCTGCTGTTTCCCTGCCTCCTGCTCACACGCCTCCCTGTGCATTTTTTCACTGGGAAGATCAGTTTGCTGCTGTTTCCCTGCCTCATGCTCACACGCCTCCCTGCACATCTTTTCACTGGGAAGATCAGTGTGCTGCTGTTTCCCTGCCTCCTGCTCACACGCCTTCCTGCACATCTTTTCACTGGGAAGATCAGTGTGCTGCTGTTTCCCTGCCTCCTGCTCACACGCCTTCCTGCACATCTTTTCACTGGGAAGATCAGTGTGCTGCTGTTTCCCTGCCTCATGCTCACACGCCTCCCTGCGCATCTTTTCACTGGGAAGATCAGTGTGCTGCTGTTTCCCTGCCTCCTGCTCACACGCCTCCCTGCACATCTTTTTACTAGGAAGATCAGTGTGCTGCTGTTTCCCTGCCTCCTGCTCACACGCCTCCCTGCACATCTTTTCACTGGGAAGATCAGTGTGCTGCTGTTTCCCTGCCTCCTGCTCACACGCCTCCCTGCACATCTTTTCACTGGGAAGATCAGTGTGCTGCTGTTTCCCAGCCTCCTGCTCACACGCCTCCCTGCACATCTTTTCACTGGGAAGATCAGTGTGCTGCTTTTTCCCTGCCTTATGCTCACACACCTCCCTGCACATCTTTTCACTAGGAAGATCAGTGTGCTGCTGTTTCCCTGCCTCCTGCTCACATGCTTTCCTGCACATCTTTTCACTGGGAAGATCAGTGTCCTGCTGTTTGCATTCCTCCTGCTCACACACCTCCCTGCACATCTTTTCACTGGGAAGATCAGTGTGCTGCTGTTTCCCTGCCTCCTGCTCACATGCCTCGCTGCACATCTTTTCACTGGGAAGATCAGTGTCCTGCTGTTTCCCTGCCTCCTGCTCACACGCCTCCCTGCGCATCTTTTCACTGGGAAGATCAATGTCCTGCTGTTTCCCTGCCTCCTGCTCACACGCCTCCCTGCGCATTTTTTCACTGGGAAGATCAGTTTGCTGCTGTTTCCCTGCCTCATGCTCACACGCCTCCCTGCACATCTTTTCACTGGGAAGATCAGTGTGCTGCTGTTTCCCTGCCTCCTGCTCACACGCCTTCCTGCACATCTTTTCACTGGGAAGATCAGTGTGCTGCTGTTTCCCTGCCTCCTGCTCACACGCCTTCCTGCGCATCTTTTCACTGGGAAGATCAGTGTGCTGCTGTTTCCCTGCCTCATGCTCACACGCCTCCCTGCGCATCTTTTCACTGGGAAGATCAGTGTGCTGCTGTTTCCCTGCCTCCTGCTCACACGCCTTCCTGCGCATCTTTTCACTGGGAAGATCAGTGTGCTGCTGTTTCCCTGCCTCCTGCTCACACGCCCTCCTGCACATCTTTTCACTGGGAAGATCAGTGTGCTGCTGTTTCCCTGCCTCATGCTCACATGCCTCCCTGCGCATCTTTTCACTGGGAAGATCAGTGTCCTGCTGTTTGCATTCCTCCTGCTCACACACCTCCCTGCACATCTTTTCACTGGGAAGATCAGTGTGCTGCTGTTTCCCTGCCTCCTGCTCACATGCCTCGCTGCACATCTTTTCACTGGGAAGATCAGTGTCCTGCTGTTTCCCTGCCTCCTGCTCACACGCCTCCCTGCGCATCTTTTCACTGGGAAGATCAATGTCCTGCTGTTTCCCTGCCTCCTGCTCACACGCCTTCCTGCACATCTTTTCACTGGGAAGATCAGTGTGCTGCTGTTTCCCTGCCTCCTGCTCACACGCCTTCCTGCACATCTTTTCACTGGGAAGATCAGTGTGCTGCTGTTTCCCTGCCTCATGCTCACACGCCTCCCTGCACATCTTTTCACTGGGAAGATCAGTGTGCTGCTGTTTCCCTGCCTCCTGCTCACACGCCTTCCTGCACATCTTTTCACTGGGAAGATCAGTGTGCTGCTGTTTCCCTGCCTCATGCTCACACGCCTCCCTGCGCATCTTTTCACTGGGAAGATCAGTGTGCTGCTGTTTCCCTGCCTCCTGCTCACACGCCTTCCTGCGCATCTTTTCACTGGGAAGATCAGTGTGCTGCTGTTTCCCTGCCTCCTGCTCACACGCCTTCCTGCACATCTTTTCACTGGTAAGATCAGTGTGCTGCTGTTTCCCTGCCTCATGCTCACATGCCTCCCTGCGCATCTTTTCACTGGGAAGATCAGTGTGCTGCTGTTTCCCTGCCTCATGCTCACACGCCTCCCTGCACATCTTTTCACTTGGAAGATCAGTGTACTGCTGTTTCCTTGTCTTTTGCTGGTGGCGCACCCTCCCCTCCACTTCACACAGCTCATCACAGTGTACTTCTGTCTCTGCACGTTACACTGGACTGTGCCTGAGGGAGATTCCACCCCCACCCCTCTCTAAGTCTGTTATTTAGCTGAGAACAGAAGTCATGTGATCACTTACAAAAAAGAAAGATAGAGATACAGTATACCCCGATCTCCTCGCATTTCTATTTCAAGGCTAAAGGGTTCTCCTACTCTCACACTTTATTATTGTGGATGGTGTTATTACAACATTTGTTTTACAATTTTTCACTCGTTGCTTCCTGATATTTTCCTGAGAAGTCACCAGCAGGGAAGGTTGCACCGGTCATGTTTTCCTAATCATCAGATCAGTGACATTCCGTGAGAAAACAGATTCTGGATCTCTCAGTGTACATATCCATCTTCAGTTCAGGTTACATCCGTCTACATCTCTTTATGATTCAGTTGTTGAAATATGGTGATTGCAGATTCACATGGTGCAGGAATGGCACAGGAACACGGCATGCGTTTCTGTGTGAACCGGTTCTGGAAGAAGAGAGGACCAGCAGATGTACTGATACAGACAATCAATACGACCATAACATTACTATGGGGTAACACCTGCAGTATTCTGAATGACAGGACGTAAAGTGTTACTAGACCCACAACAGTACAATCAGTCTGTAGATGCAGTAAAGCATGCTTGTTATACTCAGTGTGGGACCTAAGGGGTTAATCCTCTGCATTGTGTAAAAAGGCTGTTTGATCCTGTCTTCTCTGCCCCTCCTCTTGTTGAAATGACCACCTGATACAGACTGAATCTGTAGTCACATGCACATGCTCAGTTTGGTGTGCATGTCCTCAACAAAGGGCCAATCAGAGGGTCAAGGGTTTCACATCTTCCTAGAGCAGAAAGAAAACTCCTCCTACAAGCTTTAACCAGTGCTCTGCTGAAGTCACAAGACTGATCTAACTGCTGATGAGAAAAGGTATTTAGCAGTTTATATTTACTAAAATAATTGCATTTCCATGTTTTGTGTACTGTGGGAGACCAGATCTAGTAAATGCAGGGTCCTGGGAGACCAGATCTAGTGAATGCGGGGTCTGGGGAGAGCAGATCTAGTGAATGCAGGGTCCGGGGAGACCAGATATAGTGAATGCAGGGTCCGGAGAGACCAGATCTAGTGAATGCAGGGTCCGGGGGGACTGGATATAGTGAATGCAGGGTCCTGGGAGACCAGATATAGTGAATGCGGGGTCCGGGGAGACCGGATATAGTAAATGCGGGGTCCGGGGAGATCAGATATAGTGAATGCGGGGTCCGGGGAGACCAGATATAGTGAATGCAGGGTCCAGGGAGACCAGATATAGTGAATGCAGGGTCCGGGGAGACTGGATATAGTGAATGCAGGGTCCTGGGAGACCAGATATAGTGAATGCGGGGTCCGGGGAGACCGGATATAGTAAATGCGGGGTCCAGGGAGACCAGATCTTGTGAATGCAGGGTCCGTGGAGACCAGATCTAGTGAATGCGGGGTCCGGGGAGACCAGATCTAGTGAATGCGGGGTCCCTGCATTCACTATATCTGGTCTCCCAGGACCCTGCATTCACTATATCTGGTCTCCCAGGACCCTGCATTCACTATATCCGGTCTCCCCGGACCCTGCATTCACTATATCCGGTCTCCCCGGACCCTGCATTCACTATATCTGGTCTCCCAGGACCCTGCATTCACTATATCTGGTCTCCCACAGAACATGGAAATGCAATTAATTTAGTTAATAGAAACTGCTAAATACCTTTCCTCATCAACAGTATGTAGCATTCGTGTGACTTCTATCAATATCCAGCAGAGCACTGGTTAAAGCTTGTAGGAGGAGTTTTCATTCTCCCCTGATTGTCCTATGAGGCTGCATACCCCCTGACCCTCTGTCTGGACAGTGCTGATTGGCCCTGTGCTGATCACATGCACCCCCCCCCCCAAAAAAAGAAAAAAAAAGAAAAAAAATCCAACAGCAAACAAAAAAAAAAGAAAAAAACCCTCTCTAGTAATACACACCAAATGTGCATCTTGCCCCTAAGGCTCTGTTCTATCAGGAGATGAGTTGGGGACACTAGAAGAAGGGGAAGATTAGAGAAGACAGGATTAAACATCCTTTTTACACAATGCAGATGATTATCCCCTTAGGTTCCAAAGTGTGTATAACAAGCACAAGGGCGGACTGACAACTCATGGGGCCCCTGGGCAATAAGAGATAATGGGGCCCCCTGTGTCTCCGCCTACACTAAAGCCAAAGCCACACCCACACAACACCCTGCCTACATATTGCAGCTCAGCTGCATATAAAGGGCATTAACAATAATTTAAAAAATAATAAAACAAAGTCGTGGGGTCCCCCTCCATTCATACCAAGCCCTTCGGGTCTGGTATGGGTTTTGAGGGGAACCCCCATGCCAAGATTAAGAAAAAATGGCGTGGGGTCCCCCCCCAAGATCCATATCAGACCCTTATCTGAGCATGCAGGTCAGAAAAGGGGGAGGGGGTCCGCCCACAAAGCATCTTGTCCTCATGTTGATGGGGACATGGCGCCTTCCCCACAATATAAAAAAGGGAGCAGTTGACTAGAGAAAACTGCAAAAAAGTCGGTGGATATAAATCCAAAGCGGAGTACAAAATACATCAATATGGGTGCAAATACGTATCTTTTTTTTGTGATTGACAGACTTTTTTCACACTACACTTTTATTTTGTGAACGGGTAGCGGTACCATGTACCCATACTCTTTCACATGGGGGGGCGGGATCTGGGGGCCCCCTTGCTAAAGGGGGCTTCCAGATTCCAATAAGCCCCCCGCCTGCAGACCCCACAACCACAGGCCAGGGTTGTGCGGAAAAGGTAAAAAAAATAAGTGGCTAATGCAAAAAAAGCAAGAGGAAGATATGCACTCTGCTGGAGAGGAAGAGAGAGGACAGTCTTAAAGTGTTGCTAAACCCACAACAGTAAAATCAGTCTGTATTTGCAGTAAAGAATCCTTGTTCAGGGGCGGACTGACCATTCGGGCATTGCCCGAGGGCCCGGGTTTAGTAGGGGGCCCGGTGAGAGGCTCACTGGACACAATTCACTAAGCCGCATCCGAGTATGTGGTAGGATACCGCACAGCATTTTTATTTTTAAACTTTGAATTCACCAAAAAATGCTACTAAAACACTTCATGAGTTATTTTATCAAGTCATGCAGCATTTTAGTAGTGAAAACCATGCGTTAATGTTTCAGCTGTCAGCGGAGTTCCCCACTGAAAGCTGAATGTAAAAGAAAGAATTGCCGGCCATTAAAAAAATTATTTAAAAAAACGGCAAGGGGTCCCCCCTCCATCCATACCAAGCCCTTCGGGTCTGGTATGGATTTTAAGGGGAACCTCAACGGCAAAATTTAAAAAAAAATAAAAATTGGTGGGGGTTCCCCCCAAAATCAATACCAGACCCTTATCAGAGCATGCAGCCCGGCAGATCAGAAAAGGGGGGGGGGAGACAAGCAAGCGCTTCCCCCCTCCTGATCCAAAAAACGCTACTAAAACACTACATGAGTTATTTTATCAAGTCGTGCAGCATTTTAGTAGTGAAAACCATGCGTTAATGTTTCAGCTGTCAGCGGAGTTCCCCGCTTACAGCTGAATGTAAAAGAAAAATTGCCGGCAATTAAAAAAAAATGTAAAAAAACGGCAAGGGGTCCCCCCTCCATCCATACCAAGCCCTTCGGGTCTGGTATGGATTTTGAGGGGAACCCCCATGGCAAAATTAAAAACAAAAAAAAAATTGCTGGTATCAGAGCATGCAGCCCAGCAGGTCAGAAAAGGAGAGGGCGGGGGGGGGGGTGACGCCCCCTCCTGAACCATACCAGGCCACCCAGATCCTGCCCACCTCGCCCTATGTGAATGAGTATGGGGTACATGCTACCGCTACCCATTCACAAAAAAAAGTGTAGTGTGAAAAAAAAGACAGGAGACAGTCTTTGACAAGTCCTTTTATTAAAAAAAGAAAAATAAAAGAATGTCCCCGAAGTAGATCCAACGTCAATCACAATGCCTGCCGCCACTACCTGAAAAAAAAAAAATAAAGGCTCCGTCCCGACGCTGGCTCCATCACGTGTGACCCCAACACCTTGTGGCGTCATCAACCGGGGCATGTTAGGTCAATTATACCACAAGGAGGTGGAGACACATGTGTGATGTCACTGGGCGGCCCCGCCCCTTACAAATTTAAGAATTAGCAATCCAGCGGAGCAGTCAGACGACCGGGAGCCAGTGTCAGGAGAGGAGCCTTTTTTTTCCCTTTCTCATTTTCAGGTAGCGGCGGCGGGCATCATGATTGACGTTGGATCTACTTCGGGGACATTCCTTTATTTATCTTCTTTTAATAAAAAGGACTTGTCAAAGACTGTCTCCTGTCTTTTTTTCACACTACACTTTTTTTTTTTTTGTGAATGGGTAGCGGTACCATGTACCCCATACGCATTCACATGGGGGGGGGGGGCAGGATCTGGGGGCCCCCTTGCTAAAGGGGCTTCCAGATTCCAATAGGTTCCCTGCCCGCAGACCCCCACAACCACAGGCCAGAGTTGTGGGGAAGAGGTCAAAAAATAAGTGCCAGGTCAAAAAGGTATAAATACCTATCATGACTTCTCTGACTCACCATAATTATAGATGTGGATTAGTAACCGAACAAGTAGCATATGAAAAGAAAGCAGTTGATTAGAGCAAAGTTCAAAGAAGTCGGTGGATGTAAATCCAAAGCAGAGGACAAAATACATCAATATGGGTGCAAATAAGTATCTTTATTGTGATCGCAATGATCCTGTGAAGGGTATACTTATAACAAGGTGAACACACGGTCAGTCACAGATAAAAACCGTATACTAAAAACAATGGTCACTTAGCTGAAAAATACAAAGCAGTGATAGGCTTGGAAACCGATAATAACCCTCTAGGGCAGCGGTTCTCAACCTGGGGGTCGCGACCCCTTTGGGGGTCGAACGACCATTTCCCAGGGGTCGCCTAAGACCATCGGAAAACACATATTTCCGATGGTCTTAGGAACCGAGACACCGCTGCAGTCTCCGGCGATGTGTGGGCGGGATGATACGCTGCTGTCACCTGGCCACACCTCCGGGATCGCTCAGCAGCTCCGCCTCCTCGCCGCTGATTGGCCACCGGAACTGTAGCTCAGGAGAGGCACACAGGCGGCCAATCACCGGCGAGGAGGTGGAGCTTGGAGAGGAGGAGCCGAGCGGCAGCGCGCGTACATCAAAGAAGACCGAGGGAGCTGCCGGAGCGAGTGAAGAGGAGAGCGGCCAGAGAAGGAAGACAGCTGACAGGTAAGTGAGAGAGCGAGCCCAGGCTGGAGCAGGGGTCAGCAAAGTAAGTATCATTGGTGTCAGTGGGAGGAATAGTGCGCCATCATTTGTGTCACTAATACCAACGATGGGGCACTATTCCTCCCCCCACTGACACCAACGATGGGGCACTATTCCTCCCCCCACTGACACCAACGATGGGGCACTATTCCTCCCCCCACTGACACCAACGATGGGGCACTATTCCTCCCCCCACTGACACCAACGATGTGGCACTATTCCTCCCCCCACTGACACCAACGATGTGGCACTATTCCTCCCCCCACTGACACCAACGATGTGTCACTATTCCTCCCCCCACTGACACCAACGATGGGGCACTATTCCTCCCCCCACTGACACCAACGATGGGGCACTATTCCTCCCCCCACTGACACCAACGATGGGGCACTATTCCTCCCCCCACTGACACCAACGATGTGGCACTATTCCTCCCCCCACTGACACCAACGATGGGGCACTATTCCTCCCCCCACTGACACCAACGATGGGGCACTATTCCTCCCCCCACTGACACCAACGATGGGGCACTATTCCTCCCCCCACTGACACCAACGATGGGGCACTATTCCTCCCCCCACTGACACCAACGATGGGGCACTATTCCTCCCCCCACTGACACCAACGATGGGGCACTATTCCTCCCCCCACTGACACCAACGATGGGGCACTATTCCTCCCCCCACTGACACCAACGATGGGGCACTATTCCTCCCCCCACTGACACCAACGATGGGGCACTATTCCTCCCCCCACTGACACCAACGATGGGGCACTATTCCTCCCCCCACTGACACCAACGATGGGGCACTATTCCTCCCCCCACTGACACCAACGATGGGGCACTATTCCTCCCCCCACTGACACCAACGATGGGGCACTATTCCTCCCCCCACTGACACCAACGATGGGGCACTATTCCTCCCCCCACTGACACCAACGATGGGGCACTATTCCTCCCCCCACTGACACCAACGATGGGGCACTATTCCTCCCCCCACTGACACCAACGATGGGGCACTATTCCTCCCCCCACTGACACCAACGATGGGGCACTATTCCTCCCCCCACTGACACCAACGATGGGGCACTATTCCTCCCCCCACTGACACCAACGATGGGGCACTATTCCTCCCCCCACTGACACCAACGATGGGGCACTATTCCTCCCCCCACTGACACCAACGATGGGGCACTATTCCTCCCCCCACTGACACCAACGATGGGGCACTATTCCTCCCCCCACTGACACCAACGATGGGGCACTATTCCTCCCCCCACTGACACCAACGATGGGGCACTATTCCTCCCCCCACTGACACCAACGATGGGGCACTATTCCTCCCCCCACTGACACCAACGATGGGGCACTATTCCTCCCCCCACTGACACCAACGATGGGGCACTATTCCTCCCCCCACTGACACCAACGATGGGGCACTATTCCTCCCCCCACTGACACCAACGATGGGGCACTATTCCTCCCCCCACTGACACCAACGATGGGGCACTATTCCTCCCCCCACTGACACCAACGATGGGGCACTATTCCTCCCCCCACTGACACCAACGATGGGGCACTATTCCTCCCCCCACTGACACCAACGATGGGGCACTATTCCTCCCCCCACTGACACCAACGATGGGGCACTATTCCTCCCCCCACTGACACCAACGATGGGGCACTATTCCTCCCCCCACTGACACCAACGATGGGGCACTATTCCTCCCCCCACTGACACCAACGATGGGGCACTATTCCTCCCCCCACTGACACCAACGATGGGGCACTATTCCTCCCCCCACTGACACCAACGATGGGGCACTATTCCTCCCCCCACTGACACCAACGATGGGGCACTATTTCCCCCCCCCTGACCCCAACGATGGGGCACTATTCTCCCCTCCACCACACTGACATCAATGATGGGGCACTATTCCTCCCACTGACACCAATGATGGGGCACTATTCCTCCCCCCACTGACACCAACGATGGGACACTATTCCTCCCCCCACTGACACCAACGATGGGACACTATTTCCCCCCCCCCTGACCCCAATGATGGGGCACTATTCTCCCCTCCACCACACTGACATCAATGATGGGGCACTATTCCTCCCACTGACACCAATGATGGGGCACTATTCCTTCCACTGACACCAGTGATGTGGCACTATTCCTCCCACTGACACCAGTGATGGGGCACTACTCCCACTGACACCAGTGATGGGGCACTACTCCCACTGACACCAGTGATGGGGCACTACTCCCCCCACTGACACCAGTGATGGGGCACTATTCCTCCCACTGACACCAATGATGGGGCACTACTCCCCCCACTGACACCAATGATGGGGCACTACTCCCCCCACTGACACCAATGATGGGGCACTACTCCCCCCACTGACACCAATGATGGGGCACTACTCCCCCCACTGACACCAATGATGGGGCACTACTCCTCCCACTGACACCAGTGATGTGGCACTACTCCTCCCACTGACACCAGTGATGGGGCACTACTCCTCCCACTGACACCAGTGATGGGGCACTACTCCCCCCACTGACACCAGTGATGGGGCACTACTCCCCCCACTGACACCAATGATGGGGCACTACTCCCCCCACTGACACCAATGATGGGGCACTACTCCTCCCACTGACACCAATGATGGGGCACTACTCCTCCCACTGACACCAATGATGGGGCACTACTCCTCCCACTGACACCAATGATGGGGCACTACTCCTCCCACTGACACCAATGATGGGGCACTATTCCTCCCACTGACACCAATGATGTGGCACTACTCCTCCCACTGACACCAGTGATGGGGCACTACTCCTCCCACTGACACCAGTGATGGGGCACTACTCCCCCCACTGACACCAGTGATGGAACACTACTCCCCCCACTGACACCAATGATGGGGCACTACTCCCCCCACTGACACCAATGATGGGGCACTACTCCCCCCACTGACACCAATGATGGGGCACTACTCCCCCCACTGACACCAATGATGGGGCACTACTCCCCCCACTGACACCAATGATGGGGCACTACTCCCCCCACTGACACCAATGATGGGGCACTATTCCTCCCACTGACACCAACGATGGGGCACTATTCCTCCCACTGACTCCAACGATGGGGCACTATTCCTCCCACTGACACCAACGATGGGGCACTATTCCTCCCACTGACACCAACGATGGGGCACTATTCCTCCCACTGACACCAACGATGGGGCACTATTCCTCCCACTGACACCAACGATGGGGCACTATTCCTCCCACTGACACCAACGATGGGGCACTACTCCCCCCACTGACACCAGTGATGGGGCACTATTCCTCCCACTGACACCAATGATGGGGCACTACTCCCCCCACTGACACCAATGATGGGGCACTACTCCCCCCACTGACACCAATGATGGGGCACTACTCCCCCCACTGACACCAATGATGGGGCACTATTCCTCCCACTGACACCAGTGATGTGGCACTATTCCTCCCACTGACACCAGTGATGGGGCACTACTCCTCCCACTGACACCAGTGATGGGGCACTACTCCCCCCACTGACACCAGTGATGGGGCACTACTCCCCCCACTGACACCAATGATGGGGCACTACTCCCCCCACTGACACCAATGATGGGGCACTATTCCTCCCACTGACACCAGTGATGTGGCACTATTCCTCCCACTGACACCAGTGATGGAGCACTACTCCTCCCACTGACACCAACGATGGGGCACTATTCCTCCCACTGACACCAACGATGGGGCACTATTCCTCCCACTGACACCAACGATGGGGCACTATTCCTCCCACTGGCACCAACGATGGGGCACTATTCCTCCCACTGGCACCAACGATGGGGCACTATTCCTCCCACTGGCACCAACGATGGGGCACTATTCCTCCCACTGGCACCAACGATGGGGCACTATTCCTCCCACTGACACCAACGATGGGGCACTATTCCTCCCACTGACACCAACGATGGGGCACTATTCCTCCCACTGACACCAACGATGGGGCACTATTCCTCCCACTGACACCAACGATGGGGCACTATTCCTCCCACTGACACCAACGATGGGGCACTATTCCTCCCACTGACACCAACGATGGGGCACTATTCCTCCCACTGACACCAACGATGGGGCACTATTCCTCCCACTGACACCAACGATGGGGCACTATTCCTCCCACTGACACCAACGATGGGGCACTATTCCTCCCACTGACACCAACGATGGGGCACTATTCCTCCCACTGACACCAACGATGGGGCACTATTCCTCCCACTGACACCAACGATGGGGCACTATTCCTCCCACTGACACCAACGATGGGGCACTATTCCTCCCACTGACACCAACGATGGGGCACTATTCCTCCCACTGACACCAACGATGGGGCACTATTCCTCCCACTGACACCAACGATGGGGCACTATTCCTCCCACTGACACCAACGATGGGGCACTATTCCTCCCACTGACACCAACGATGGGGCACTATTCCTCCCACTGACACCAACGATGGGGCACTATTCCTCCCACTGACACCAACGATGGGGCACTATTCCTCCCACTGACACCAACGATGGGGCACTATTCCTCCCACTGACACCAACGATGGGGCACTATTCCTCCCACTGACACCAACGATGGGGCACTATTCCTCCCACTGACACCAACGATGGGGCACTATTCCTCCCACTGACACCAACGATGGGGCACTATTCCTCCCACTGACACCAACGATGGGGCACTATTCCTCCCACTGACACCAACGATGGGGCACTATTCCTCCCACTGACACCAACGATGGGGCACTATTCCTCCCACTGACACCAACGATGGGGCACTATTCCTCCCACTGACACCAACGATGGGGCACTATTCCTCCCACTGACACCAACGATGGGGCACTATTCCTCCCACTGACACCAACGATGGGGCACTATTCCTCCCACTGACACCAACGATGGGGCACTATTCCTCCCACTGACACCAACGATGGGGCACTATTCCTCCCACTGACACCAACGATGGGGCACTATTCCTCCCACTGACACCAACGATGGGGCACTATTCCTCCCACTGACACCAACGATGGGGCACTATTCCTCCCACTGACACCAACGATGGGGCACTATTCCTCCCACTGACACCAACGATGGGGCACTATTCCTCCCACTGACACCAACGATGGGGCACTATTCCTCCCACTGACACCAACGATGGGGCACTATTCCTCCCACTGACACCAACGATGGGGCACTATTCCTCCCACTGACACCAACGATGGGGCACTATTCCTCCCACTGACACCAACGATGGGGCACTATTCCTCCCACTGACACCAACGATGGGGCACTATTCCTCCCACTGACACCAACGATGGGGCACTATTCCTCCCACTGACACCAACGATGGGGCACTATTCCTCCCACTGACACCAACGATGGGGCACTATTCCTCCCACTGACACCAACGATGGGGCACTATTCCTCCCACTGACACCAACGATGGGGCACTATTCCTCCCACTGACACCAACGATGGGGCACTATTCCTCCCACTGACACCAACGATGGGGCACTATTCCTCCCACTGACACCAACGATGGGGCACTATTCCTCCCACTGACCCCAACGATGGGGCACTATTCCTCCCACTGACCCCAACGATGGGGCACTATTCCTCCCACTGACACCAACGATGGGGCACTATTCCTCCCACTGACACCAACGATGGGGCACTATGCATCCCACTGACACCAACGATGGGGCACTATGCATCCCACTGACACCAACGATGGGGCACTATGCATCCCACTGACACCAACGATGGGGCACTATGCATCCCACTGACACCAACGATGGGGCACTATGCATCCCACTGACACCAACGATGGGGCACTATGCATCCCACTGACACCAACGATGGGGCACTATGCATCCCACTGACACCAACGATGGGGCACTATGCATCCCACTGACACCAACGATGGGGCACTATGCATCCCACTGACACCAACGATGGGGCACTATGCATCCCACTGACACCAACGATGGGGCACTATGCATCCCACTGACACCAACGATGGGGCACTATGCATCCCACTGACACCAACGATGGGGCACTATGCATCCCACTGACACCAACGATGGGGCACTATGCATCCCACTGACACCAACGATGGGGCACTATGCATCCCACTGACACCAACGATGGGGCACTATGCATCCCACTGACACCAACGATGGGGCACTATGCATCCCACTGACACCAACGATGGGGCACTATGCATCCCACTGACACCAACGATGGGGCACTATGCATCCCACTGACACCAACGATGGGGCACTATGCATCCCACTGACACCAACGATGGGGCACTATGCATCCCACTGACACCAACGATGGGGCACTATGCATCCCACTGACACCAACGATGGGGCACTATGCATCCCACTGACACCAACGATGGGGCACTATGCATCCCACTGACATCAGTGATGGGGCACTATTCCTCCCACTGATACCAACGATGGGGCACTATTCCTCCCACTGATACCAAGGATGGGGCACTATTCATCCCACTGACATCAGTGATGGGGCACTACTCCTTCCACTGACACCAATGACATGGCACTACTCCTCCCACTGCAAAATTACAGTTATGAAGTAGCAATGAAAATAATTTTATGGTTGGGGGTCACCACAACATGAGGAACTGTATTAAGGGGTCGCGGCATTAGAAAGGTTGAGAACCACTGCTCTAGGGGAAAAGGAAATATTCTCACTTGTGAAAAAAGTGACAACAGGACTGCATAGAATGATCTAGAGTTCTGTCTGATTATCATCAGGGTGTGGTGTCTTCATTGCTTGAGTACCTTACAGATTTCCAGTGATGGCATAAATAAAGAAAAAGAAGTGGTTTCACCGCTTGGAAATATTCCTCAATCTTGGATAGTATATAGGATTAGTCCTAAAGATAGTACATAGGATTAGTCCTGAAAGATCAACATATTCGATGAATCATTCGGTGAGATATAGGTCAATGCATTGCTATACATATCAGCAAAAATTAGTTCAAGCTCCAACTACAATCTTCTGACTATGGAGTTCTATACACATAGTAATCTAGCGATAAGATCGTAGTTGAAACTTGAACCCTTGTATGCATGACTCCTTTTTGCTGATATGTATAGCAATGCATTGACCTATATCTCACCGATTGATTCATCGAATATGTTGATCTTTCAGGACTAATCCTATGTACCATTATACTATCCAAGATTGATGAATATTTTTCTTTATTTATGCCATCACTGGAAATCTGTAAGGTACTCAAGCAATGAAGACACTACACCCTGATGACAATCAGAGAGAACTCTAGATTAGCCTTTCTCAACCAGAGTGCCTTGAGGTTTCATCAGGGGTGCCCAGGCACCCTGGGGTACCTTGAGGTTTCATCAGGGGTGCCTTGAGGTTTCATCAGGGGTGCCCAGGCACCCTGGGATACCTTCAGGTTTCATCAGGGGTGCCTTGAGGTTTCATCAGGGGTGCCTTGAGGTTTCATCAGGGGTGCCCAGGCACCCTGGGATACCTTGAGGTTTCATCAATGGTGCCTTGAGGTTTCATCAGGGGCGCCCAGGCACCCTTGGATACCTTGAGGTTTCATCAAGGGTGCCTTGAGGTTTCATCAGGGGTGCCCAGGCACCTTGGGGTACCTTGAGGTTTCATCAGGGGTGCCCAGGCACCCAGGGATACCTTGAGGTTTCATCAGGGGTGCCCAGGCACCCTGGGATACCTTGAGGTTTCATCAGGGGTGCCTTGAGGTTTCATCAGGGGTGCCCAGGCACCCTGGGGTACCTTGAGGTTTCATCAGGGGTGCCTTGAGGTTTCATCAGGGGTGCCCAGGCACCCTGGGGTACCTTGAGGTTTCATCAGGGGTGCCCAGGCACCCTGGGGTACCTTGAGGTTTCATCAGGGGTGCCTTGAGGTTTCATCAGGGGTGCCCAGGCACCCTGAGATACCTTGAGGTTTCATCAGGGGTGCCTTGAGGTTTCATCAGGGGTGCCCAGGCACCCTGGGATACCTTGAGGTTTCATCAAGGGTGCCTTGAGGTTTCATCAGGGGTGCCCAGGCACCCTGGGGTGCCTTGAGGTTTCATCAGGGGTGCCTTGAGGTTTCATCAGGGGTGCCTTGAGGTTTCATCAGGGTTACCTTGGCAAAATGTCTAAAAATTGCCCAAAACTTGTATACAAACCAGCGGGTGGAACAAGCCTGCCTTTTAGTTACACAAAGCCACAGGTTTCCATTGTGCACCATTACGACCTTCTAGCCGCCAGCTTCCTGACAACCAATGGCATCAGTTGATACGGAGGATGTCAGTTGCCTGCACAGCATCCTAGTTTGACCCTCGCTTGCCCTTTCCATCGGTGCTGGGGTCACATTCGCTCAGTGATGGAGGAAACATTGAGGGAGAAGAGAAACATTGGAATACTAGTCAGTACCAGGGTGCGAAAGTGTATTTGCTTTGGAAGAATAAATCCTCTCTAATGTTGGCTGTCCTACATGTGTGGATGTCGCTGCGTTATATAAAACTATTATAGTTTTTCACATTTTAGAATGGGGTGCCTCAAAACTATCCATAATTTTAAAGGGTGACTTGACTGAGGAAAGGTTGAGAAACACTGCTCTAGATCATTCTATGCAGTCATGTTGTCACTTTTTTCCTAGCTAGGAATTTTTCCTTTTTCCCTAGAGGGTGAATATCGGTTTCCAAGCCCATCACTGCTTTATATTTTTCAGTGACGTGTATGCTGTGCACCATTGTTTTAGTACGCTGTTTTTATCTGTGATTGACCGTGTGTTCACCTTGTTATAAGTATACCCTTCACAGGATCATTGCGATCACAATAAAGATACTTATTTGCATCCATATTGATGTATTTTGTACTCTGCTTTGGATTTATATCCACCGACTTTTTTGCACTTTGCTCTAATCAACTGCTTCTTTTTTATATGCTACTTGTTCGGTTAATAATCCACATCTATAATTATGGTGACTCAGAGAAGTCATGATAGGTATTTATACCTTTTTTGACCTGGCACTTATTTTTGACCTCTTCCCCACAACTCTGGCCTGTGGTTGTGGGGTCTGTGGGCGAGGGGCTTATTGGAATCTGGAAGCCCCCTTTAGCAAGGGGGCCCCCAAATCCCTGCCCCCCCTACAGTATGTGAATGAGTATGGGGTACATGGTACCACAAAAAAAAAGTGTAGTGTGAAAAAAGACAGGAGACAGTCTTTGACAAATCCTTTTTATTAAAAGAAGAAAAATAAAAGAATGTCCCCCAAAGTAGATCCAATGTCAATCACAATGCCCGCTGCCGCTACCTGCAAATGAGAAAGGGAAAAAAAAGGCTCCTTCCCGGCCGTCTGATTGCTCCGCTAGCTTGCTAATTCTTAAATATGTAAGGGGCGGGGCCGCCCAGTGACATCACGCGTGTGGTCCCATCTCCTTGTGACTTAATTGACCCAGCATGCCCCAGTTGATGACACCACAAGGGGTGGGGTCACATGTGATGGAGCCAGCGTGGGGACAGAGACTTTTTTTTTTTTTCTCTTTTTTCGGGTAGTGGCGGCAGGCATCGTGATTGACATTGGATCTACTTTGGGGACATTATTATTATTATACAGGATTTATGGCGCCAACAGTTTGCGCAGCGCTGTACATTATAATGGGAGACAATACAGCAACAATACAGTTCAATACAAGAGGGATAGGAGGGCCCTGATCCTGGGAGCTTACAATCTAGGAGATTTGTTTATTTTTCTTCTTTTAATAAAGGACTTGTCAAAGACTGTCTCCTGTTTTTTTTCACACTACCCTTTTTTTTTTTTTGTGAATGGGTAGCGGTACCATGTACCCCATACTCATTCACATAGGGTGAGGGATGCTGGATCTGGGTGGCCTGGTATGGTTCAGGAGGGGGGGAGCGCTTGCTCGTCTCCCCCCCCCCCCCCTTTTCTGACCTGCCGGGCTGCATGCTCTGATAAGGGTCTCTTATGGATTTTGGGGGGAACCCCCACCAATTTTTTTTTTTTTTTTGCCATGGGGGTTCCCATCAAAATCCATACCAGACACGAAGGGCTTAGTATGGATGGAGGGCGGACCCCTTGCCAGTTTTTAATATTTTTTTTAATTGCCGGCAATTCTTTTATATTCAGCTGTCAGTGGGGAACTGCTGACAGCTGAAACGCATGGTTTTCACTACTAAAATGCTGCATGACTTGATAAAATAACTCGTGGTGTTTTAGTAGCGTTTTTTGGTGGATTCAAACTTCAAAAATAAAAATGCTGTGCGGTATCCTACCACATACTTGGATGCAGTAAGATACCACTTAGTGAATTGTGTCCAGTGAGCCTCTCACCGGGCCTCTGACCCGGGCCCTCAGGCAATGCCCGAATGGTCAGTCTGCCCCTAAACAAGCATTCTTTACTGCATATACAGACTGATTTTACTGTTGTGGGTTTAGCAACACTTTAAGACTGTCCTCTCTCTTCCTCTCCAGCAGCCTGCATATCTTCCTCTTGCTTTTTTTGTGTTAGCCAATCACCGTCCTTCCAGGATCGATCCAGATCCAGCAAAGATGGCTGCCACTGCACTGGAGACACTCCATAGACAAGCATTGCAAAGTGGTCTCCTTAAAGATGGCTGCTGTCCTTCTGCATTAATGAATATTCAATTCAACCCTGTCCACACTGCTGAATGATAATACAGAGGCAAAAAGGAAGAAGAAGTTCCACGGCAATTTTCAGCTACTGTCCAGGTTACATATGTTTCTTGCCTAAGGGCCAGTTCACACCGAATCAGACTCCTGTGTGATTCCCACCTGTATTTTGACGGCCCATTCATTTGCTTGGGCTGCAAAATGCCCTGGACTTGTGATCTGTGTTAAAGGTGCCCTAGGCAGCCAATTAATTTCCAGTGCATTGCAGCAGAATGTGTTGGGATGCCGATCAGAATAAATGGCACTGTACCCCACCAATGCATATAATCAGTTTTAGATTCTATTATTATTAATAATTTATTGTTGTTTTATCACATAGGGGACCTAACGTCCTTTAAGTGTTGTAATGTTGTGACTGGGCTTCTTTAATGAGACATCAGGGGTCATTTAGGCCTCCGTTCACACTGGCATTAGAAACAGGCATTTGGGGCGCAAAGCAGCCTACAATAGATAATATGGACAGCGGGCAGAGCTGTTCACCTGTAGCGCTTGCGTTGCTTCGCAGCAAAAATGAAGCTATATGTTGAGTTTGGGAGGAGCGCAAAAAATGGGCAAAAGCAGATCAGGGCAAAACTGAAAGCGTACAAAAAAAAAAAATGTGATGGAAATGACCGTGAGCTGCAGTCGTGTGAAATGCGGCGTCTTATGTCGCACACATACGCCGTGTCATCACCCATGTCTACATTGCGATTTCCCCAGTTGGTTTGAAAAAAAAGCACAAAAAACAAACACATGCAGATTGAGGTGAAACTGAAAGTATGCAAAAAAAAAATGAGATGGAAATGACCGTGAGCTGCAATCGTGTGAAATGCGGCGTCTTATGTCGCACACATACACTGTCTCGTCACCCATGCCTACATTGCACTTTCCCCAGTTGGTTAAAAAAAAGCGCAAAAACCGGAAACATGCAGATTGAGGTGAACCTGAAAATGTACAAAAAAAATGTGATGGAAATGACCGTGAGCTGAAGTCGTGCTGGGACAGGCGTGTGGAATGCGGCATCTTATGTCTCACACATACGCCGTGTTGTCACCCATGCCTACATTGCGCTTTCCCCAGTTGGTTAAAAAAAAAGCGCAAAAAACGGACAAATGCAGATTGAGGTGAACCTGAAAGCGTACAATAAAAAAAATGTGATGGAAATGACCATTAGCTGCAGGCGTGTGGAATGCGACGTTTTATGTCTCACACATACGCCGTGTCATCACCCATGCCTACATTGCGCTTTCCCCTGTTGGTTAAAAAAAAAAGCGCAAAAAATGGACAAATGCTGATCGAGGTGAAACTGAAAGCGTACAAAAAACAAAATGTGATGGAAATGACTGTGAGCTGCAGTCGTGCTGAGACAGGCGTGTGGAATGCGGCGTCTTATGTCGCACACATACGCCGTGTCGTCACCCATGCCTACATTGCACTTTCTCCAGTTGGTTAAAAAAGCGCAAAAAACGGATAACTGCAGATCGAGGTGAACCTGAAAGCGTACAAAAAAAAATGTGATGAAAATGACCGTTAGCTGCAGGCGTGTGGAATGCGACGTTTTATGTCGCACACATACACTGTCTCGTCACCCATGCCTACATTGCACTTTCCCCTGTTGGTTAAAAAAAAAAAAAGCGCAAAAAACGGACAAATGCTGATTGAGGTGAAACTGAAAGCGTACAAAAAACAAATGTGATGGAAATGACCGTGAGCTGCAGTCGTGCCGGGACAGGCGTGTGGAATGCCGCGTCTTATGTCGCACGCATACGCCGTGTCGTCACCCATGCCTACATTGTGCTTTCCCCAGTTATGCCCCCAGAATCCCCTCTGCTGTGCCTGTGTGGTAAGGCAGCGACCCAGGCTGTCTGCCACATGGCACAGAGGCTGCCCTGTGTACATGGGGAGAGGAGGAGGAGGGGGAGGATCGGAGGAGTGTCGCTCCTCACACAGTCCTCGCTCGCTCTGCACACAGAGATGTTCACTAGTTATTCTGAGCTGCCAGAAAAGTCTCGGCACAGAGGCCCCATTGTCACCGAGAGGAGCTCCCGATCCGCTGCTTGGAAGGATGACACTCGTCCGGTGAGTGGAGACCCTTTAAGTCGCCATATTTGTCCACTGTGAAGCCTTTAAGGGGTGTATTTATAAAAATAAAATCGCATCGCTGTGCGGTGATACGGCATCTACATTCGTCCTGTGAGAATGAACCGGCAATCGCTCCTTCATTTTAGGGCTCATTCATAAATGCGGATATTGTTACCACCCCTCTAGGACCAGGTTCACATATGTACGGGGCCAGTTTCAGTGCGATTTTTAAAAAAAAAAATTTTTTCAAAGGAGTCTGGTGTTCACACTAACGCAGTGCGGGAAACGCAGCAAATCCTGTGCGTTTCCCACACTGCATTGCAATCGCACGGCATCCATGCGATCTGGTGCGGGTGTCAATGTTAAATTACAGACACCCCGAAAAAGATTGCAAAATGCAGTGAGTACCAGAATTTGCATCGCGTGGGTGTGGGCAACCATGCGATGCGAATCGGGTGCGGGGAAAAAAAAGGGAATGCGGTACAACTCCTGCGCGAATTACATACGGTGTCCTGCACTGCACAGGGGTGGACCTAGGCTTTTAAAAGTGTATGGCATTTGAAATCGCACCTGACTCTTTTTAAATATGCACTGCGGCTGGATGTCATGCAAATTGCATGTGCGTCAAAATGCATCCAAATCACATATATGCGAACCAGAGCTAAAAAGCAATCCATGGTGGCTCGCTTTTCAGAGGCATTTTGTGGGTGATATGTTGCTAACTCACCACCTGTTGTAACCTTGAAAAATGGCGACCCATCACGATGCAACTTATGCATTGCATGCAGGTGCGATGCAGCCCCTTTCACTTGAATGGATTGCATGCGGTGGCAGTACTGCCCCTGGAGCTGTGCTAACTGTATAGTTTATTTTAATTCATGGTCACTGTATATCCACTTGCCTTCCGCACAGGGGCGGACTGACAACTCATGGGGTCCCCGGGCAATAGGGGATCATGGGGCCCCTGTGTCCTTGCCCAAACTCAAAAAAGCCTATGAAAAAGGTACCAGGAGCATCTCATGGGGCCCCCTATTGACCCTGGGCCCTCGGGCAGTGCCTGAGTTTCCAAATGGTCAGTCCGCCTCTGCTTCTGGAAGATTTACCCCCCCCCCTCACTATCAGGCCATTTTTTGCTATATGGCTCTGCGCTACTTTACCTGACAATTGCGCGGTCATGCAACACTGAAATTTATATAATTTTTTTCCACACAAATAGAGCATTCTTTTGGTAGTATTTTATCACCACTGGGTTTTTAATTTTTTGCGCTATAAATGATAAAAAGGACAAAAAAATTCTAGCAAAAAACCCAATACTTTTTACTATAAAACATATCCAATAAAAATAAATTCTTCATAATTTTAGGCCAAAATGCTACATCTTTGGTAAAAAAAAAAAAAAAATCCCAATAAGTGTATATTAATCGGTTTGCGTGAATGTTATAGCGTCTACAAATGGCTGTATATGTGCTGGAATTTAAATTTTTTTTTAAATACTAGTAGTAAAAAAAAATGGCAGTGTATATATACTGGAATTTGTTTTTTAAATGGCGGTATATATACTGGATTTGTTTTTTTTAAATGGCAGTATGTATACTGGAATTTTGTTTTTTAAATGGCGGTGTATATATACTGGACTTTTTTTTTAAATGGCGGTGTATATACTAGAATTGTTTTTTTAAATGGCGGTGTATATATACTGGAATTTTTTTTTAAATGGCGGTATATATACTAGAATTGTTTTTTTAAATGGCGGTGTATATATACTGGAATTTTTTTTTTTAAATGGTGGTATATATACTGGAATAATTTTATTTTAAATGGCGGTGTATATATACTGGAATTTGTTTTTTAAATGGCGGTGTATATATACTGGAATTTTTTTTTTAAATGGTGGTATATATACTGGAATAATTTTATTTTAAATGGCGGTGTATATATACTGGACTTTTTTTTTAAATGGCGGTGTATATATACTGGAATTTTTTTTTAAATGGCGGTATATATACTAGAATTTTTTTTAAATGGTGGTGTATATATCTGGAATTTTTTTTTAAATGGCGGTGTATATATACTGGAATTTTTTTTTTTAAATGGTAGTGTATATATACTGGAATAATTTTATTTTAAATGGCGGTGTATATATACTGGACTTTTTTTTTAAATGGCGGTGTATATATACTGGAATTTGTTTTTTTTTTTAAATACTAGTAATGGTGGTGATCAGCAACTTCTAGTAAGACTGTGATCGTGCGGTGGGCATACTAACCCTGACTGCTAATAAAATGCACTGACACTGTACTAATGACACTGGGCACAAAAAAACTCTGACATAAAAAAGCATGGATTTAACTCAACGCCTCAACCCTAGAAACATTTTTTTTACTCATCTGTCCAAAATAAAAAATGATAATATTCTCTGTACCGACAAATATCTTTAACTAATAATACATTTTATTAATGAATTCGTTAAAAGCGAATACACATTGAACACATAAACACACTCATTAAAAAGTGTCAAGGGCTGCAGCTGAAGATCAATAAAGATCTCTTGGATCAACAGACACAAATGTTTGATAAATATCGTATCTTTGTATTATATTCATTGGATACCAATCCAAGCTGAGAGCTCTCAGAACAACGGGACAGTCAGAGAGCACAGACAGGGATAGAAAGAGCAGCCGCTAAGTTTTTAAACGAAGGCACAGTATGCTGGACCAGGGGTGGACTGACAACTCATGGGGCCCCCCGGGCAATAGGGGATCATGGGGCCCCTGTGTCCTTGCCCAAACTCAAAAAAGCCTATGAAAAAGGTACCAGGGGCATCTCATGGGGCCCCCTACTGACTCCGGGCCCTCGGGCATCGCCCGAGTTTCCAAATGGTCAGTCCGCCTCTGTGCCGGACTAATATTGATCCCTGGTCAGTCCCACTAATGACACTGGGAAAGAAGGGGTTAACATCTGGGGCCATCAAAGGGTTAACTGTGTGCCTAACTATGTGTAATGTGTGCAATAGGTGCTGTTTTGTTAGGGGATGTGACTGTTTTTATTCCCTGCTTTGCAGGGAGACAAAAACTGGCACGTCCCCGCTGTCAGTAGAGAAATCTGTGTTATTTACTAACACAGATCTTGCTCCAACGATCAGCGGGTCCCAGCCATGAATCCTCGGTTGATCATCAGGGAAAGGAATCGGTGACATTGCGGGTAGGTGGGAGCGTGCGCCCCCTATTCAGAAGAACAGAATCGCATATCTATGATTGATTCTGCGCAGCCGGCCCGCACTGTAGCTTTACTGGTCGGCAAGCTGATATATTGACTTTTTAGTCATTTTTATTGTGGTTTCTTTTTGTTATTGTGCTTTTTTGTTTGTCTTTGTTGCGGCTCGGTTCACATTAGTGCGACTCCATTGGCGCACGATTTCGAGAGCGACTTTGATGTGAATTTCATGCAACTTTACACTCTGGCACTCAAATCGCAAGAAAGGCGCATCATAGTAGTGCAGGAATCTTTTTAAAGTTGCTGCAACTTTAGGTGACATAGATTGGGACAGGTGCCATTGAGATCAATGGGCTGTGACTTGTCATGCGACTTTGTGTCCAAAAGAAACAAGATATAGGGTACCTATGCGCAAATCTCAAGAGCGTGTTCATGCATTTATCTATCAGGTGCTGGAGGGGTTCTCATGTGTCCAAAGTCACCATGGGAAGTCGCACCAGTGAGAACGGAGTCTAAATGTATCTGTATCCTAATCAGGGGCGGACTGACCATTTGGAAACTCTGGCACTGCCCGAGGGCCCGGGGTCAGTAGGGGGCCCCATGAGATGCCCCTGGTACTTTTTTCATAGGCTTTTTTGGGTTTGGGCGAGGACACAGGGGCCCCATGATCCCCTATTGCCTGGGGGCCCCATGAGTTGTCAGTATGCCCCTGATCCTAATCACTCCCCTTCTGAATCTGAATGCAACATATTGTTTAGTTTTTGATGCATTATGCCCTGAACGGCTGCATCCAGTGGCGTCCCGAGGCAGATGTGGGGGGGGGGCCGCAGCGGGTGACACCGACCGCACGGGGTGACACTGGACCCGCTCCATGAAAAGATAAGTTGTAAAGCAAGCTGACGGTTCCTGCAGGATGGATCGGATCTGTGGATTGGGGAGCATAATGGATCAGACTCCGATCCATTATGCTCAATCCGCAGATCCCATCCATCCTGCGGGGATCGTCGGCTTTCTTTTCAACTTACCTTTTTGTGAAGCTCGTGGAGAGATCATTTAACCCCGTATACAGTAGGTTGCAATCTGATGATACCTGCAGGATGGATCAGATCTGCAGATTGGGGAGGATAATGGATCGGACTCCGATCCATTATTCTCAATCCGCAGATCCGATCCATCCTGCGGGGATCGTCGGCATGCAACCTATACGGGGTGACACCGGACCCGCTCCACGAAAAGGTAAGTTGTAAAGAAAGCCGACGATCCCCGCAGGATGGATGGGATCTGCGGATTGGGGAGCATAATAGATCGGAGTCCGATCCATTATTCTCAATCCGCAAATCCAATCCATCCTGCGGGGATTGTCGGCATGCAACCTATACGGGGTGACACCGGACCCGCTTCAAGAAAAGGTAAGTTGTAAAGAAAGCCGACGATCCCCGCAGGATGGATCGGATCTGTGGATTGGGGAGCATACTAGATCGGAGTCTGATCCATTATTCTCAATCCGCAGATCCGATCCATCCTGCGGGGATCATCGGAGGGGGTGTCACTCAAGTGTTATCGCACTGGGTGACACTAACCCTAGGGACGCCCCTGGCTGCATCTACTTGCTTGGGTGTGATGTTGGGGGGGGGGGGGGCAGTAAAACTGGCTCAACCACCCGATTTTTATCGCCTGCTCCCCACACCTCACCCGCGTCTGACTGAGCCCTGAGGGTTCTTCTTGCATAGCTGAGGCTGTTGTGTGAATAGGGCAAAATCGAATGTTTGGGTATTTTCTCTTCTGATCGAATGTTCTTCAGATGGGTTCTATCCAGGCCTTCTTAGGCCTCATGCACACGGGATGTTTTTGATGATGGGGCGTTTTGGTGTTTTTTTTTGGTTTGTTAGTTTTTTTGCCTCTAAGGGCCAGTTCATATGAGTTGCTTTTTTTTCTGCATCCAAAACGCACAGAAAGTCAGTTATATGGTTGTCATTGTCATAGTTCACACCAGTGCGTTCGGGATGCAGAAAAAAAAAAGTAGAACAGGCTGCATTTTTTTCTGCACAGACCTGTACTGGAACGCGGTAAAACGCATCAGAAACGCACCGGAGCTCACATGTCCCTATTTAATTGGGAAAAAAGAGAGGGGAAAAAAATAACTGGAATGCATAAAAAACTCACTGGAACACGTTAGAAACGCATCTGAACTGCATCTCTGTAGCGTGAGCCGGCCCTAAATGCATGTTGGCCTATATGACCATGCGCACACATGCGTTTGGAGGAGCTGAGAGGCAGAGAAAACCCTTCCGTTGCCAGCGTTCCAGGAGCAGCGGCGTTTTGGCAGAAAAAAAGTTCTGCGTGTAAACGCATGTTAACGCATCTGAACTGGCATTAATGGCAAGCGTGCGCGCAGAGGTGGACTGACCATTTGGAAACGCGGGCACTGCCCGAGGGCCCGGGGTCAGTAGGGGGCCCCATGAGATGTCCCTGGTACCTTTTTCATAGGCTTTTTTGAGTTTGGGCAAGGACACGGGGGCCCCATGATCCCCTATTGCCCGGGGGCCCCATGAGTTGTCAGTCCACCCCTGCGTGCGCGTTAATTCATTTCAATGGCCAGAATAAATTATTTAAATCTGGTGCAGCTCTGCATAGAAACCAATCCGCTTCCAGGTTTTATTCTCAAAGTTTAGCTGAAGTTAGAAGCTGATTGGCTGCCATGCACAGCTGCACCAGATTCCGAGTGCTCCAGTTTTAGTACCCCCCCCCCCCCCCAATGAGAAGTAAGAGGATACCTTATCAATGTGAGGGAATTCCCCTCGAAGGGCGGGTCTACATTAGCGTTGCCCTCTGAAGAGTGATCTGCAGTGGATCGCTTTTTAGAGGGTGTTTGACAGATGATGAGGATGCATTTGGTCACCTCCTCGCTGCTTGTTTTTACCCTTAAAAGCCTGCACCTCCATGACACCACATGTGGAGTAGTTGCAGTTCAGCCCCATTTATTTGAATGGATTGCGGTCTGTAGGTCATTGGTTGTCAATTTATGACCTAAAGGGGGGGCTTTAAATGTGGCCCCTGACATCACCAAGGGGCCACACATAATGTTCAATATATATATAGTGCTGGGCTATCAGAAACTGCCGACCCAATAGAGGAAAGGAAGGTCAGAGAGTGCAGACTGGATACATTGTTGGTGGGGAAGACAGTACGAAACTGGGAACATGTTACATGCGGCTAGTAGAGATCAATGCTGTTACCCTCATCAATGGTCCAAATACAGACTGCTGAGGTCCGAGGACTGCATATCATATACCAAAGGGGCCACAGGTTGAGCACCAGAGCTGTAGATGGTAATGCCTGCTGAGCACAACATGGAGTTTCATTTTGCCATGGCCACGTGTTTTTACCACCCACCCCAATCACAAGTATGAATGAATCATTAGGGAAATACCCTCTTCGCGCACTTACACTTTTGGGGGGCAGTTAAAACAGGAGCGGTATTTTGTCCCCCGCCCCCCCCCTTCCCCTTAAGCTACAAAGGCGACACATTCCAAAGCCATGACGCTTTACAGAGTAATTCCACTTTCGGTGAGAAAATAACCTTCCCCTCTGGGTGATCTACACTATACTGCCAAAAGTTTTGGGCCGCCTGCCTTTCCACACACATGAACTTTATTGGCCCCCCAGTCTTAGTCCGTAGGGTTCAATATTGAGTTGGCCCCGCCCTTTGCAGCTATAACAGCTTCAACTCTTCTGGGAAGGCCGTCCACAAGGTTTAGGAGGGTGTCTATGGGAAGGTTGGACCATTCTTCCAGAAGCACATTTGTGAGGTCAGGCACTGATGTCGGGGGAGGAGGCCTGGCTCACAGTCTCCACTCTAATTCATCCCAAAGGTGTTCTATGGGGTTGAGGTCAGGACTCTGTGCAGGCCAGTCAAGTTCCTCCACCCCAAACTGGCTCCTCCATGTGTTTATGGACCTTGCTTTGTGCACTGGTGTGCAGTCATGTTGGAACAGGAAGGGGCCATCCCCAAACTCTTCACACAAAGTTGGGAGCATGAAATTGTCTAAAATGTCTTGGTATGCTGACGCCTTAAGAGTTCCCTTCACTGGAACTAGGGGGCCAAGCCCAACCCCTGAAAACCAACCCCACACCATATTCCTCCCTCCACCAAACTTTACACTTGGCACAATGCAGTCAGGCAAGTACCGTTCTCCTGGCAACCGCCAAACCCAGACACGTCCATCGGATTGCCAGACAGAGAAGCGTGATTGGTCCCTCCAGAGAACACGTCTCCTCTGCTCTAGAGTCCAGTGGCAGCGTGCTTTACACCACGGCATCCGACGTTTGCATTGCACTTGGTGATGTAAGGCTTGGATGCAGCTGCTCGGCCATGGAAACCCATTCCATGAAGCTCTCTACACATTGTTGTTGTGCTAATCTGAAGGCCACACCAAGTTTGGAGGTCTTTAGCTATTGACTCTGCAGACAGTTGGTGACTTCTGCGCACTGTGCGCTTCAGCATGCGCTGATCCCGCTCTGTCATGTGACGTGGCCTACCACTTGGTGACTGAGTTGCTGTTGTTCCCAGTTGCTTCCACTTTGTTAAAATCCCACTAACAGTTCAGTGTGGATTATTTAGTAGCCAGGAAATGTCACGGATGGACTTATTGCACAGGTGACCACCTATCACGGGACCACGCTTGGAGTCACTGAGCTCCTGAGAGCGACCCATTCTTTCACCAATGTTTGTAGAAACAGTCTGCATGCCGAGGGGCTTGATTGTATACACCTGTGTCCATGGAGGGGATTGGAATACCTGAATCCAATGATTTGGAGGGTGGGGCCAATACTTTTGGCAATATAGTATGTTCATGGCAGGGATTTTAACAAACTTTGTTGCAGATTCCTACCTTTTGCTATTCTGAAGAAATAACTGTCTGTGTCCATGTGCAGAGAGAATGTGACTGGGAGTGACTCCATAATTATTAATTAGCTGCTGCACTTGCAGGGTCTGCATCCCTTTTAGACGTGATTTCCCTTTGGGAGCATCTCACCAAAAATGACATTTCTGTTGCAGGGGGTGCCCAAAATCTGACTTTTATCTGATGCCTAGTACACACGACGAGAATATCAGACAAGTGATCATCTGTTTTTGTTTTTTTCTTTGTTTGTTTTTACATGCCGGTCTCCATGTTGAAAAAAAAGAGGTTACACAACTTCCAAACTTCTATTCAGTTGTATGAGACTTTTTGTAAGTGATGTCATGTATTGCTAATCACAATAATGCCACAGACATTCCAAGACACATAATGAAATGGAAGGAACATGGGAGTGGAGGGAAAGGTGAAATAATAAAGGTCCAAAATGAAGAACAAAAGGTGTAACAGACAATAAACCGTGACCGCGGGCAAAACGCACGGAAATGATCGGGGACAAATAAAATATTAACTAAATCACAGTAATAGTGGGACATAGGAGTCCGTCATCACAGAAATGAAATAACGTGAATACAACTAATTGGAAAGTGGAGCAAAATGTGAAAAATAGAGTGCTTAAAAAGTGGACAAACTACTTATCACAGAAGAATGATAACAACGCACAGTGAGGTAAAAAAATGTGACTATGCGACTAAAGGGTCATAACACAATGTGCATCATAAGGCCATGTGACATAGAACGACTAATTAGTGACCATATAAATACCAGAAATAAATGTGGCAAACATACAGGTGAAACTCGAAAAATCAGAATATGGTGCAAAAGTTCATTTATTTCAGTGATGCAACTTAAAAGGTGAAACTAATATATGAGACTCATTACATGCAAAGCAAGATAGTTCAAGCCGTGATTTGTCATCATTGTGATGATTATGGCTTACAGCTCATGAAAACCCCAAATCCACAATCTCAGAAAATGAGAATATTCCATGCAATCAATAAAACACGGATTGTACATAGAACAATATCGGACCTCTGAAAAGTAGAAGCTGCATATGTACTCAGTACTTGGTTTGGGCCCCTTTTGCAGCAATTACTGCCTCAATGCAGCGTGGCATGGAAGCTATCAGCCTGTGGCACTGCTGAGGTGTTATGGAAGACCAGAATGCTTCAATAGCGGCCTTCAGCTCTTCTGCATTGTTCGGTCTCATGTCTCTCATCTTTCTCTTGGCAATGCCCCATAGATTCTCTATGGGGTTCAGGTCAGGCGAGTTTGCTGGCCAATCAAGCACAGTAATCCCACGGTCATTGAACCAGGTTTTGTTGCTTTTGGCAGTGTGGGCGGTGCCAAGTCCTGCTGGGAAATGAAGTCCGCATCCCCATAAATCTCGTCTGCGGAAGGAAGCATGAAGTGCTCCAAAATCTCCTGGTAGACGGCTGCTTTGACCCTGGACTTAATGAAGCACAGTGGACCAACACCAGCAGATGACATGGCTCCCCAAATCAACACAGACTGTGGAAACTTCACACTGGACTTCAAGCATCTTGCAGTGTGTGCCTCTCCATTCTTCCTCCATACTCGGGGTCCTTGGGCCTCTCCATTCTTCCTCCATACTCGGGGTCCTTGGGCCTCTCCATTCTTCCTCCATACTCGGGGTCCTTGGGCCTCTCCATTCTTCCTCCATACTCGGGGTCCTTGGGCCTCTCCATTCTTCCTCCATACTCGGGGTCCTTGTGCCTCTCCATTCTTCCTCCATACTAGGGGTCCTTGGGCCTCTCTATTCTTCCTCCATACTCTGGGTCCTTGGGCCTCTCCATTCTTCCTCCATACTCGGGGTCCTTGGGCCTCTCCATTCTTCCTCCATACTCGGGGTCCTTGGGCCTCTCCATTCTTCCTCCATACTCGGGGTCCTTGGTTTCCAAATGAGATGCAAAAGTTGCTCTCATCAGAAAAGAGGACTTTGGACCACTGAGCAACAGACCAGGTCTGTTTTTCTTTAGCCCAGGTACAGTAAGACGCTTCTGACGTTGTTTGTTGTTCAGGGGCGGCTTGACAAGAGGAATACGACATTTGAAGCCCATGTCCAGGATCCGTCTGTGTGTGATGGCTCTTGATGCACTGACTCCAGCCTCAGTCCACTCCTTGTGAAAGTCCCCAACACTTTTGAATGACCTTTTCCTGACAATCCTCTCCAGGCTGCGGTCATCCCTGCTGCTTGTGCACCTTTTTCTTCCACACTTTTCCCTTCCACATACCTTTCTATTAATGTGCTTTGATACAACACTTTGGGAACATCCAACTTCTTTTGCAATTACCTTTTGAGGCTTTCCCTCCTTATGGAGGGTGTCAATGATGGTGTCAGGTCAGCAGTCTTTCCCATGATTGTGATTCCTACAGAACCAGACTGAGAGATCATTTAAAGGCTCAGGAACCCTTTGCAGGTGTTATGGCTTAATTATCTGATTAGAGTGGGACACTTTGAGCTGAGAATATTCCACCTTTTCACAATATTCTCATTTTCTGAGATTGTGGATTTGGGGTTTTCATGAGCTGTAAGCCATAATCATCACAATGATGACAAATCACGGCTTGAACTATCTTGCTTTGCATGTAATGAGTCTATCTCATATATTAGTTTCACCTTTTAAGTTGCATTACTAAAATAAATGAACTTTTGCACGATATTCAAATTTTTCGAGTTTCATCTGTATATAGTGTGCAACTAGTATAAAACAGGAAATGGTGATACAAACGCACAGTGAAACCAAATGAATGTATTACTGTGCACCATAAATACAATAACACAATGAAGAAATAAATAATGTGACTAAAACAATAGCATAAATGCGACATAAAGTCCACGTGCAAAAACCTCCAGCAAAAACGCATCCAAACAAAAAAACAACCTGGATAAGTAAATGATTAATGCATCCCACACCGGCTAAAATGCCTTCTCTCCTCCGCGCCCAGACCCCAAGGGGCCAAAAGGCTTTGAGGACACTCACTGCAGGGGCCCTTGAAGTGGAATCCCAAACAGCAATGTAGGGATGATATCCATCTCACTGGTGGACCATACTGTTCAGCAGTGGTAATATATCTTTCCCCTTTGGACACGGAAATCAGCCAGCGCACAGAACTCCTGCCAGGGTTCCGTTGGACCAGAAAAAACAGCCAGCTCACAGCATTCTCAGGGAGACAAGAAAAAGAGCTTCCATAGTGTAATATTGTAAATGAATAAAATTTTTTGTAAAGACAAATGCGCACTTACATGGGAACAGATCAAACAAGGCATCAATCACATGTGCTGATATGGGTGTACTGGGTGTACCAATATGGCTGCGGCCGTTCATGTCGGAAAAGAAATGCCCGTAGCGAAATAAAGAAGAATAGCGCAGGGCATACATGACTAGGCCCAGAGTGGGGGAAGGAGAGCAGAAAGGGTTAAGGTAGCTCCAGGGGGATTTGTTATTGTTAGTGGGGGGTAGCTGATTGGTAGAGGTTGGTGTAGGTGGGGTTTTGCTGCACCTTAGGGTGGGAGGTTCTGTGAGGGGGCGTCAGTTAGCTGGACGGCAAGAGTGTGAGCTTCCCTCCCGCCCTCCCTGTTTGGGTGAGTTTTGGGTCCCTCCAGGTGAAGGGGGGGATTATGTTGGTTCATGGACGGTTGTTGGTCTTTGGAGGCGGTTCTTATTTGGACGGTATACAACAATGGTGTGGGACCCATCCGTGGTATGGGATGCCCGGGGACATTCCCAGTTAACCGAGGTTTAACTGGAAGGTGGTGGTGCTGCACTGCGGACGGTATGGTTGTCTCCGAGCTGGTTGGTTGCGGCTGGAGGCCTAGTGTATATGGTTGTCCGCAGGTGCATTTCGGATCTTTTTGGGGTGCCTTCGAAGACCAACAACAATTCTGGGGGTTTCTGTTATACGGAATGGTTGGTGGCGGTTGTTGGTCTTTGGAGGCGGTTCTTATTTGGACGGTATACAACAATGGTGTGGGACCCATCGGTGGTATGGGATGCCCGGGGACATTCCCAGTTAACCAAGGTTTAACTGGTAGGTGGTGGTGCTGCACTGCGGACGGTATGGTTGTCTCCGAGCTGGTTGGTTGCGGCTGGAGGCCTAGTGTATATGGTTGTCCGCAGGTGCATTTCGGATCATTTTGGGGTGCCTTCGAAGACCAACAACAATTCTGGGAGTTTCTGTTATAAGGAATGGTTGGTGTATTGTAACTTGAGTTGTTATTAAAAGGCCATGTTGGCCATTTACTCCAAAATTGGTGTTATGTCTTTTGTTAGTACAATTGGTTAAGGGGAAGGGGGTTAGCGCGGAACGGTAATGGTGATAATGGGGAAGTGGACGAGCCTATCTCTGGTGCAATAGTCATGACATCACCACATTCCACTCTCCGACCTACATATTACATCACTGTCACATGACTTCATCAGGGAGACCCATCCCATATCAGCACATGTGCTGATATGGGTGTACTGGGTGTACCGATATGGCTGTGGCCATTCGTGTCGGAAATGACATCACCACATTCCGCTCTCCGACCTATGCGTTACATCACTGTCACGTGACTTCATCAGGGAGACCCATCCCATATCACACCCATATCAGCACGTGATTGATGTCTTGTTTGATCTGTTCCCATGTAACGGGCATCAATCTCATGTGCTGATATGGGTGTACCAATATGGCTGCCACTGTTCATGTCACAAATGACGTCACCACATTCCGCTCTCCGACCTATGCGTTACATCACTGTCACGTGACTTCATCAGGGAGACCTATCCCATATCTCACCCATATTGGCACATGTGATTGATGCCTTGTTTGATCTGTTCCCATGTAACAGGTATCAATCACATGTGCTGATATGGGTGTACTGGGTGTACCAATACGGCTGCGCCCGTTCGTGTCGGAAATGACGTCACCAAATTCCGCTCTCCGACCTACGCGTTACATCACTGTCACGTGACTTCATCAGGGAGACCCATCCCATATCACACCCATATCAGCATATCAGCACACGTGATTGATGCCTTGTTTGATCTGTTCCCGTGTAAGTGCGCAATTCGACCAACCAAGCCTTCAATTTCAACTTATGTTGCCACATGGCCAAAAATTTTCTTTCCTTTCCAGGTCACAGCTCATGCTCCATTTCTTTTTCAATTACATTTCGCACAATTCTCCCAATGATTAGAAATTCGTTTGTTTTTTTCAAAAATTTCCAGGCCAGTTCACACTACATGCGTTTTTAGTTGCTTTTTTTTCTGCATGCAAAATGCACAGAAAGTAGGCTACATGTTAGAGGTTACAATGTCATAGTTCACATCAGTGCTTGCAGTTCCAGTGAGTTCCAGATGCAGAAAAAAAAGTACAACAGGCTGCATTTTTCCTGCACAGAATTGTACTGGAACGCGGTAAAATGCACCGGAACTCACATGTCCCTAATTAAATTGAAGAAAAAGAGAGGGGGAAAAAATGAACTGGAATGCATTAAAAACGCACTGGAACGTGTCAAAAATGCACCAGAACGAGCCAAAAATGCACATGCAAAACGCACCTGGACTGCAACCACACCTGCAACATGCCCGATCACTCAAACTCGATGATTGGCTGTTGCTGTGGCCCCATTAATGGTGTGAAATTCGAATGAAAATTCTTAGAAAAGATTTTCAAAAGAAAATTGTTTCGGAACTCGACCCGTGTATGGCCGGCTTTACACCCCGGGCACATCGGGTGCGACTTGGCATGCGATTTGCATGCCATGTGACTTGCCAAGTGGCACGCTATTGTCCGCTATTAGAGCGGTCCTATCTGTGCGGTTCCAACTTGACCGGAGTCGCACCAATTTCTAAAGTAGTGCATGCCCTGCTTTTGGTACGATTTGCATAGACATCTATGTCAGATGTCTTGCAAATCGCACCTCAAATCGACAAGTCACCCCGACTTTGAAATCGTGCGACTTCACTGTAAGACGCAATATTTCAAAATCGGCTTTTGGTACGACCGGGGTATTAGCAGGGGCGGACTGACAACTCATGGGGCCCCCGGGCAATAGGGGATCATGGGGCCCCTGTGTCCTTGCCCAAACTCAAAAAAGCCTCTGAAAAAGGTACCTGGGGAATCGCATGGGGCCCCCTACTGACCCCGGGCCCTCGGGCAGTGCCCGAGTTTCCAAATGGTCAGTCCGCCCCTGGGTGTTAGTGTTCTGATGAGAGAAGCTACAATTTCTGCATCCCTGTCGAGGTATTTAACCCTTTGGGAGTATTGTGGCAAAACGTGAAATTCCTGCCCCCCGATTGACGCAAAATGATTTCCACTTTGTCCTATCAACTCGGATTAATCAGATGTGATCAAAATCGATCGAAAAGGGAAGTTGTGGCTACTCGAATATTTGTGGATTTGATTGTTTTGATTGAATTAATAACCAAAATTAAATCCACGCTAAGATACCAATGCATGTGGGTAAGCAGCCGCTGTGAACTGTGATAACAATTATTCGGGATAAAAAACAAAAAGCAGAGCTAAAATCAACAAGTGATGATTACAAAGCCATTATCGTGTAAAATAGAAACAATAAATTCTTACATCATTTCAGCATTTTACTCACGTATGCGTGTAAGTCGCATGCGTTTATGGAATATATGACATGCATTTTTTAGCACTGCACTAATATTTTAGAAAAAATAAATTCTTACCTATAATACTACATATATAATCATATACATATATAATCAATTATTATTATTATATATTAAATTATTATTATATTAAATATAATATATAATATACATACAGTATATAATCTTACATATAATTAATAAATCACATAACACGAATATGTGATATCACAGAAGTGTCCGTGCAAAAATTATCCGAAAGAAAAACGTGTCTTTGAGTCCATTCAAACTTGTGCGACTTGCATACGATCTTTGGGGTCCAAAGTCACACCCCATGTTTCGACTTTGGGGTTCAAAGTCACACCCCATGTTTCCCAAGGACCCACATGGAAGAAAAATACATTTGAAATATATTTTCAAAATATTCTTCCCAAAATATATTGCCAAATATTTGAAATACTACAATTTTGGCCATGTTCAATATATTACAATATATATATATATATTGAAATGCATTTTTATTACAAACTGATTTACAAAATATTGGAAAAATATTTTTAAAAAATAAATTTCAAATATACTGTATGTCTTTAAAAATACTGTACAAATCTACATTTTTGGGATGCATTTACAAATATATGTAAAAATGTATGTTAAACTTACTTTTTTTATATGTTAAAAGAAATCGGAAGAATATATTTAAACAAAAAAAAATAAAAAAGTCATTTTAAAATATATTTTTACATATATTTGTAAATTCATTCCAAAAAATGTAGATCTGTATTTTTAAAGACATACAGTATATTTGAAATGTATTTTAACATTTTTTTAAAATATATTTTGTAATAAAAATGCATTTCAACATACAGTGTGTGTGTGTGTGTGTGTGTATGTGTAATAAAAAAAAAATATATATATATATCTATATATATCTATCTATCTATATATATATATATATATATATATATATATATATATATTTATTTGGGAAGAATATTTTAAAAATATATTTCAGATATATTTTTCTTCCATATGGGGAGTACCATTCAAATCTTTGTGACTTCAAGTCGCAGCGACTTGAAAGCAATTCCTGCACTACTTTGGTCCGACCAGATATAGTGAATGCAGGGTCCACGGAGACCAGATATAGTGAATGCAGGGTCCAGGGAGACCAGATATAGTGAATGCAGGGTCCGGGGAGACCAGATATAGTGAATGCAGGGTCCGGGGAGACCAGATATAGTGAATGCAGGGTCCGGGGAGACCAGATATAGTGAATGCAGGGTCCGGGGAGACCAGATATAGTGAATGCAGGGTCCGGGGAGACCAGATATAGTGAATGCAGGGTCCGGGGAGACCAGATATAGTGAATGCAGGGTCCTGGGGGACCAGATATAGTGAATGCAGGGTCCGGGGAGACCAGATATAGTGAATGCAGGGTCCTGGGGGACAAGATATAGTGAATGCAGGGTCCTGGGGGACCAGATATAGTGAATGCAGGGTCCGGGGAGACCGGATATAGTGAATGTGTAGGATCCAGGGAGACCGGATACAGTGAATGCAGGGTCCGGGGAGACCGGATATAGTGAATGCAGGGTCCGGGGAGACCGGATATAGTGACTGCAGGATCCAGGGAGACCGGATATAGTGAATGCAGGGTCCGGGGAGACCGGATATAGTGAATGCAGGGTCCGGGGAGACCGGATATAGTGAATGCAGGGTCTGGATATAGTGAATGCGGGGTCCGGGGAGAGCGGATATAGTGAATGCAGGGTCCGGGGAGACCGGATATTGTGAATGCAGGGTCCGGGGAGACCGGATATTGTGAATGCAGGGTCCGGGGAGACCGGATATTGTGAATGCAGGGTCCGGGGAGAGCGGATATAGTGGATGCAGGGTCCGGGGAGACCGGATATTGTGAATGCAGGGTCCGGGGAGACCGGATATAATGAATGCAGGGTCCGGGGAGACCGGATATAGTGAATGCAGGGTCCGGGGAGACCGGATATAGTGAATGCAGGGTCCGGGGAGACCATATATAGTGAATGCAGGGTCCGGGAGAGCAGATATAGTGAATGCAGGGTCCAGGGTTTAGGAACACTTTAGGCCGGCCATACATGGGCCGAATTCCGAAATTTCTTTTGAAAACCTTTTCCAAGAATTTTCAATCGAATCTTGCACCGTTAGTGGGCCACAGCAACGGCCAATTTTTGAGTGACCATCAAATTTGAGTGATCGGGCATGTTGAAAATGTTTTGAAAAAAACCTACTAATTTCGAATCAATGATGGGAGAATCGTGCGAGAAATGTAATTGAAAAAGAAATAACATTGAGCTGTGACCTGAAAAGAAAAGAAAATTCTTTTCTGTAGCAACATGAGGTGAAATTAAAGGCCTGGTTGGTTGAATTTCGAAATCAATAGTGGCCCAATCGGATTACAAAACACACGACATAGGTTTTTTTTTTGTTTGTTTGTTTTGTTTTTTACATTGAATTTGAATGATCACAAATGGATTTCATTCATAACAGCTGTGGTTGCTCTAGTGCTGCTGTGATTAGCCCAGTACCATGTGATAGCTGTGATCACAGCATCACTATAGGAATCACAGCTGTTATGAATGGAATTCATTAGCTTTGTTGGCATTGTGATCATTTGATTTCCCCCCGGCTACATTCAATGCTGTCAGATACCAGGAATCACAGGACACAGCGGTTACGGGAGCTGCTCACTGCCGCGCTGAGCCTGGCCAAAGTACTGTGGGTGGGCGGCAAGTGGTTAAAATAAAATGTATGCATGTTAGTACATTCTAACTTTTATTGGCATTTGGGGCACTACTAACAATAACATGTGGTGTGCATTTTGACGCGTTTTTAGTACGATCCAGAATCGCGGGCAAAATTGCACAATTTTGCTCACAATTCTGCATCGCTCAGGTGTGACCAGGGCTTGGCATACCATGGACATTCTACAGCAGGTCCCTTTTCTTCTTGCCGATCCCGGCATCCCTGAATGCCGCCAGGTGATGGCTGCTGGCCATGGTGAGCGGGGCTCCTGGACTTCATACAGAGATCACTTCTTGGGCCTCAGATAGGCGCTTTTTATACTACACAATTGTGAATACATTTAATGATTGATTTGTAATTTGATTAAAGCGCCCGTATTGCACGAGGTTGCTGTGCTATTGTTGGTTTTATATTGTTGACCGTTGCTTCCAAGTCATTAGGCAGAGCTGCAAGACCCGCATGGTGTACTCATTTATTTCGTGGATCCCCCTCTTCTTTTTTTTTCTTTTTTTTTTGCTTCTTCCAGCCCCTTTAATTATTCCTCTAAAACAAAGATTGGATTCTACTGCGCACCGGATAACGTACACTAACCAGCCATAGCGTAACCGCTGGCAGGTTAAAATACCATTCGCCCTCCAGAAGATTTCCCCTCCTTCCTGACCAGGCCATTTTTTGCGATACGCGCTGCGTTACTTTAACTGACAATTGCGCGGTCATGCAATGCTGTATGTAAATAAAACGTATGTCATTCCCCCCCCCCGCAAATAGAGCTTTCTTTTGGTGGTATCTGATCACCTCTGCGGTTTTTTATTTTTTGCGCTATAAACGAAAAAAATCTGACACTTTTGGAAAAAACCCGTATTTTTGACTTTTTTGCTCTGAAACATATCCAATAAAAGAACAAAATTCCTTCATAAATTTAGGCCAAAATGTATTCTGCTCCATGTCTTTGGTTACCCCCCCGGCGGTATTCCCGAGTGTAGCTCGGGGTAAAGTTTCAGCACCACAAGCGGTGACCCCGAGCTACACTCGGGCTTACCATGCGGCGTTGCTCCGGGATCTCTTCTTCACTTACCTTGTCCTGCGCTCCCGCGATGTCCCCCCTGCAGTGTCCCCGGTAATGTCCTCTGGCCGATGTCGGCATCTGTCTTCTGGGTTCCGTTTCCTGGGACGTCGGGACGTACTGGGGACGGAATGGCAGGAAATTTGAAAATTAAAAAAAGTGACATTCACTAAATACACTAAAATCACATAGTATAACATTCCTGTATCAAACCATTTCACATACATTTTGTCCCGAGTGCTTTGTCCGGCGCCCTGTCTGCATTTTTACTGTTCTTTCTGCCTGGAAACTGAGAAACGTCCATGGCGTCCAAAAAGCGTCCCTTTAGGTCAAAAGCGGTTTTAGACCGGCTAGAGAACAGCGATAGTAAATCAGAACCACTTGCAGAATTGAGTGATAATGATTCGTGGGGGAAATTCATCATCAGACACTGAAAACGATTTTGCGACTTTGCTCAGCGATGTGCGAACTTGGCGCTATATTTCACATTTCAGTGTTTTTGGTTTGATTATATTATTGAATTAAATTTATTATTATTATATTATTATTATTTTTTATGATTATTTCTTAAATTATAATTTATGATTTCGTGTTTCAAATTTAACATACCCGGGATGTTTACTAGACTCTTGTTCGGACAGATTTCAGTGAGTTATTCCTAAAAATTACAGGCCTACAATAAAAAAAAAAAACATTTCCATGCAAAAAAAATTTACGTTTTGAGCACAGAAATATGGACATAATCAGACCGCTAGGGAGGTTAACAAAAACCCCAATAAGTGTATATTAAATGGTTTACATGAAAGTTATAATGTTTACAAATGGCAGTTTGGAATGGAATTTTAATTAATTAATTAATTAATTAATTAATTAATTTATTATACAAGTAATGGCAGTGATCACTTATAGCAGGACTGTGATAGTGTGGCAGGCAATCTGACACTAACTGACACTGACATCCCCAGTGACACTGACACTGTACTAATGGCACTGAGCAGGAAGGGGTTAATATCTGGGGCGATTTTTGAATACTGTGTAATGTTTTACTAGGGGGCGTGCTGCTTTCTATATCTCTGCTTAGCAGCACGTCCCTGCCGACAGGAGAGAGATCTGTGTTGTTTACACACAGATCTCTCTCTTGTCAGCTTATGGGCCGATCACCGAGTCCCGGCCATGAACCGTTGGTTGGGACCCTGTGATTGACATCTCTGGGAGCCAATGACAGCACAGGTAGGGCAGCGTGCGTGCCCCTACCCAGTAATGAAAAATCACATATTTATATGTGATTTTGCGCGGCTGCCCTGTAGCAGTACATCTGCTATTGGACGGTCCTGAAATGGTGAAAATAGAAATAAACGCTAAAACGTGTGTATGTATATATATGTATGTGTGTGTGTGTGTATGTATATATATATATATATATACACACACACACACACACCAGGGGTGGACTGACAACTCATGGGGTCCCCAGGCAGTAGGGGATCATGGGGCCCCTGTGTCCTTGCCCAAACTCAAAAAAGCCTATGAAAAAAGGTACCAGGGGCATCTCATAGGGCCCCCTACTGACCCCGGGCCCTCGGGCAGTGCCCGAGTTTCCAAATGGTCAGTCCGCCCCTGATATATACACATTAAATACCTGTACCCTGCATCAGTTGCCTAAGAGCTGGGGGAGGAGAAACATCAGGTCCTTAGTCTTCCCAGTGAATGGCCAGAAGGGGGGACGGGGGTTTCAGGACAAATCTGAGAATTGGAGGAGAGCAGGCTGATTTCACAGCACAGCTGGAGAACTGACCACGCTGTGTTCTCATGCCTAGTGTGGTTAGTTTTAATAGGAAAGCAGAAGGACTGGCAGGATCACCAGGGATTTCACACAAAGGAAGCAATAGAAAGAGAAAAGGAGACTTTTTCATACAAGTACATGGCACAGCCAGCACATATCAGGAATAGGAAATGTTGGGTTTGCATATCCTTTAAAGTAGTTGTAAACCCTTACATATACCCAGTGAAATGACTGGCTTCAGGGGGATACACAGAGCTGAAACAAATCATCTTATATAAGTTGTACCTGTTTTTCTGCAGTCTTCTCTTCTCTACATCCATTTAAAGTCCAGAATTTATACAGCTTATCTGAGCTTTCAAATAAAGGGGGAGGAGAGCTGAAATTACAAACTGGAGAGCTCAGTGAGGAGAGCTCTGAGAGCTGATTGGTGCGAAGGGACACCCCCACCGCCCCTCCACACAGTTGAAGGCTGTCAATCAGAGGCTGTGCGCTTCTCTGTCACCATGTTACTCTTGGTGTCAGGAAAAGTGATTCATGCAGATAGCAGAGGAATAAAGCCGTGGGCAGAAATGACACTTGGTGCTCTGGATAGAGACAAGTACACACTATAGAAGGATGTGCTTTGTTCATATTTCCTGCCCGAGGCTTACAACCACTTTAAGTCAATTATCTTGTCACCATGGCATCTGAAAGTGGGTGGGATATATTAGGTAGCAAGTAAACATGTTGTCCCTGAAGTCAATGTGTTGAAAGCAGAGTTATAAGGCATCGCAGTTTGCGGTGTAAGGGGCTAGGTAGCCGCAGACCAGTCAGGGTGCCCATGCTGACCCGTGTCCTCCGCTAAAAAAAATAAAGTCTACAATGGGCATGTGGGCATCAGACTTGGACCACGGAGCAATGGAAGAAGGTGGCATGGTCTGAATCGCTTCAAACGTTTTGAATGAACCTGGAAACAATAGCTGCTCATTCTTGTCTTTTCGTATGTGTCGATATCAGTTTCACAGTCATTTATGGCCCTGAAAGGCTCGGAATTCCTTCTCCTTCAGATATGTGGCCCGTCCTGTCTGTAGCGGTGTGTTTTGTATACGGAGGTAGCTAGGTGCTCCCAGCCCTCACCTGATATGTTCGGAGTGCACACTCTCCACCAGGTGAGGACCGGTCACTGCTACCTGCATGGTCAGCGTAATGTCTGCTGGTTGCTGGAACTTCAGGTGAGATTGAGATATTCTGATTTTATAGCTTGAATCCTTCAGGAATGGATTGTTATTCCAGACTCCTTGTACCCCCTTCTGTTTGACTCCTTGGCATCCCTTGTACTCCCTTCCATCTGAATCTTCGTCGTTTCTCGTACCCCTTCCATCTGAATCTTCTGCATTTCTTGTACCCCTTCCGTCTGACTCCTCGGCATCTCTTGTACCCCCTTCCATTTGAATCCTCATCATCCCTTATACTCCCTTCTATCTGACTCCTCGGCATCTCTTGTACCCCCTTCCATTTGAATCCTCAACATCCCTTGCACCCCCTTCCGTCTGACTCCTCGGCATCCCTTGCACCCCCTTCCAATAGACTCCTCGGCATCCCTTGTACCCCCTTTCATCTGAATCCTCAGCAGCTCTCGTACCCCCTTTCATCTGAATCCTCAGCAGCTCTCGTACCCCCTTTCATCTGAATCCTCAGCAGCTCTCGTACCCCCTTTCATCTGAATCCTCAGCATCTCTCGTACCCCCTTTCATCTGAATCCTCAGCATCTCTTGTACCCCCTTTCATCTGAATCCTCAGCATCTCTTGTACCCCCTTTAATCTGAATCCTCAGCATCTCTTGTACCCCCTTTCATCTGAATCCTCAGCATCTCATGTACCCCCTTCCATCTGAATCCTCGGCATCCCCTGTACCCCCTTCCATCTGACTCCTCGGCATCCTCTGTACCCCCTTCCGTTTGAATCTTCAGCATCCTCTGTACCCCCTTCCATTCGAATCCTGAGCATCCCTTTTACCCCCTTCTGTCTGAATCCTCGGCATATCTTGTACCCCCTTCTGCCTGAATCCTTGGCAACCCTTGTACCCCTTTCCCTCTGACTCCTAAGCATCCCCTGTACCCTCTTACCTCTGACTCCTCGGCATCTCATGTACCCCCTCCCTCTTACTCCTTACATCCCCTGTACCCCCTTCTCTCTAACTCTTCGGCATCCCATGTACCACTTTGCCTATGACTCCTTGCCATCCGCTGAACCCCCTTCCCTGTGAGTCATTGGTATCCCTTGTCCCCCTCTTCCCTAACGTCATGGAAATCGGCGGATATCAGTTTTGGATTTTATCTGCTTCAGTTAGGCCAATGGTAAAATATGCACTTCTGCCACTAGAGACAAGCCACCAACAGCAGGATCGCTAAAGAGGCTACCAGCAGGGGCGGACTGACCATTTGGAAACTCGGGGCACTGCCCGAGGGCCCGGGGTCAGTAGGGGGCCCCATGAGATGCCCCTGGTACCTTTTTCATAGGCTTTTTTGAGTTTGGGCAAGGACACAGGGGCCCCATGATCCCCTGTTGCCCGGGGGACCCATGAGTTGTCAGTCCGCCCCTGCTACAAGATATAGCAAGGTGCTAAACCTCAATCACTAGCAATCGGAGCAACATCTCCCTGCTTCAGCTACAGGGGGAGTGATTGCATCCAAAGAAGCCGGCAGCCTCTTGGCGATCCTGTGGCTGGCGATTTCATCAGATTGTCAGTGGCAGGATCAGTAGCAACAGAGTCACCCGTCTGACTTCAGCCTTCAGTCGTTCAGCAGAGCATTTGGTGTGCCCATCATTGACTCAACAAATCTTCGTTGGATTGCCATATCAATGCATAGAATTTTGTTTGATTTTTGATCCTTTTACAATAGTATAGAAATACGATAAAAATGTTTTTTCCCCCAACTAAACACCATATTAACAGTTTGTTAGTTCTGATAAGAAACAACAAAAAAAAACTTCCATCCCGAGCCTTCCAATTTTCCTGTCCATCTGGTCAAAAATGAATGTTGATTTGTTCCCAATACCAACAGGAGAATCCACCAGTGTATGGCCAGCCTTACGCCTATGTAGGTTGCATTTGAGCTGTTTATGCATGTTTGTGCACCTACATTTTTAAGCATTTTGCGGGTTTTTTTTTTAAATTTATTTTTATTTTTCTTGTTGCTAGGCAGATTTAAAATGCATTAAAAACATGGCAAAAATGCACTACATGCTTTTCTGCAGCGTTTTCATTGAAGTCTTAGATTGTAAGCTCCAAGGAGCAGGGCCCTCCTAACCAGGGGCGGACTGACCATTTGGAAACTTGGGCACTGCCCGAGGGCCTGGGGTCAGTAGGGGGCCCCATGAGATGCCCCTGGTACCTTTTTCATAGGCTTTTTTGAGTTTGGGCAAGGACACAGGGGTCCCATGATCCCCTATTGAGGGCCGGGGTCAGTAGGGGGCCCCATGAGATGCCCCTGGTACCTTTTTCATAGGCTTTTTTGAGTTTGGGCAAGGAAACAGGGGCCCCATGATCCCCTATTGCCCAAGGGCCCCATGAGTTGTCAGTCCGCCCCTGCTCCTAACCCTCTTGTATTGAACTGTGTTGCTGCTGTATTGTCTCCTGTCATATTGTAAAGCGCTGAGCAGACTGTTGGCGCGATATAAATCCTGTATATTAATAAGTCTATAGAACCAAAAGCGCAACTTTTTGCGTTCAAAAAAGTCCCCCTTTCCAAAAAACAACTGGTGAAAACGCACAGGTGTAAACATGTCCCATAGGAAATCATGTTACATGCACTGTACTGCATTTCTGCAAAACGCTGCGGAAAACACTTAGGCTCCATGTACACGGGACACTTCTGAACGATGGAAACTGACTGCTGGAAAACGTAGGTTAAATACATCTGTTTAGCCTCATTTGCATACAGCCTTTGCGTTTTAGAAGCGTTTTTTTTAAGGTAACCTCAGGAAACCTTCCAAAATGCCCAGAATGCACTGAAAAAACAGTAAAAAATTAACTATTTCAGACATTTTGAGAGAAATAAAGAGAGCAGAAGCAGAGAGAGCAGTATTTGTTGAGATTAGCTGTTTTTGTGGTGTTTGGATGTGTTCCAGCTCATTTCTGTGCAGAAATTATTGCAGCTGTGTCTAAAATATTTTCTTTCATGAGAAACATCAAAGTACGGTGTACCGGGTCCATTTGAGTACCAGGAAAACGCTTTGCATGCATTTTTCATGATGGGCGGCACAGTGGCTTAGTGGTTAGCACGTCTGCCTTGCAGTAAATGAGTCATGGGTTCGATTCCCGACCATGGTGCCTCCTGCATGGAGTTTGCATGTTCTCCCTGTGCTTGCGTGGGTTTCCTCCGGGTGCTCCGGATTCCTCCCACACTCGAAAGACATGCTGGCAGGTTAATTGGATCCTGTCTAAATTGGCCCTAATATCTGTATGTATGAATGTGAGTTAGGGACCTTAGATTGTATGCCCCTTGAGGGTTAGGGACCTTAAATTGTACGCCCCTTGAGGGTTAGGGACCTTAGATTGTACGCCCCTTGAGGTTTAGGGACTGATGTGAATGTTCAATATATATGTAAAGTGCTGCGTAAATTGACGGCGCTATATAAGTACCTGAAATAAATAAATAAATGAAAAAAGGCTCTGGACAGCATTTGGAAATGGAAGAGTTGAAAAAAAAAATTCAAGTGCAAACCCTTATAAACGCGGTTAGCCACGTTTACAAGCGTTTGGCATTTGAAACGCTGATAAAATCTCCTCCTGAACGCAAGTTTTCTGCGTTCAAAAAAACCACGGTTAACTCAACTGCCTGTAAACGACGATGTGTACATGGACACATAGGAAAACATTAGGGAGAGTTCAGGGGCTGCTGAAAAAAAAACGCAGAAAAGCTCCTAAACGTGAGTTTCTCAGCTGCAGTGTCCATGAGCCTTTAAGTGTGGACCTTGGGTTAGGTAGAAGGAATAAACAAAAGGACAATTGTGGAACTTAATAGTTTTAATGCTTTTTAACCGCATTCTTGAAGCCTGGACCGGTTGAACCCACTGGGCGGCCAGGCTCCATGGGTCCATGTATGTTTCTACATCTCCCCCACCCAGGGATGTGTCTTTATTGGTTCTTGGGCCTGGGATGGACGTCAGCCCGCAGGCAGGGCAGTGCTAGAACCTCCTCTGTAATTAGTATTCAGGGGGGAGAATGGGAAGAACGTCAGCTGCTTGTTAAGTTGCACAGCTGTGTTTTCCCTTCATGATGGAATGCCTTCCTTTGTGAAGCACTCTGCTAGTTTTGGAAGGACTCCTGTGTTGGTGCCATTTTTTTTATTTTTTTTTTAATCAACTAGCTGAGTAGTTTTTTATGCGCCTGAAGAAAAAAAGGACTTCGCCTTTCTCTAGGTTGTAACACAGCAGCTGGCAATGTAAGGTATGTACACATCTGAACCTAAATCTTGAAATATCTGCTTATGTCATGATGCAATTCAACTCTTCTGCAGAAGGAAAGCCGTGTCCTCCACCTCAAACTGAAATTCAGACTTACCAGTGCCAATATGGACCCTCCGACCACAATGTAAGGGATACCCCATGAGAGCTGCTAGCCCATTCACACTTGTGCCAACTTGTCATTCGACTTTGGGGTCCAAAGTCACATGACAAGTCCGCACCCCATGTTTCCCAATGAATACCATTCATATCTGTGCAACTTCAAGTCGTAGTGACTTGAAAGTAGTTCCTGCACTACTTTGGTCTTACTTTCATGCGACCTAAGGGCCATAGACGTCAATGTAAACCTTCCAAAGTTGCACCTGAATGATATACATGCAACATCTGTGCGACTTTGTACAGCAAAAAGATTTATCCTTGGTCAAAGCCAAAGTCACACTGTAAAGTTGCACTGAAAAGCGCACTATTTTGAAGTTGCACAAGTGTGGATGAAGCCCAACCCGAGAAGTGTAGAGCTGAGCATCATTGAACAGGTTAGACTTGGAAGCTGGGTCTGTTGAGTAGGAACCACACTGGAGCACGCTGGAAAAAGGAAGTCCTGGAAATTGAACTAGGATTGCTTTGCAACAGCTAAGATCAGATAATATGATCAAGACTTTCTGAAATAGAAAGATGGTCCCACATGAGAGCAGGTGACCCAGGATCCCCCTGGGTGCGGAGTCTAGAAGCCAGATGGTATTAATCAGATTGCAACCCTTGAGTTCATCAGATTGACCCTAGTTTGTGACACTTGGCTTTCATCAGATTGCAGCCTCTGTATTCATCAGGTTGACCCTAGGTTGTGACCCTTGGCTTTCATCAGTCTGCAACACCTGCATTCGTCAGGTTGAACCTAGGTTGCAACACTTGGTTTTCATTGTTTGGATTGTAACGTCTGCGTTCATCAGGTTAACCCTAGTTTGTGACTCTTGGCTTTCATCAGATTGCAGCCTCTGCATTCATCAGGTTGACCCTAGGTTGTGACCCTTGGCTTTCATCAGATTGCAACACCTGCATTAGTCAGGTTGAACCTAGGTTGTGACCCTTGGCTTTCATCAGACTGCAACACCTGCATTTGTCAGGTTGACCCTAGGTTGTGACCCTTGGTTTTCATCAGATTGCAGCCTCTGCATTCATCAGGTTGACCCTAGGTTGTGACCCTTGGCTTTCATCAGACTGCAACACCTGCATTCGTCAGGTTGAGCCTAGGTTGCAACACTTGGTTTTCATCAGATTGTAACGTCTGCGTCCATCAGGTTGACCCTAGGTTGTGACTCTTGGCTTTCATCAGATTGCAGCCTCTGCATTCATCAGGTTGACCCTAGGTTGTGACCCTTGGCTTTCATCAGACTGCAACACCTGCATTCGTCAGGTTGAGCCTAGGTTGCAACACTTGGTTTTCATCAGATTGTAACGTCTGCGTTCATCAGGTTGACCCTAGGTTGCGAACCTTGGTTTTCAGCAGATTGTAACGTCTGCGTTCATCAGGTTGACCCTAGGTTGCGAAAGTTGGGTTCACTCTACCCTAAGGTGACCATAAGTCGGGTAACCAGGAACAGTCCTGAGGTGAGGGCTGACTGAGGCAAGGATAGTGTGGAACAAGCTAGAGGTCATTATGGGCAAAAGGCCGAATAACCAGTGTAGCGCCCTCTTTTGGCTATATTGCTAGGCAAGTTTAGTCTTTAGCTCCATCGTAGTGAATTGTCTGTTAGAAGTTTCCTGAGATGAGGGTCTGATTATTCCCACCCGCCTCTGTAAAAAGTTTCCGGAGCGTAGGATGGGTAGATTCAAATGACCAGCTGAATATTTTATCATGCCCCAGCCAATCCTTGGGTGGAGGCATCCAGAAGGTGGCTGGGGAGGTGATACATGTGCAGGAGGCCTGAGCAGATTATTATTTCCCTTTTAAAGTGGTTGTAAACCCTCATATACCCAGTGAAGTGACTGGCCTCAGGTGATACACAGAGATAAAAACAAATCATCCTACATAAGTTGTACCTTTTTTATCTGAAACCTTTTCTGCTCTATATTTATTCAAAGTCCAGAATATTTAAAGCTTATCTGAGCTGTCAGAAAAAAGGGGGTGGAGAGCTAAAATCTGCACAGCTTAATGAGGAGAGCTCTGAAAGCTGATTGGAGGAAAGGGACACTCCTTCCTCGTTACAGCTCACAGGAACAGAGCTGAGGCTGTCAATCAGCTAGAGATCTCTCCCCTGTCACCTTTTTTTCTCTCGGTGTCAGGAAAATACTCTTGCTGATAGCAAAGGAAAACGGCAGCAGACAGTAATGACACATAGTGCTCTGGATTGAGACAAATACACACTATAGAGAAATATGCATTGTTCACATTTTATGTCTGAGGTTTACAACCACTTTATGGAGGGTTCCAGGTTCTCTTGGGGTTTCTGCTCCTTAAGGCAGCTCTACTGAGGCAAGAAATTGTTGTCTGGGCCTCAGTAGCTGCTGGAGTGAGTGCCTGGGGACGATTGCTTAAGGATTACATTTGTTGAAGGGCACTACACTGAGTTTCTGGGTCTGGAAAAGAATCTTCACTTATGATCTACCTGCAGATGCTGGATGGCAGACAAATTCCAGGAAACTGTGAGTAAAGATCTTGCTGGGGATTAGCTGCGCAAGTGCCAGAGGTTGCTATATGGACTGCTGTGGTAGGGTCCTAAATATACTGACCATTCACTGCTATCTCCAGAAAAGCTTTAATTTGAAGTTTTGTCCTCCTATTGTTGCTACCAGGGGCGGACTGACAACTCATGGGGCCCCCGTGCAATAGGGGTTCATGGGGCCCCTGTGTCCTTGCCCAAACTCAAAAAAGCCTATGAAAAAGGTACCAGGGGCATCTCATGGGGCCCTCTATTGACCCCGGGCCCTCGGGCAGTGCCCGAGTTTCCAAATGGTCAGTCCTCCCCTGGTTGCTACTGATTGTTTTAGAGTATTACGTGACCCTAAGCCCGTCTCCTGTTAAAGTTCTTCAGCAATAAACCCTAAAAAGACATCCCCTAGACTTCGCCTGAGTAGTTGGTGCGCATGGAACTAAACTTGTGTGACGGTCACCCTCTGTACAATTTAGGAGGATCTGGTCATATTCTCAGTGGCCTGTTCGGGGATCGCACTACACTAGGAGTGAGCCAGAGGTCGGGGCGGGCAGCAGAAATGCATAACCAGTAACTAGCCGAAAGTTGGAAGGAAAATGCAGCAGATGACCATTAGTTGCATGCTGACAGTAGGTGGTCCAAGCTCTGGCTGGACATAGGCGGGACACTCTTGGTAAAAACTGGAAGTGTGCACAGCTGCGTACCTTAGGAATAGACGTGGCTCTTGATCGAGGAAAGTAAGTACCGTATTTTCCGGCGTATAAGACGACCCCCCTACTTTTCCTGTTAAAATATAGGGTTTGGGCTATACTCACCGTATAAGACTACCCCTCTTCCAACGCACACCAAATAAAAATGAAAAAACATCAGATTTGATTTCAATATGGTATGGTATTCCAATGATGGGGCACGATTCCTCCCACTGACACCAATGATGGGGCACTATTCCTCCCACTGACACCAATGATGGGGCACTATTCCTCCCACTGACACCAATGATGGTGCCCCATCTTTAGTGTCAGTGTGTGAGGAATAGTGTCCCATCATTAGTGTCAGTGGGAGGAATCGTGCCCCATCATTGGTGTCAGTGGGAGGATTAGTGCCCCATCATTGGTGTCAGTGGGAGGATTAGTGCCCCATCTTTGGTGTCAGTGGGAGGATTAGTGCCCCATCTTTGGTGTCAGTGGGAGGAAGGAATAGTGCCCCATCATTTGTGTCAGTGGGGGTGGAATAGTGCCCCATCATTGGTGTCAGTGGGGGTGGAATAGTGCCCCATCATTGGTGTCAGTGGGGGGGAGGAATAGTGCCCCATCGTTGGTGTCAGTGGGGGGGGGGAGAAATAGTGCCCCATCGTTGGTGTCAGTGGGGGGGGGGAGAAATAGTGCCCCATCGTTGGTGTCAGTGGGGGGGGGGGGAGGAATAGTGCCCCATCGTTGGTGTCAGTGGGGGGGGGGAGAAATAGTGCCCCATCATTGGTGTCAGTGGGAGGATTAGTGCCCCATCTTTGGTGTCAGTGGGAGGATTAGTGCCCCATCTTTGGTGTCAGTGGGAGGAAGGAATAGTGCCCCATCATTTGTGTCAGTGGGGGTGGAATAGTGCCCCATCATTGGTGTCAGTGGGGGTGGAATAGTGCCCCATCATTGGTGTCAGTGGGGGGGAGGAATAGTGCCCCATCGTTGGTGTCAGTGGGGGGGGGGAGAAATAGTGCCCCATCGTTGGTGTCAGTGGGGGGGGGGAGAAATAGTGCCCCATCGTTGGTGTCAGTGGGGGGGGGGGGGAGGAATAGTGCCCCATCGTTGGTGTCAGTGGGGAGGAGGAATAGTGCCTCATCGTTGGTGTCAGTGGGGGAGGAATAGTGCCCCATCGTTGGTGTCAGTGGGGGGGGGGAGGAATAGTGCCAATAGTGTTCCAGCATGGTGCTGCTGCACACTTACCAGCCGCTCCCTCACTCGATTTTCGCGGGGGCACTCGGCTCCGCCTCCTCGCCTGTGTGCCTTTCCTGAGCTACAGTTCTGGCGCCCAATTACCGGTGAGGAGGCGGAGCCGAGCGCCCCCGCGAAAATCGAGTGAGGGAGCGGCTGGTAAGTGTGCAACGGCCAAACTTAATGAAGGAGCAGCCACGCTCCCTGGACTGGATCGTCGTGGGACCGGGACCGTAGCCAGGTAAGAAACAGCAGCCCCCTGCCCGCCCCTGTACTTAGTGTCCCTTTTATTGGAAGGGGGGGTGGCACCGCGCTGCCCCCCCGAAAAAGTGCCGCCCTGACACCAGCTCGCCGTATACCGGCGTATAAGACGACTCCTGACTTTTTAGATGATTTTCATGGGTTAAAAAGTCGTCTTATATGCCAGAAAATACGGTAGCACTGACAGCCAGATAGCTAGACCTCAATGTGCATTTACAGAGGTTAACATACACTTCTGGCAAGTCACTAGTGCGATGAAATCTCCAGCATCTGCAGGACAATTTGTCCAAAACCCAGGATATGTGCCAAGGATATTATTTAAAATGTTGAAGCATGCAATAAAAAACGTTCATGCAATGAAAACATTGTTCTAACTTTTTGTATTCAAAGCTTTTCAAACCAATTAAAGGAAGAGGCAATCAATCAAGAACTAGGGTTATCGCATGAGACGGAAAAAAAGCCCCAGAATTATTATTATTATTATACAGGATTTACATAGTGCCAACAGTTTATGCAGCGCTGTACAACATAAGGGCAGACAGTACAATTACAATACAAATGAATACAGGAGGATTACGAGGGCCCAGCTCGGATCCGCACGAAAATCTGTGCAGCTGCACCACCCGCACAGAGCAATGCGGACCCACGAGCGAGTGCCATTAGTTCAAATGGCACTCCACCCGCACTGGAAAACACAACCGTGCTGGGAACCGAGGTTCCCGTGCGGGCTGCGTTTTCAGAATAAGTGCAGTGTCAGGGATCGGTGTCCCTGCCGCGATATGCCGGGCGGCGCATGCGCAGGACACCGATGCGTTCTAATCAGCGGGCAGCAGGACCCGGGCGATCGCGATGGCTGCGCATGCGCACTCGCGGACGCGCGCCTGGCACCAATGACAGCTCAGGGCGGGCTATTTAAACGGGAACAGAGGTATGTCAAATTGCCGTTTGGTCTTTTGTGCTCTGTTCCTGATACCTGATCCTGTGTTACTCCGTTGCCGACCTCTGCTTTGTACCTGACCCTGCTGATTGTATCCTGCTTAACCCTTGGCTTGCCTGACCATCCTTCTGCCTGACCCCTTTGTACCACGCTGTCCGCTAGTTACTGAACCCGGCTTGTGACCTCGACCACTCTCTGCCTTCTCCTCCGGTACCTCGCTGCCCGCACGTTGCTGATCTGGCCCGCCTGACTACGCTTCCAGCCACCCAGACGATCCATCCATCCCGCAGGGATCGTTCCTGGTTACCAGGTCTGCCAGCCTCTTCACAGCAGACTCCTTACCCCGCACTCCTCTGACAGTGCTCTCTACCATTGTCGGACGAACTCAGGGGTCGCGACCTGGTCTCACTCTGCTCCAAGTCCATCCCCACTATCAGGGGCCCTGGTGAATAAGAAGATTGGGATTTAGACCCCGCACCCTGAGGAAATCCGTGCTGTGGACCGATAGAGACGCCGCCAGGCAGATCGTGACATGCAGAGACTTCTTCCCTGCGTGTCAGGAGGCTGGGATCCCATTCAAAACGTGGCCCGCACAGCCGCATATATGTAAACCGGGGGAAAGAGGGATGACCTCAAAACTCCTAAGCTCCACCATATTGGGCTTTCTCAGGGGCCCCCATTTGTTTATAGACCATATTAATTTATATTTTATTGATTGTCGGTATGTTCCCAATCATTTTTTTAGAAGTGATTATTGGTTGTGCAACAAATTAATAATTGTTTATCCAATGGTTATTTTACCTGCAGAGGGATTATCCCATAATTATTATTCTTTCACTATTTTAGTTTTATTCTACATTTTTAAATTATACCTTGCTGGTATGTATAATATATTTTTATGTGGCAATATTAGTCTAAGTATATGTATATATATCATGACAATTTTATTCAATTATTTTTTATTGTTTTATATTATCTGTGAATATGCACATATATTATCCAGCTTAAATTAGCCAGTGGGCTCTTGTCAGGAATGGACTCAGCACTGGTGGTGGGACTCACCTGCCCTGTGGGCTTCAGTACCAGGGCTGACCAGTGGGTGCTCTCAGCAGCCAGAAGCTCACTCCTGCAATCAGCCAACACCTGGGGCTGATTGCAGGAGGTGTATTTAAGGAATGGCCAGACCTGCAGTCAGGGCCTTGGTGTATGTTTCCCATGAGCCCCTGTACCTGGTATCCTGTGTTCCTGCCTATCTGCCTAGTTGCTGACCCTGCTTTGATCCTGACCTCTGCTGACCATCTCCTGTTGAACCCCTGGCTTGCCTGACCATCCTTCTGCCTGATCCTCTGTACCGCGCTGCCCGTGAGTTACTGAACCCGGCTTGTGACCCTGACTATTCTCTGCCTGCTCCTCCGGTACCTCACTGCCCGCACGTTGCTGACCTGGCCTGCCTGACTACGCCTGACGCTACCCAGACGATCCATCCATCCCGCACGGATCCAGTCACTACTGTCCAAACCTGCCATCCCCTTCACATCAGGCTTTCCCCCGGTACATACCCTCGGCGGACCCCTCTACCACAGTTGGGTGCACTCAGGAGCCGCGACCTGGTCTCAGTCCTGCGCCAAGTCCATCTCCACCATCAGGGGCTCTGGTGAAAAGGCAGACTGGGGCTTAGACTCCGCGCCCTGGGGAATCCTGTTCTGTGGGTCACTAGAGATCCCGCCGGGCGGTGCCTGACAGCACCTTACGGCCCCCCTGACCATTCCACCTCTCCAGCCCTGACTACGCCTGTGTTCCTGAAGCCTGCTACTTCCCTGTGTCAGTCCAAACATTTCTGGTCACACCCGGATCCCTGACAGCTCTTTACAATTGTAACCATCGTTTATTGATAACATATATATAGGCACAACCTCCCTGTATCCCGTCAGCTTCACAAAGGAGTGCGCTAGGACGGTCATCTCACAGCGCATACGCAGGAAACGCGTTGCAGCGATGCCCGGTGACGTCATCGCGCACATGCTGCACTCCGCTGTGCGTTCCTAACTTCGGTACCCGGCCCTCTCCATCTTGCCAGCTCACCTGATACTGACAGATGACTACTGCACACTATGCTGTTCACCGTGGCGGACTCTCATTGATGGAATATCAATGTGCCTGTTTTTATCTACCCTCCTGTAAGTTGCTCTCTTTTATGTGCAATAAAAAGTTTCCAGTTCACACTTATTGGTGCTTTCCCCTCTTTTCTCTTTACATTTACCTCTCTGGACTAAGCTTCAATCCAGTGAAAGGAAGCCACAAGTGAATTAGGTCTCTGTCCATCCTGTTGGTTCAAGACGCGCTATCTACTGTTTAATAGACCCACAACTACCGTATTTTTCGCACCATAAGGCGCACCTAGGTTTTAGAGGAGGAAAACAAGAAAAAAAATATTCTGAACCAACGGACTGCATACATAGTACAGGGGATGACCAGAGACTGCGGACATAGTACAGGAGATGACCAGAGACTGCGGACACAGTACAGGAGATGACCAGAGACTGCGGACACAGTACAGGAGATGACCAGAGACTGCGGACATAGTGCAGGAGATGACCAGAGACTGCGGACATAGCGCAGGAGATGACCAGAGACTGCGGACATAGCGCAGGAGATGACCAGAGACTGCGGACATAGCGCAGGAGATGACCAGAGACTGCGGACATAGCGCAGGAGATGACCAGAGACTGCGGACATAGCGCAGGAGATGACCAGAGACTGCGGACACAGTGCAGGAGATGACCAGAGACTGCGGACACGGTACAGGAGATGACCAGAGACTGCGGACACGGTACAGGAGATGACCAGAGACTGCGGACACGGTACAGGAGATGACCAGAGACTACGGACACAGTACAGGGTATGACCAGAGACTACGGACACGGTACAGGGGATGACCAGAGACTACGGACACGGTACAGGGGATGACCAGAGACTGCGGGCATACTACAGGGGATGACCAGAGACTGCGGACACGGTACAGGAGATGACCAGAGACTGCGGGCATACTACAGGGGATGACCAGAGACTGCGGGCATACTACAGGGGATGACCAGAGACTGCAGACACAGTACAGGAGATGACTAGAGACTGCGTACACAGTACAGGGGATGACCAGAGACTGCAGACCTTTGGGGAGCAGAATGGGGAGTGGGTACCTGAATTTGACAGGTACCCGCTGCCACTTCTGCGGAGTTGTTCTCCCTCCCCGTCTTCTGGGACACGTGACAGGTCCCAGATGACTGCCAGACCATTCACAAAGCCCAGCGCTTCTCGCGCATGCGTAGTGGGCACCCGGCTGTGAAGCCGCAAGCTGTCACAGCCGGGTGCCCACACTAAAGATGCCGGCGCCAGGGAGAGAAGACGGTGAGGACAACGCTGGACCGAGCAACAGATAGGACCGAGGAGCTGGTTCTGCTGCACAGAAGAGGTGAGCGGTCGGCCCGGTATTCTAACGCGGTGGGAATACCGGGCCGGACGCACCATATTCGCTCCATAAGACGCACAGACATTTTCCCTCATTTTTTGTGAAAAAAGTGCGTCATATGGAGCGAATAGGTATATCTAATTGGGTCCAGCTTTATATTTGTCAGGACCGGAGCTATGGAACGGACAGGCAGGCCTAATGGCAGGGTCACGCACCGACTGACGACAACCACCACCCACAGACCGGAGTCCCTCAGGGAGTGGAGTCTAAGTCCCAGGCTGCCCTTCACCGGGGCCCCTGATGGTGGGGACGGACTTGACGCAGCCAGGGACCAGGTCGCGGCCCCCGAGACACCCCAGCTGCGGTAATGGCCACCGCCAATGGCGTATAGCTGGTAGGAACCAGAAGACAATAGCGTAGTCGGGTAGGCCGGGTCGATAACAACGGGACAGACAGTATAGAACGGTAGACAAGAATAACAGGTCACAAGCCGGGTTCAGCAACGGGAGGTCAGATAAAGGGATAAGGCAGAGAATAGTCTAGTCAAAAGCTGAGTCAGTTTCCAGGAGAGCCACGAGAGTATAAACACAGCTTGTTGCAACACGAACATACAAGACACAAATGCAAAGAGCACGTGCGGACAACAGGCTTATATGTGATCAACCACACCCCTCTGCGGGATGGACCGCAGAGGCCTGAAGGCATAAAAGACTCCCATCATGCTCTGCAGAAATCCAAGATGGATGCCAGCACATGGAGCAGCACAACCTCTGGGAAAAGGTAGGACCTTGACAGTACCTCCTCCTCAAGGACCCCTCCCCCTCCGCGGCTCAACAAAAGGCTTCTGAGGAAAGCGGGCATGAAAAGCGCGGAGGAGGGCAGGAGCGTGAACATCCATGGAAGGAACCCAGGAATGCTCCTCGGGACCATAACCGCGCCAATGAACCAGGAACTGCACCCGACCGTGCACCAATCGAGAGTCCAGGATCCAGCTCACCTCATACTCCTCATGACCGTCAACTTGGATGGGACGGGGCCAAGGCAGAGAGGTAGTGAAGCGATTGCAGACCAGAGGCTTCAACAGGGATACATGGAAGACATTGGAGATCCGCATCCCAGGAGGAAGGGCAAGGGCATAGGCAACCGGATTCACCTTGCGGAGGATGCGAAAAGGGCCAACAAAACGGGGGGCCAGTTTGGGTGCAGCCACCCGAAGATTGAGGCTGCGAGTAGACAACCACACCCGATCTCCGACCTGGTATGAAGGAGCGGGCAGCCGACTGCGATCAGCCTGAAACTTCTGGCACTGTGCCGAGTCCCTCAAGGACCTCTGGATCTTCCTCCATGAAGAACGCAGGGCAGCAAGATGGTTCTCCACAGCCGGAATGTCCTGTGGTGAGAACCTCTCAGGTAATACCGCAGGTTGCAACCCATAGTTGGCCATGAAGAAAGACATCCCGGAGGAGGAGTTGACAGCCGAGTTCCTGGCAAACTCCGCCCATGGCAGGAGATCGGCCCAATCGTCTTGATGGTCCGAGACATAGCAGCGAAGGAATTGTTCCAGGGCCTGGTTGGAATGCTCCGCAGCCCCATTGGACTGCGGGTGGTAGGCCGAAGAGAAGGAGAGCCTGATACCCAACTGGGAGCAGAAGGCACGCCAGAACCTGGACACGAACTGACTCCCACGGTCCGAGACAATTACCCTGGGCAACCCATGCAGGCGAAAAATCTCCCTGGAAAAAACCGTGGCCAGTTCTTGCGCCGTTGGTAATCTCTTGAGCGGAACACAATGGCACATTTTGGAAAAACAATCGACGACCATGAGAATGACCGTATGACCCCGAGACACAGGGAGGTCTACAATAAAATCCATGCCCAGGTGTGACCAAGGATGCTCCCCACTGGGAATGGGTTGCAGAAGACCCAATGGGAGATGCCGTGGAGATTTATTCTGGGCACAGACCGAACATGCCGTTACATAAGATAGCTACTTCAACCGGCAGAGTCTTCTGGGTAACCTGCGGCGGTTGCAGGGGCCTGCCATCTATCGCCTCGAGAACCAATGGGGTAACTCGAGCCTGCAGGGGAATGGAGTGCTGGGCGGCAAATAAGCTGTCCATAAACAACCCGCTGGCCCCAGAATCTACCAACGCCTGGCCCGTCACCAAGCCCTCCGCCCAAGAAAGGACAACGGTGATCAGTGGTTTATCCTTGAGTGAAGGCCTCTCCCTGAGCCTGGTGTCAATCAGGATTAGGAAGGAAATGAGTGCTTCCAGCTCTACAGGCAGTTCCTTGGCTGCAATCTCGTCCTTCAACGCATCTGAAAGACCATGAGAAAAAGCAGCCACCAAAGCCTCATTGTTCCAACCCACCTCTGCCGCCAGGGTACGAAACTCTATGGTGTGCTCGGCAACGGTCCGTGACCCCTGATGCATGGACATGAGCAGCTTGGCAGCCGAGGCGGAGCGAGCCGGCACATCGAATACCCTACAGAAGGTGTCGACAAAACCGGAAAACTCATGAATCACCGGGTCATTCCTCTCCCATAAGGGATTCGCCCAGGCCAAGGCCTTGTCTGAGTGCAGCTGGATGAATTGGATTTGGCCAGGGAGCGGTTGGAGGGAGGCAATTACTGGAACCAATCCCCTGTGTGGCTTCCTCTGCAGCAACTGAAGGCTGGCTACTTCTCCTCTCCCTCCTGCTGACTTTCAGCTGCTGTAGAGAGAGCCATACAGGGGATTGGTTCAAGTAGCTGCCCCCCACTGCACCCATCACCTTCCTGTACACCAAACGTTTCCCTCTGTAGCCCAGGGCCCCCTGTGTGCCCCCAATCCCACAGTGCTGCTGGCTTCCCTCCTTCCAGATCGCAGTCTGGTGCCGAGGAAGGAGGAACAAGATCGCAGTCTGGTGCCGAGGAAGGAGGAACAAGATCGCAGTCTGGTGCCGAGGTAGGAGGAACAAGATCGCAGTCTGGTGCCGAGGTAGGAGGAACAAGATCGCAGTCTGGTGCCGAGGAAGGAGGAACAAGATCGCAGTCTGGTGCCGAGGAAGGAGGAACAAGATCGCAGTCTGGTGCCGAGGAAGGAGGAACAAGATCGCAGTCTGGTGCCGAGGAAGGAGGAACAAGATAGCAGTCTAGTGGCGAGGAAGGAGGAACAAGATCGCAGTCTGGTGCCGAGGAAAGGGGAACAAGATCGCAGTCTGGTGCAGAGGAAGGGGGAACAAGATCGCAGTCTGGTGCCGAGGAAGGAGGAACAAGATCGCAGTCTGGTGCCGAGGAAGGGGGAACAAGATCGCAGTCTGGTGCCGAGGAAGGGGGAACAAGATCGCAGTCTGGTGCCGAGGAAGGGGGAACAAGATCGCAGTCTGGTGCCGAGGAAGGGGGAACAAGATCGCAGTCTGGTACCGAGGAAGGGGGGAACAAGATCGGAGTCTGGTGCCGCGGAAGGGGGAACAAGATCGCAGTCTGGTACCGAGGAAGGGGGAACAAGATCGCAGCCTGGTGCCGAGGAAGGAGTAACAAGATCGCAGTCTGGTGCCGAGGAAGGAGGAACAAGATCGCAGTCCAAACGTTTCCCTCTGTAGCCCAGGGCCCCCTGTGTGCCCCCAATCCCACAGTGCTGCTGGCTTCCCTCCTTCCAGATCGCAGTCTGGTGCCGAGGAAGGAGGAACAAGATCGCAGTCTGGTGCTGAGGAAGGAGGAACAAGATCGCAGTCTGGTGCCGAGGTAGGAGGAACAAGATCGCAGTCTGGTGCCGAGGTAGGAGGAACAAGATCGCAGTCTGGTGCCGAGGAAGGAGGAACAAGATCGCAGTCTGGTGCCGAGGAAGGAGGAACAAGATCGCAGTCTGGTGCCGAGGAAGGAGGAACAAGATCGCAGTCTGGTGCCGAGGAAGGAGGAACAAGATAGCAGTCTAGTGGCGAGGAAGGAGGAACAAGATCGCAGTCTGGTGCCGAGGAAAGGGGAACAAGATCGCAGTCTGGTGCAGAGGAAGGGGGAACAAGATCGCAGTCTGGTGCCGAGGAAGGAGGAACAAGATCGCAGTCTGGTGCCGAGGAAGGGGGAACAAGATCGCAGTCTGGTGCCGAGGAAGGGGGAACAAGATCGCAGTCTGGTGCCGAGGAAGGGGGAACAAGATCGCAGTCTGGTGCCGAGGAAGGGGGAACAAGATCGCAGTCTGGTACCGAGGAAGGGGGGAACAAGATCGGAGTCTGGTGCCGCGGAAGGGGGAACAAGATCGCAGTCTGGTACCGAGGAAGGGGGAACAAGATCGCAGCCTGGTGCCGAGGAAGGAGTAACAAGATCGCAGTCTGGTGCCGAGGAAGGAGGAACAAGATCGCAGTCCAAACGTTTCCCCCTGTAGCCCAGGGCCCCCTGTGTGCCCCCAATCCCACAGTGCTGCTGGCTTCCCTCCTTCCAGATCGCAGTCTGGTGCTGAGGAAGGAGGAACAAGATCGCAGCCTGGTACCGAGGAAGGAGTAACAAGACTGCAGTCTGGTACCGAGGAAGGAGGAGCAAGATCGCAGCCTGGTACCGAGGAAGGAGTAACAAGACTGCAGTCTGGTACCGAGGAAGGAGGAACAAGATCGCAGCCTGGTGCCGAGGAAGGAGGAACAAGATCGCAGTCTGGTGCCGAGGAAGGAGGAACAAGATCGCAGTCTGGTGCCGAGGAAAGGGGAACAAGATCGCAGTCTGGTGCAGAGGAAGGGGGAACAAGATCGCAGTCTGGTGCCGAGGAAGGAGGAACAAGATCGCAGTCTGGTGCCGAGGAAGGGGGAACAAGATCGCAGTCTGGTGCCGAGGAAGGGGGAACAAGATCGCAGTCTGGTGCCGAGGAAGGAGGAACAAGATCGCAGTCTGGTGCCGAGGAAGGAGGAACAAGATCGCAGTCTGGTGCCGAGGAAGGGGGAACAAGATCGCAGTCTGGTACCGAGGAAGGGGGGAACAAGATCGGAGTCTGGTGCCGCGGAAGGGGGAACAAGATCGCAGTCTGGTACCGAGGAAGGGGGAACAAGATCGCAGCCTGGTGCCGAGGAAGGAGTAACAAGATCGCAGTCTGGTGCCGAGGAAGGAGGAACAAGATCGCAGTCCAAACGTTTCCCTCTGTAGCCCAGGGCCCCCTGTGTGCCCCCAATCCCACAGTGCTGCTGGCTTCCCTCCTTCCAGATCGCAGTCTGGTGCCGAGGAAGGAGGAACAAGATCGCAGTCTGGTGCCGAGGAAGGAGGAACAAGATCGCAGTCTGGTGCCGAGGTAGGAGGAACAAGATCGCAGTCTGGTGCCGAGGTAGGAGGAACAAGATCGCAGTCTGGTGCCGAGGAAGGAGGAACAAGATCGCAGTCTGGTGCCGAGGAAGGAGGAACAAGATCGCAGTCTGGTGCCGAGGTAGGAGGAACAAGATCGCAGTCTGGTGCCGAGGTAGGAGGAACAAGATCGCAGTCTGGTGCCGAGGAAGGAGGAACAAGATCGCAGTCTGGTGCCGAGGAAGGAGGAACAAGATCGCAGTCTGGTGCCGAGGAAGGAGGAACAAGATCGCAGTCTGGTGCCGAGGAAGGAGGAACAAGATCGCAGTCTGGTGCCGAGGAAGGAGGAACAAGATAGCAGTCTAGTGGCGAGGAAGGAGGAACAAGATCGCAGTCTGGTGCAGAGGAAAGGGGAACAAGATCGCAGTCTGGTGCCGAGGAAGGAGGAACAAGATCGCAGTCTGGTGCCGAGGAAGGGGGAACAAGATCGCAGTCTGGTGCCGAGGAAGGGGGAACAAGATCGCAGTCTGGTGCCGAGGAAGGGGGAACAAGATCGCAGTCTGGTGCCGAGGAAGGGGGAACAAGATCGCAGCCTGGTGCCGAGGAAGGAGTAACAAGATCGCAGTCTGGTGCCGAGGAAGGAGGAACAAGATCGCAGTCCAAACGTTTCCCCCTGTAGCCCAGGGCCCCCTGTGTGCCCCCAATCCCACAGTGCTGCTGGCTTCCCTCCTTCCAGATCGCAGTCTGGTGCTGAGGAAGGAGGAACAAGATCGCAGCCTGGTACCGAGGAAGGAGTAACAAGACTGCAGTCTGGTACCGAGGAAGGAGGAGCAAGATCGCAGCCTGGTACCGAGGAAGGAGTAACAAGACTGCAGTCTGGTACCGAGGAAGGAGGAACAAGATCGCAGCCTGGTGCCGAGGAAGGAGGAACAAGATCGCAGTCTGGTGCCGAGGAAGGAGGAACAAGATCGCAGTCTGGTGCCGAGGAAGGAGGAACAAGATAGCAGTCTAGTGGCGAGGAAGGAGGAACAAGATCGCAGTCTGGTGCCGAGGAAAGGGGAACAAGATCGCAGTCTGGTGCCGAGGAAGGGGGAACAAGATCGCAGTCTGGTGCCAAGGAAGGAGGAACAAGATCGCAGTCTGGTGCCGAGGAAGGGGGAACAAGATCGCAGTCTGGTGCCGAGGAAGGGGGAACAAGATCGCAGTCTGGTACCGAGGAAGGGGGGAACAAGATCGCAGTCTGGTACCGAGGAAGGGGGAACAAGATCGCAGCCTGGTGCCGAGGAAGGAGGAACAAGATCGCAGTCTGGTGCCGAGGAAGGAGGAACAAGATTACAGACAGACAGTTAAAACCTCATTCAGGTTTTATTGCCCCCACTGTAGAGAATTCCCCTTCCTATACTGGTAGTACCTGTTATGATGGAAGGTGCATGCAAATCCATCATTGGAACCCCACTTCAGTGCTTTAAATCATTGACCAAGAACTGGCCTGAGATCGGGAGTGCTGACTTCACTTGCTGCATGCTTGTTCTGAGTAAGTGGCACAGTAAGCACCCAAGACAGAGACAGCCAGGCAACTTGCATATTCCGAAGGGAGTTTTCAAGAAAGGCCTCATAATTCCAAATAGAAATGTCTGTGACACTCAAGGGCTTCATGCACACAGGATGTCTGTGTAGCCGCTCTAAACACCTCCGCTTGAAAAGCGTGCCTATAGCCGCGTATTGCACCCAAGTTTAGGTGTGTCAGGAATTTGAGCGTTAAAGGATTCCATTGGACAGGATATTAATGTATTCTGGCCATTGGAATGCAATAACTCTCAAATACTTTTAGATGCGTTTAGGTATGTCCAGCGGTTTTTATGTTCTTTTTTACTGCCTCTAAAGGCTTCTTTTTTAATATGCCTGGAAATGCCTGGGGACACATAGGCTAACATGGAGGTGCTTTTACAGGCTAAAAAAAATGCCAAACTCCTCTTTGTATGTAATTTACTGTAATGAATAATCTCATGTTTAGTGCGGTACAAGAGTATCATAAAGATAATGATAAAAATAAAAATGTAATTTGCACTTAAACTGATAACAAAAAAAATCAAAATGTACTTGTTACTCCTCTATATATTAAAGCTGATCCAGGAACAAAATCGCTACGTTCCCATGATGCAATAGGAAATTCCGTGTTCTGCTGTCTGAAAACTGTTTTATAGCAAAGGGACGGGGACAGCATTTCCCAGGCTTTCTGGTCTTGAGTCTGCCTATTAGCTGTTCTCCCAATGCGGATAAATAATTATTTATTGTTGGTTTTAATCGGTGAATGCAACAATTGTAGTACCCAGTTTTTCTCCATTATGCTGCCCACATTCATATCTCGTGTTAAATTAGAATTTTTTTTATTGTGTTTCCATTTTAGTGGGGCCACATATGTTGTCTTTTGGTAGGACGAGAGGAGGTAAAAAGCCTATCGGATGGCAATGGCACCCGGTGTAGTGCATCTAATAATGGGTTGGAGGCAATGGCACCCGGAGTAGTGCATCTAATAATGGGTTGGAGGCAATGGCACCAGGTGTAGTGCATCTAATAATGGGTTGGAGTCATTAAGTTAGACCAGGGGTCTTCAAACTTTTCCAAGGGCCAGTTTACTATCCTTCAGACTTTAGGGGGGCTGGATTGTTGCCAGTGGGGGTAGAAAATGTCCCGGGCCTAGCATCAGGGAGAATAAGCAAGGCCTCAGGGTTGTTGGTCAATAAGGGGAGCAGTAGAGCCCTATCATTGCTTTCAGTGGGAGGAATAGTGCCCCATCATTGGTGTTGGTGGAAGGAATAGTTCCCCATCATTCGTATTAGTGGAAGGAATAGTGTCCCATCATTGGTGTTGGTGGAAGGAATAGTGCCCCATCATTAGTATTAGTGGGAGGAATAGTACCCCATCATTGGTGTCAGTGGGAGGAATAGTGCCCCATCATTGGTATCAGTGGGAGGAATAGTGCCCCATCATTAGTATTAGTGGGAGGAATAGTGTCCCATCATTAGTATTAGTGGGAGGAATAGTGCCCCATCATTGGTATTAGTGGGAGGAATAGTGCCCCATCATTAGTATTAGTGGGAGGAATAGTGCCCCATCATTGGTATTAGTGGGAGGAATAGTGCCCCATCATTAGTATTAGTGGGAGGAATAGTGCCCCATCATTGGTATTAGTAGGAGGAATAGTGTCCCATCATTTGTATAAGTGGGAGGAATAGTGCCCCATCATTCGTATAAGCGGGAGGAATAGTGCCCCATCATTGGTATTAGTGGAAGGAATAGTGTCCCAACATTGGTATCAGTGGGAGGAATAGTGCCCCATCATTCGTATAAGTGGGAGGAATAGTGCCCCGTCATTGGTATCAGTGGGAGGAATAGTGCCCCATCATTGGTATCAGTGGGAGGAATAGTGCCCCGTCATTCGTATAAGTGGGAGGAATAGTGCCCCATCATTGGTATCAGTGGGAGGAATAGTGCCCCATCATTGGTATCAGTGGGAGGAATAGTGCCCCATCATTGGTATTAGTGGGAGGAATAGTGCCCCATCATTGGTGTCAGTGGGAGGAATGGTGCCCCATTGTTGGTGTCAGTGGGAGGAATAGTGCCCCATCATTGATACTAGTTGGAGGAATAGTGCCCCATCATTGATACTAGCGGGAGGAATAGTGCCCCATCATTGGTAATAGTGGAAGGAAAAATTAGGGCAAGAGGCCTGTTGGTGGTACCCAGAATGAAAGGTTATGCCCACGTTTGTTTGGTCCTGTCTACAGCTGAGAATAAAGGTATCAAACCAGAAGGCAAGGGAGGAGAATCCAAAACACAGGTTGAGGTCACAATGGGAGGACAAGCATTCAAAGACCAGTGAAAGGCAAGCCAGGTCATACTTGGGAAGACAGAAGAAAGTCACGGGTAACTCCAGAACTAGCTGAAGACCACAATCTGTCCATGTGATACTCCATCTTATATCAGCCATTACTAGTGCTTCCAACACTTCCTTTAAAGAATTAAAACCACTCTAAGCTCTAAAGGTTTTGCCTTAGAGACTTGATTATCACCGGTACTTCATTTTCAGTGGCCAGGTTAGGAAAACATCCTTTGCATTGCTGGAAAGCACTAATTTGATCTCATTCGTTCTTACAGGTTGGATTCTCAGTGTGTTGGAAAATGAGCGGTGAGACCTGCCTTATGGATGGACTGCTTGTTGGTCAACCTTCAAAGATGAGATGACCTGACATAGGACTGCGCTGCAGTTTGTGATTTGGTGTTAGTGGTGCGGCAAATCGGAATCAGCGATGGGACTGAGTAGCACCATTGTCAATTTCTTCTGTAGGATAAGACTCTTGCTGTTCATCGCTGTGTGTTTGGTAGTAGTTGGCTGGGCCAGCTTCTACCTGCGGGACAGTGCACAATATATCTCCAAATATAAACAACCGCCAGATCATTTTTGGAGGTGCCCGTCAGCTGACAAGAGGGCAGAAGACAAAACCCCTCCATCGTCTGTGGAACAGACCACCAAAGAAGAATCAGAGGTGAAAGTTTGCCCTGCTCTGTCTCCAAATCTGAGTGAGTATACTACGGTGTTCTGGTTACGGCCATAAGACACTAAAAATGACACTGGGGTGGACTGAGTATTTTAGGCTGTTTGTTGTAAATTAAAGGGAGGATATTTAAACAATTACTGCCACATGGAAAAAAGGCAGGAAGGTGGATGTACATTTCTGGATTGCCTGTGATCACGCGACCATTAAAAAAACGCAGATCACAGGCAAAATGCTCGAAGCCTATCTGAACGACTTTGTGCCCTTGTGATTGCTATGATGCCCAATCACAGCTATTACAAATATAAACACTGCATGTGTTTTACATTTAGAAGCCCTCCCCTTCTTCTCACAACAGAAGAAGGGGAGGAATGAGGTTTCATGAGTGTTGGGAATAATGAAAGAAGCTAGGAGGCAGGGGCGGACTGACAACTCATGGGGCCCCCGGGCAATAGGGGATCATGGGGCCCATGTGTCCTTGCCCACAGTCAAAAAAGCCTATGAAAAAGGTACCAGGGGCATCTCATGGGGCCCCCTACTGACCCCGGGCCCTCGGGCCATGCCCGAGTTTCCAAATGGTCAGTCCGCCCCCGGTAGGAGGTTTTAATAAACCTCTTGCCGCTAGATTTGTGCATGCTGGAAATTTTTGTTTCATTTCGGATGCATTTGTTAATTGAAGATTGTCATTTTGTCATGTTGAACCAATTCATTTTCGTAATTTGCTTTGTATCCTGAGCATTCATTTACTATATTCGTTGAATAAGACAAATTTTGCAGTTTTTCCCAGAGGATTGCTACTGTATGTATTCGATATATTATCCAATTGGACAAATTCAATATTTTCGGACGCTAGTCCAACCCACCAAGAGAAATGGCATGAGCTGATTGAACAATATTGACTGGCATCATGTGCATCTGAATTAAGGAATGGAAAAAAATTTGGATCCATTCATTATCCAAATCCGAATTATGGAACGAATTTGAAAACGTAATTCATTATCCCATGGGCCTGAACTGCTGTCGTATCATGTGACGTCATCTGAAACAAATTCATTCGGTAATTTAGTTATAACATTTTTAAGATTCGTTGCCATTCGCTTCAGTGTCCATTTGGAGATTCGTATACATCTGAATCTTCGAAAATGAATTTTTTTTTCTGAAAAACTAGTCAAAACTAACTGAATCGCGCAGGTCTACTTGCCGCCACCGTAAGGCATTTGTGTGATGGAAAAGAGGGTGTGCTTTAACGCCCACATGCCACACCTATGTGTCCATGGATGGCCGAGGTTTCTGTGCTGACCGCATGCTCATTGCGCATGTCCAGGATGGTGACCATGCTGCCATAGACAGCTCTCAGTCTCTAGCTATGAATAGCAGCTGGTGAGATGGATCCCCGATCTTGTGACCATTGTGACAGCCCGCCTCCATTTCCTGGACATAAAGGGACACTGAGGCTGGGAGGGAAGGGGTTAAATTCAGTGCGGGATCATTTTGAACCCTTTTAACATTTCAATTGGGTACAATGTTACTTGACGTAGTAGTTGTCAGTCAACCTATCACAGCACTGAAACACGGTAAAAAACGGCCTGGTAATGAAGACGTATATACAGGCTGGTACTCAAAGCAGTCAACAAGACACTCTCTCTTCTAGAAAATATTGGGGGAAAAAGTACTAAGAATAGCAATAGTGTAATGAAAGCAACAATATCAGTTATAAACATAATTTATCAGTTATAAACTAGAATAGAGGTTTGTTTTTGGTACCAGTGTAGCCTGGTCTGTACCTACCCTTTCTAGTACATATTGCACTATTCAAGCACAGCAGGGAAATATTTCATATTTTAGCTCTAAATGTGATTTAAATAACTTTAATCTCATGTTAGATTTACTTGAACCCCACATGACAAGAACTAACAATGCTGAAAAGGTACATTTTCCATTAAAAGATCTTGTCTGTATGTATAAGTATAATAATATACAAGGTAGGCTATGTTTTGGTTGCCTTCCAACAAAATGGAAACAGTCACCACCATTAGTCAATGGTTAACTACTGGACAATAATCAAATCCATGGATGATCCTAATGTAACCTTTCCAGGGGGATGGGTTTCGGAAGATATGGATCTACTGGCAAAATTTTACATACTGTATATGTTATTCAAGTATATTGAGATCTCTTAAGCTGGAGAACAAATTGGTTCTAAAGCCAGCTGTGATACAGAACCAAGCCTTGTAACCAGTTGAATTTTGATCCACGTATTGCCATTCCTGTTCATTAGAAGTTAGACTCACTGGCCTGCCTCGCCGCTGGCTATCCCCGCTTCAGTCGATCCTGAATACGGCTGCCAAACTCATTCACCTTTCCAAGCGCTCCGTTTCCGCCACCCCCCTCTGCCAATCCCTCCACTGGCTTCCGATTGCGCAACGGATCAAATTTAAAATCCTAACGCTAACGTACAAAGCCGTCCACCATACTGCCCCGAACTACATCACTGACCTAATATCCAAGTACCACCCAACACGCACACTCCGCTCCTCACAAGACCTCCTTCTCTCTAGTTCCCTGGTCTCCTCCTCCCATGCCCGCCTCCAAGACTTCTCCAGGGTGTCACCCATCCTCTGGAACTCCCTGCCCCAACCCATCAGATTATCACCTACTCTCCTCTCCTTTCGGCGCACCCTGAAAACCCATATCTTCAGGGAAGCCTACCCCACCCCCTGCTAACTTGCCAACCTCCTCCACTCTTCCTACCACCCCATCCCCCACAGCTATCTCCTCCTGTACCACTATCCCGTCCCTTCTAGATTGTAAGCTCGAAAGAGCAGGGCCCTCGATCCCCTCATGTTTTGCATTGTATTGTTATTGTTCTGTCACATGTTCTGTCCCCCTTTGTAATGTACAGTGCTGAGTGAACTATTGGCGCTTTATAAATACTGTATAATAATAATAATTAGAAGTTGATCTATCGGTTGTCTTTTCATGGACAGGCTTGTTGGAAAACTTCCACTCGATCAGCTCTTGCAGCCAATAGGCTGCAGTGCTGTTTAGTGTGTTTTGATGGCAGGGGAGACCAGCTGTCATACAATGACTCAACGGGGAGTATTTCCCCATCCACCTCAAACATGGCTGAATGAAAAAAAAGGTAAGTAAGTAATGTACAGTATGGCTGGTATAAAGGTTTCTTCACAGTGAGAGCTGTGAAAATGTGGAATAGACTCCCTCAAGAGTTGGTTCTGGCCAGCTCAGTGGATTGCTTTAAAGTCCTGGATTCTTTCTTGGATACACAGAATATAACTGGATATAACATTTATAGGTAAAGTTGATGCAGGGAATATCCGATTGCCTCTCGGGGGATCAGGAAGGAATATTTTCCCCAGCAGGAGCAAATTGGTTCATGCTTTGTTGGGTTTTTTTTGCCTTCAACTGTGGGTATAGGATTATAACTTCTTTTTTTTAATGGTTGAACTGGGTGGACTTTTGTCTTTTTTCAGCCAGAGTAATTTTATATCTATGTAATGGTGATGGTATTATGGCACCATGCCTCATCCTCACCCACATCTGTGACCATGAGGATCCTATCCTTCTCCAACCAATCTTCTTCTCCTTAATATCTCTTCTTTCCTTCTTGCTCCACCTACCCATTCCATCCATTCATCCATTGCTCACCGCCTACCCATATTTTCCCCTTGGGTTTTTTATCCTTGATTCTCTGTCTGAATATCCTATTATTATACTAAGCCTGCCTTTCTCAACCTCTTTACCCCAGAAGAACCCCAGAGGAACATATGCTAAAAAGGGTTCTTCTGCTTAGAGCTTATAGTATATTAGCATGACCAAGACAGTTTTAAATATAAGAATACGTATTGTAGAGTACCTAGCAAAGCCTTTCTCAACCAAGGTGGAACCCTAGGGTTTCTCCAAAGGCTGCTAGGGGTTCCTTAAGCAATGAGCAATTTCTGCCTCTTAGATGAGTAACCGCTGACACCACTGATATTTGTAGCTATCAGTAAGGGGGTAATTCTTCCCAGCAAACACAAATGTAAGGAGCATTCCTCCTACTGACCATCACAGTAATGTACTGTGAGCTATAGACAGGGTTTTGTCCAGTGGGAATACAGGGAACGCAGTTTCGGCACCTCCAGCACTAAATATATGTGATGGGGTATGCTGGAGGGTCTATTGATGCTGGGGGAGTTATTGTTGCTAAGGAGGGGGGGTGGGAACCTCTTGATGAGGGCGGGGTCTGTTGTTGCTGGGAGGGATCTACTGTTGAGGGAGGGGTCTGTTGTTGATGGCTGCTTGGAAATCTATTGTTGCTTGTGGGGGTCTATTGTTGCTGAAGTGGGTCTATTGTTGCTGGGGAGGTATTTTGTTGCTGGCAGCAGGGGGATCTACTTTATCTTTAGCAAATTTCCATACAAATTGCTTTAAAGAGAAGTTTGGGGTTATTTTCCCCTCAAATTATACTTACCTAGGTGGATGAAGCATTGGTCCGATGCTGGATCTGTCCCCCGCACGCTCTAAGTGTGAGAGAGTCAGTCACGGGTGTCTCTCTGCCCCGCCCCCCACTCACCCACTCACTGGAGAGCTGGGCTGTGGAGGGGGCGTCTTGCTCAATTTCTCAGCAGATCACTAACAGGCTGAGCCAGGTGCCGCTCCAGACTCTGGGGTGGATCCTGACTTTAAAGTCAGGATCTTTCCTCAGCCTGGACCAGCTGAGTGCTGTCATCCAGCAGTGGGCTTTAGCCCGCTGTTCAGCTGAAAACGGGTCACAGGAGTGCAGAACAAACTGCACTCCTGTGATCCATAGGATTGGCTGTACTTCTCCTTTAACACTACAAAAGGATACTTGATTCTGTATTCACTAAAAGGGTTGGTACTGGTAGGTGGGTGGGCGTTGGAACTAAAGGATGGTGCTCGTAGGTGGGCAGGGGGCAGAGACAAGGGGTGACTCAAAGTAGGCAGTTCCTACAACTATTTTTGGGTGAAAGCTCTGGCTATAGATACAGAATTATTATCAGGAGTTTCCTGAACCCAAAATGTTATTTCAAGGGTTCCTCCAGGTTACACCAACCCCCTATGAAATAATTTTCATTGGTATTCCCATAGTAAATGTTAGCTGCAGAAAAAGTTAGGCAGGCAGTAAAATGTGTAATGTCTTCCAAAATTAGTGGTCTGTGATGAAGTGACCCCTTACATTGGTGGCTAGTGGAAAATTGTCCCGTTTCATTGGTGGTCAGTGTTGGTGGGAGATCAATTCACCATTGCTCACTGCTTAAGGAACCCTAACAATTTTAGAGGGAACACTGATGCAACACCTCCTGCACTCAGGGACTCAGATCAGTAGAGGGCCGATGGACCAATAATACGAGAGTCCAAGACCGATCAAAGGTTGTGCAGCTTCAACACGAAGCTGGGGAATCTCGATACAAACTGTAGTAGAGAACAAAAACAGAGCGCACCAACCTTGCGCATTACCTCAGTAAACAGTAGATTTATTGATTTAAGAGAGATGCTCACAAAAGTAAATCTTTGGCTAGAAAATACTGTATTGCTCTAAGGCCATATTCATGCTTTATGGGAGTGTAAAGTGACACTACATCCAAAGATAACCATCTATATCCCTGTTGCCACGTATACTCAGATAGTATCTCAAGTATGTGGTTGGAGTCTTTAACCCCTCGCCTGCTGGGCACTTATACCCCCTTCCTTACCAGGCCAATTTTCAGCTTTCAGCGCTGTCGCACTTTGACAATTGCGCGGTCATGCAACATTGTACTCATATGAAATTTTAATCATTTTTTTCCTCATAAAGAGAGCTTTCTTTTGGTGGTATTTACTTGCCTCTGGGTGTTTTTTTACTTTTTTGTGCTATAAACAAAAAAAAGAGCAAGGAAATTAAAAAAAAAAAAAAAGTTTCTTTGTTTCTATTATAAAATTTTGCAAACGGGTAATTTTTCTCCTTCACTGATGTGCATTGCTGAGGCTGCACTGATAGGCAGCACTGATAGGCAGTATTGATTGGCACTGATAGGCAGTATTGATTGGCACTGATAGGCGGCACGGATAGGCTGCATGGATAGGCGGCACTGATGATGGGTGCTGATAGTCAGCACTGACTGGGCTGCACTGGTGGGCACTGCTAGGCACAGGAGGGTGGCACGGCAAAGCACAGGTAGGCGGCACTGCTGGGCACTTGTGGGGGGAACTGGTGGGTGGCAATGGTGGGCACCGATCATCAGGGCACTGATCATCAGTGCCGATCCCTGCTCTGACAACTGCTGGTCCTCGGCAGTACTTTCCTCACGCTCTGACAGCGTGAGGAAAGTGCAGCCGAGAACCAGCAACTGCATTTCCCGGTGATCAGCATGTCATTGGACATGGCTGATCACGTGGTAAAAGGCCGTTGTGATTGGCCTTTTACCAACATCACGTGATTAGCTGTGTCCATAGGACACAGCGATCATGGAAATCGCCAGGTGCACGCCCCCGGGGGCACGCAGGAGAGCGCGTTCTGGGAGGACGTCCTATGACGGCCTCCCAGAACTGGCCAGCCGTAGTGCAGCCATCATTCGGCTATCTGCGGTCTGCAACTAGTTAACATAAGATGGAAGATTAACCACGTTCTCTTTCAGGGAATAGTCAATATAGCAGGCAAGATTGCTCGTAAGACTAGCAATACCCGCAATACAGTATTTTCTAGCCAAGGATTTATCATTCCATTACACACAAGCCCAATTTCTCTTTATCTGTATAGAATTTGCCTTAAAACACAATCACTTTTCATTTCTGGACACCCATTATAGACAAATCCAAGGCACTGCTATGGGAGCCAGATTTGCTCCCAGCTATGCAAACTTATTTATAGGCTATTGGGAAAACCACTATATCTGGGCTAACAATCCCTACAGCAAAAATCTCATTTTATATGCTCGGTATATAGATGACATTATATTTATTTGGAATGATACTGATCTTCAGTTACAAGGGTTTCTGAATCATTGTGACAATAACCTGTATGCAATTTCTTTGACCCATGTGATAGATGAAAACCAACTAGTATTCCTAGATCTTGAATTAAAACATGATAACAGTGGACATGCCTGCTCCAAAACGCACTTTAAACCCACAGCTGGGAACTCCTACTTACACGCAAGACGTAATCCTCACCCACAGTGGATTAGGAATGTCCCATATGGGCAATTCTGCAGATTAGAAGACACATGCACTTTGAAATAGGACTACATTGAACAAAGTTCAATTCTTAAAAATACATTTAAAGAGATGGGCTATGACAACACGCACATCGAGACAGCATTCAATAAATGTTTACATATGTACGCAGGGGCGGACTGACAACTCATGGGGCCCCCGGGCAATAGGGGATCATGGGGCCCCTGTGTCCTTGCCCAAACTCAATAAAGCCTATGAAAAAGGTACCAGGGGCATCTCATGGGGCCCCTTACTGACCCCAGGCCCTCGAGCAGTGCCCGAGTTTCCAAATGGTCAGTCCGCCCCTGTATGTACGATAACTATTCTACAAACCAGACCACCTGTTCACAATCCCTGAGCCACGACAGTAATGGTGGTTTACTGGAAATACGGTTCTGTTCTGGGCCATCAAACAGATCCTTTCCAAAAATTGGAACATCTTTAAGAATGATCCCACCCCGGGCAACTCGCTCCCAGAGAAACCTTGTTTGATCTTTAGGAAACCCAGAGACCTTAGACGTATTCTAGCCCATAGTAGGCTTCGAAGGTCCATAAGCCTCCCAAAATTGGTTTTGGGTGCATGGTCTGGCTTCTTTGATCAAAAAGGCAACTATAAATGTGGTGTTCCTAACTGTGGCACTTGCGAGTTCACCTGGCATCGCAAGCGCGACATTACTGGGTATGATGGCAAGAAATATGCCATTAAACAGTTTATCAACTGTGGGACGTCTTTCGTTGTGTATGGTCTTATGTGCCCATGTGGCCTACTCTATATAGGCCGTACGTCTCGCCCCCAGCGAGCATAAAAGTAATATTAAGAATTGCGAAGATAAATATTCAGTCCCAAGTCCACGAGAGTAACTACTGTGGAATCAGAGTCTTTGGGGTAGAGGCCATACCGACAGATCTGGATAATGGCAGGAGACACCAAAGACTCTGCAGGAGAGAGAACGTTTGGATTTTTACATTAGACACTTTATCCCCTAGGGGTTTGAATGATCTAGAAACACACACCTTGGTATAGTCTATATGAGAATTTTTATTTGTCATTTCAGGTACTGTATACAGGAAGGACTCCTTATGCAATTTTATCACTTAATTTTTATACTCAATTTTATGTATCTTAAGTATCCTCTATATCTCCAATATCTGTAGTAATTCTCTTATTCTTTATTCTATTTTATTTCATTATGTATCTCTATTTCTGGCAATTCTGATAGACTGAGAATGTACCGGTTATTCAGTTACTAATTATGTATTTATTAACTTATTTATTAATTTACAGCCAGCACTCATTATAGATTAATCACAATTTCTGTCCCCTCTCCTCCCTCGGTTTTCCCATGGTTACTACTTTTTATTCATTATAGGCTAGGGACCTTATTTCCATTTTAGTATTACTATTTTTTCCTTCCTTCCCCCTCCCCCTTATTTAGGGGATCGAACAGAGACTTGTGTCTCTGTGCTCCCCGGTCCTGTGTGAGTCGGCTCCTAATAGCCTGAGGCTGTGTGCAACCGCGGTTTCTTCTCTCCCCTCTGACTCTCACATGAGCGGCGCTGAACGGTGCCCGGAGGGTAGTGCGCATGCGCGGAAATGGGCCGTTCCTCTTGTGACGATCTCTTTGTCAAAATGGAATGCATCTGTGACGGACCACCGGACAGCACCTCTATCAGTCCCCTAATAGAGCCTCCCCAGAGTGCGGAATCTAAGTACCAGAACACTTGTTCACCAGGGCCCCTGATGGTGGGGATGGACTTGGAGCGTTCCAGGACCAGGTCGCAGCTACCGGGTATCTCTACCAGAGGTAGAGGAGTCTGCCAGAGTCAAACAGGCCGTGTCGGTAACTAGCGGGTCAGTGCGGTACAAGACGGTAGGCAAGGGATAGTCGGGTCACACGCAGGGTCAATACCAGAAGATCAGATCTATAAGGGAGCATCCAGGAGCAGAGTCAGGCAAGCCAAGGGGTCAGGACAGGAGAAGGCAACAAGGTCAGACAATCCAGATCAGAGTACTCACAACACAGGCAACAGGATACACAAAGACCATTCGGCAACAAGTGTCTGTGCAGGGCTGGTTTAAGTAGCCCGCACTGCACCTGACAGGCGCAGCCTGGGTCCTAATGCCTGCCCAGTACTGTCATAGATGACGGGTGCGCCTGGGTCCTAGTGCCCTGCCGCCTGCATGTCTTGACAGACACCTACGCATGTGTAGACCCATGCGTCGCGATGGTCCCTGACAGCATCGTGCATGTGCAGAAGGGTCTCAGATGGCAGCATGCGTTCCACCGCCACCTGAACTAACTCTTCAGTTTAAATTCCTCTCTCCACTGCCATTTTGCTAATCTGACACATGGAACAGCACACTTTGCCAGAATGGCTTCCAGTTACTAGCTGACCGATCTAAAATAGTATAAAACTTCAAAATGTCATTGCTGAGAGCTTTTAAAAGTCCTTTCTACTTGGTTCTAAAAAGAAATCAATATAAACCACTATACAAGTGACCATATTTAAACCTTTAAGGTAATAATAATATAATATTTTATTCAGGTCATTTTATTACCTTTGCAGTAATCAATTTTAATTTAAAGTTTTAATTTTTATGGTACCTATGAACTGGGCGTGGTTTTGTGATATATATATATATATATATATATATATATATATATATATATATATATATATATATACACAGTGGGATCGAAAGTTTGGGCACCCCAGCTAAAAATTTGTATTAATGTGCATAAAGACATAAAGAAGCCAAGGAAAGATGGAAAAATCTCCAAAAGGCATCAAATTACAGATTAGACATTCTTATAATATGTCAACAAAAGTTAGATTTTATTTCCATCATTTACACTTTCAAAATAACAGAAAACAAAAAAATGGCGTCTGCAAAAGTTTGGGCACCCTGCAGAATTTATAGCATGCACTGCCCCCTTTGCAAAGCTGAGACCTGCCAGTGTCATGGATTGTTCTCAATAATCGTCTGGGAAGACCAGGTGATGTCAATCTCAAAGGTTTTAAATGCCCAGACTCATCTGACCTTGCCCCAACAATCAGCACCATGGGTTCTTCTAAGCAGTTGTCTAGAAAACTGAAACTGAAAATAGTTGACGCTCACAAAGCTGGAGAAGGCTATAAGAAGATAGCAAAGCGTTTTCAGATGTCAATATCCTCTGTTCAGAATGTAATTAAGAAATGGCAGTCATCAGGAACAGTGGAAGTTAAAGCAAGATCTGGAAGACCAAGAAAAATATCAGACAGAACAGCTCGGAGGATTGTGAGAAAAACAATTCAAAACCCACGTTTGACTGCACGATCCCTCCAGAAAGATCTGGCAGACACTGGAGTTGTGGTACACTATTCCACTATAAAGAGATACTTGTACAAATATGGTCTTCATGGAAGAGTCATCAGAAGAAAACCTCTTCTACGTCCTCACCACAAAAATCATCGTTTGAACTTTGCAAATGAACATATAGACAAGCCTGATGCATTTTGGAAACAAGTTCTGTGGACCGATGAGGTTAAAATTGAACTTTTTGGCCGGAATGAGCAAAGGTACGTTTGGAAAAGAAGGGGCACAGAATTTAATGAAAAGAACCTCTGTCCAACTGTTAAGCATGGGGTTGGATCAATCATGCTTTGGGGTTGTGTTGCAGCCAATGGCACAGGGAACATCTCACGAGTAGAAGGAAAAATGGATTCAATAAAATTTCAGCAAATTTTGGATGGTAACTTGATGCCATCTGTGAAAAAGCTGAAGTTAAAGAGAGGATGGCTTCTACAAATGGATAATGATCCTAAACACACCTCGAAATCCATGGGGGCTGGCTACAAAAAGCGTTTACAAGCTGTGATACTTGCCAAAGGGGGCAGTACAAGATATTAACTCTGCAGGGTGCCCAAACTTTTGCAGACGCCATTTTTTTGTTTTCTGTTAGTTTGAAAGTGTAAATGATGGAAATAAAATCTAACTTTTGTTGACATATTATAAGAATGTCTAATCTGTAATTTGATGCCTTTTGGAGATTTTTCCATCTTTCCTTGGCTTCTTTATGCACATTAATTTAAAGTTTTAGCTGGGGTGCCCAAACTTTCGATCCCCACTGTGTATATATATATTCTTTTTTTTAAATTTAGTATGTACATATAACTATAGTAACGTTCAAGTCAGGAGCGGACTGACAACTCATGGGGCCCCTGGGCAATAGGGGATCATGGGGCCCCTGTGTCCTTTCCCAAACTCAAAAAAGCCTATGAAAAAGGTACCAGGGGCATCTCATGGGGCCCCCTACTGACCCCGGGCCTTCGGGCAGTGCTTGAGTTTCCAAATGGTCAGTCCGCCCCTGGTTCAAATCAATTATTGTATCAAGTATAATGTACATAATTTTCAAATCTTTTTAGCTTGTTTTTATTGGTAGTCCTATATCTACAATTGTATGTATATTTTTATTCAAATTTTATGTCTACATACATTTTTATGTTATATATATGTATATATATATATATATATATATATATTTATTTATTTCAGGTACTTATATAGCGCTGTCAATTTACGCAGCACTTTACATATATATTGTACATTCACATCAGTCCCTAACCCTCAAGGTGCGTACAATCTAAGGTATATATATTTATTTGTATCTTTTAACACGTTGGCCCCACCTTCTAGGATGTGTTTGTCCCGCCCATTTGGGAAGGCTCACACATACAGTTGCAAGAAAAAGTATGTGAACCCCTTGGGATTACGTGGAGTTTTGCATAAATTGGGCATAAAATGTGCTCTGAATGTCATCTAAGTCACAACAATAGAAGAACACAGTCTGCTGAACATAATACTACACAAACATTAGATGTTGCCATGGTTTAATTGCACATAGCATGTAAACATTCACAGTGCAGGGAGGAAAAAGTATGTGAACCTTTGGACTTAATAACTGGTTGACCCTCCTTTGGCAGCAATAACCTCAACCAAACGTTTCCTGTAGTTGCAGATCAGACCTGCACAACGATCTGGAGTCATTTTGGACCACTCTCTTCACAAAACTGTTTCAGTGTAGCAATATTCTTGGGATGTCTGGTGTGAATCGCTCTCTTAAGGTCATGCCACAGCATTTCAATCGGGTTGAGGTCAGGACTCTGACTGGGCCACTCCAGAAGGCGTATTCTGTGCTGTTGCAGCCATTGTTTTGTTGAATTACTTGTATGCTTTGGGTCATTGTCCTGTTGCATCACCCATCCTCTGCGGAGCTTCAGTTGGCGGACAGATGGTCGTACGTTTTCCTGCAAAATGTCTTGATAAACTCTGGAATTCATTTTCCCATCAATGACAACAATCCGTCCAGGCCCTGAGGCAGCAAAGCAGCCCCAAACCATGATGCTCCCTCCGCCATGTTTTACAGTGGGGATGAGGTTTTGATGTTGGTGTGCTGTGCCTTTTTTTCTCCACACATAGTGTTGTGTGTTCTTCCCAAACAACTCAATCTTGGTTTAATCTGTCCACAGTATATTTTGCCAGTAGTGCTGTGGAACATCCAGGTGCTCTTTTGCAAACTTCAAACGTGCTGCAATATTCTTTTTGGACAGCAATGGCTTCCTCCGTGGTGTCCTCCCACGTACTCCATTCTTGTTTAATGTTTTCCTTATTGTAGATGTGTCAACAAAAATGTTAGCATGTGCCAGAGATTTCTGTAGGTCTTTAGCTGACACTCTGGGATTCTTCTTTACCTCATGCAGCATTCTGCGCTGTGCTCTTGCAGTCATTTTTACAGGACGACCGCGCCTAGGGAGAGTAGCAACAGTGCTAAACTTTCTCCATTTGTAGACAGTCTGTCTTACCGTGGACACATGAACATCAAGGCTTTTGGAGATACTTTTGTAACCCTTTCCAGCTTCATGCAAGTCAACAATTCTTGATCGTAGGTCTTCTGAGAGCTCTTTTCTGCGAGGTATGGTTCACATCAGACAGTGCTTCTTGAAACCAGTAAACGCAACACAGGTGTGTGTTTTTTAAGGGCAGGACAGCTGTCAGCAACACATCCAATATCATCACACTGATTGGAGTCAAGGTTGGCTCACTCCTGGCTCCAATTAGCTCTGGGAGAAGTCATTAGGCTAGGGCCTCACATACTTTTTCCTCCCTGCACTGTGAATGTTTACATGTTATGTGCAATTAAACCTTGGCAACATATAACGTTTGTGTAGTATTATGTTCAGCAGACTGTGTTCTTCTATTGTTGTGACTTAGATGACGTTCAGAGCACATTTTATGCCCAATTCATGCAAAACTCCATGTAATCCCAAGGGGTTCACATACTTTTTCTTGCAACTGTAGATACTGACTATATATAGAGGAGGGTTATCTCCGTCTGGTTAGCTCTGATGAAGAAGAGACCCCCCCCCCTTTGAAACGCGTCAGAGCCACTGAGAGTCTCCTCTTCCGATTGGGATTCGCACGTGTCTCCTTATCGTATGATTCGGTTTTGGATTATATATGCCCGTTATATGTTACTTTTGTGAGTATATCTCTTAAATCAGTTAATCCACTAATTGTTTATTGAGGTAATGCACAAGGTTGGTGCGCTCTGTTTTTGTTCTCTACTAGGGATGCACCGAAATTCTGGTGGCTGAAACGTTTTGGCTGAAAACACCCCTTTCGGCTGTCGGCCGAAATTAAAAAAAAAAGCACCGATACAGGTGTTGAAAAAACCCGCCCCCTCAAAACCGCCTGTCCGTCGCTTGGTAGTTCAGTCTTACCTGAGAAACCATCGATCCCGGTGCTGGGCATAGAGATGGTGAAGGAAAGATGGCCACCACACATCTCTATGCCCTTGGAGGATCAGAGCAATGTCTCTTCCGGTTCCGGCCATTTTTTTTTTTGTGCACTAGATGAATGCTTTTTTGATCTAATTCTTTACATTGCAGAGGAGAGATGTGGGGTCTTATTGACCCCATATCTTTCCATAAAGAGAACTTGTCACTAATTATTCCGATCACAGGGGATGCATGCATTTATTGTGATAAGAATAAAAGTGATTACCAATTTGTTTTAAAAGGAACAGTGCAAAAAAACCCATTAAATACATTTTTAAAGTGCCCATGTCCCCCCGGTGCGCACGTAGTGGTGAACGCATATGTAGGCCATGCCCACATATGTAAATAGTGTTCAAACCACACATGTGAGGTCACCGCGAACATCAGAGCAAGAGCAATAATTCTCACACTAGACCTCCTCTGTAACTTTACACTGCTGACCTGTAGAATTTTTTAAAGCATCACCCATGGAGAGTTTCATGCCATTCCACGAGCGTGTGCAATTTTAAAGCGTGACATGTTGGGTATCTATTTACTCGCTGTAACATATTTTACAAAACAATTAGGGTATATATTGTTTTTTTAAATCAAAGTGTATTTTGTTCCAAAAAATATATGTTCATTTTTAAAAACTGCGCATTTCGGTTTTCGACCAAGTACATTTTGAATTTTCGGTTTTGGCACCAAGGTTCCACATAATGCTGGTTGTTGAACCTCTCCTTTTGTTCCCAATATAAGAACTTTACACCATTATCACGTACCCATAAATTCAGCATTGCACTGAATAAACTTGGCACACGCTTTCAAACCACACAGTATCGTGTCTCCTTAATTTCAATGTCGCACTGAATAAACTTGGCGTGGACACACCAACCACACAGGATATGGTTACCTTTTCCAAAACTTTATTGAATGTACAACAAGATGTCAATTTTATTATGTAACTGTAGTACATTCTTTTTTTGGCAGGTAGCTTAAGAACAGCAATGTCACTTTTGTGATAAATTCTTAACCTTTATTAGCTGAAATCCATCTCATGTCGACTAGTTATCTCTCACAAACTGGTAATATACTGGTGATGCAGTGTAATATACCGGTAATATACTGGTGATGCAATGTTATAGCTGGCTCATTGGATGGATTGAATTGAGATCAATGCAAATAGTTCTCTGTGGAGTATTTATCATCTTATATCTTTGTACTTTTCAATTGGATTTTTTAAATATCTGGCTGGAATTCTGGTGAGTAATTGGGTCACAGCAAACTCTGTACTCCTGCGCTGGGGATGGACTCAGCAAAGGCTATGGTAACAATTCAGATGTCCTGGAATATGCACTTCTTGCTGCCTTCAATGGACCGGGGTAGTCCAAAGTCACTGGATACAAAGAAAACAAATAGAGGGCACACCGGTCTAGTGCATTATCATAAAAAATATTTATTAAAAGGATAAAAAGTTTCTCGGTCCTTTCCCACCTGGAACTCTCTTCGGGAATCGCGGAATGTCCCCCCGGCGGAATTCTTTCGATACTCTCGTTGCGGGGCACTTCTGCTTTCCCGTACCAGAAATCTGCCTTTGAACAGCTTTGCCAACAGCGTCCGGGCGCTCTGAGCCTTATATCCCTTCTTTATGCAGCTCTGAACAGACGCTCGCCGCATACTTCTCTTTCATATGTTGTTCAGTGGGAGCGCGATCTGGGAATGGCTGTAGATCCGGAGGACTGGAATAAGGCCTGGTCACTCATAGCTAAATGTTCATTTAATACGACCATGCTGGAGGCAGCCTATAAGGTATTGTTTCGGTGGTACTGGGTTCCGGCTCGGTTGGCCCGGGCTAACCCTGCCTGTAGTGATCGATGTTTCCGGGGTTGTGGCCATCGTGGAGATGTATTGCATATATGGTGGTCATGCCCGAGACTGTTTCGCTTTTGGTCTCGTGTGTTTGGCCTCCTTTTCACTTTGTTCCATCTCTCCATACGCCGGGATGCCCGGTATGCCTTGCTTCATTGCCCCATACCGGGCCTCTTGGCTCACCAGCAGAAGTTGGCTTCTTATTTGTTTTTATCGGCCACTAGAACAATTGCTCAGGCATGGAAGAGTCCGTTTGTCCCTATTCAGGGAGTGCGGGATCGTATGACTACTATGATGCTCAACGAACACATGTCGAGTATCCGCAATGACTCCCACCGTAAATCTTTGAAAATATGGGAGCCGTGGCTGCCATATGCCTTTCCCACACTCCCCCCGGCTAGCCTGGGGATGTAATGGCGTTCGGTACTGGCGCTCTTGGACCCCTGCCTTTTGCCCCCCTTTTTTTTTTTTCCCCCTTTCTCTTTCTCTCTCTGTTTTTGGTGTGACTGGACAGCTGCCTTTAGTTGTTAGAGTCAGTTGCATTAATGTTTTGTACCTTATGTGCCATTGATAGCCCCTGCGTGGGCGTACCTTTTGCCCTGTTGGCGTTAGAGCACTGTTTTTTCTTTTTATTTTGCACATTTTTTTTTTTCTTTTCTCTCTGTGCAATTGATAGCCCCTGTGTGGGCGTGTTTTATTGCCTCTGTTTTATAAAATGTTTAAAAATTAATAAAAACCATTGGAATATAAAAGGATAAAAAGTAAGTATCATACTCACAATTGACATACAGAACAAAGACACATCACACTAAACAGCGGTGTCCAATCCACACTGCATAAAAGTCCATAAATGGAACCCTGGACTTCCAACTGGCTAACGCGTTTCAAGGACTCAGCCTCTTCCTTTGAGTCCTCAACACATGTTAGCCAGTTGGAAGTCCAGGGTTCCATTTATGGACTTTTATGGAGTGTGGATTGGACACCGCTGTTTAGTGTGATGTGCCTTTTGTCCTGTATGTCAGTTGCAAGTACGATACTTACTTTTTATCCTTTTAATAAATATTTTTTACGATAATGCACTAGGCCGGTGCACCCTCTGTTTGTTTTCTTTGTATCGAGTAATTGGGTCAGACATGGGTCCTGTCTCTTGCTGTCATGGTATGCAGCACCTATACATAATGCCAACATGCTTACTCCTCGGTGCCATGTGACTGTGGCTTCCAACAGCCTAGTGACAGCATGAAATCAGGATGACCAATCTCCTTTTTACAGTGTCCAAGGAGGCATTGGGAAATGCAGTCACCTGGCATTGTCTTAAAGCATATCTAATCTCAAAGAACAGAACTGTAATTTGTTACAGCTCACCAGTTATTAGATGCAGTGGTTGCATTAGTTTTCCTATTTTTCTTTATTTTCAGCTGCTGATCCTTCGAATATCATGCTTCTGTAGCACTACCTCCTTAGGAGTCGCTGAGTTTTGGGTCCCCCTAAAGTCCTGCACAGCCAGGCAACACTCATTTTCTTCAGACCTCACACACAGGAGACAGTAAACAGTCCTTGAGCTTGTTTTTGTAGTTTTGTTAGGTGTATTGAACTTGGATAGGGTTGAGGGGTGTATGGGATGCCCAAGTGAACTGCAGCTGAGGACAACTCATTAACAACTATGTACTAGTCTCTATAACAGATCTCTTCTTGGAGAGCTCTCCAGCCTCTCCTGGTGTACCATCCCAGACCCCAGATGAATCCTCTTCTCATCCAGCTGTACTGAGGGAATCCTTGAGCAAGGGCTCATAGAATCTGTTGCTTTAAATGCACTGTCCCGGATGGGGGCAAGTCAGGTTTCCCACTAGAATGCCCTCTCCCCTTATCTGGCCCAAGGGGTGTAGGATTCCTTACTGTTCCTCATCTGCAGGCTAGTTGAGTTGGTGGCTGCCTTCAAGCCTTTTGGTTGGCTGGCTCCGTCCCTGGCTCTGCAGGTGATCCTCTGGGTGAGGTTAAGTGGTCCTCCTGTCCAGCAACTCTGCCTGTAGGTAGGCCCCATCTCGGGCTCCTGCATCTCAGCCTCACTCTATCTTCCACCCGAACTCTCCTGCTGCTGAGCAGGCTCAATCACACTTAAAGGCTGCCCCAGCCCCATGCCAAGCCTCCTGCCAGGGGATTGGCTGGAGTCCCTTAAGTGTGCAGATCAGCCCCTCCTCACCCCCACCCACTGCCTTCTAGAAACTTCTCTCAAGAGCAGGAGGAGGTATCAGGAAACTGATCTGCAGAGCCCTCAGCCCTGACCCAAAGGTGACCTGGCTGACTCATGCCAAGGCTGCTTCATCCCAGGCTGCTATTCATCCTCTATCTTAAAAACCTATCTAGCTCCCCCTAGCTAACTAGAGGTGCATTACACTTCCTTTCTCTGGGAGGCTATGCTCAGTCCTTCATTGTATTACTGCCATGGTGGTCACCCTAGGCTAGAATACGGCAATATCTACTAAGGATACACCGATACTGAGCATTTTCATTAGTATTCATACTTGCGAAAATACTCCTGTTACCAATTAACCAATATTTTGTGGTGTGATTTGAGTTAATGGCTGCAAATTGCACCACAAAGATTAGTATGCAAGTTGAACAGGAATGCGATTCCTGTCCAAACTGCATGTGGTTAACCCACTGTTCCTGTGTGAACCCAGGCTTGTCATTGCCCAAATTCACACAGAAGCGGTGCAGGAAACCTCCCTGCAGGCCTCCCATGCTGAACCTTGGTGGTAGGAGAGGAGAGACAGCGGCAGGAATTTTAAATCCCCACCACTTTCTTTCCTCTCCTTGTAGCGATGACAGTTCAGGCTAGGTGGCATCTGATTGGTCAGCAGCTGACCATATTGGTGTGATATCATTTATTTCAGGTAATTATATAGCGCTGTCAAATTAGGCAGCGCTTCACATATATTAAACATTCACATCAGTCCCTAACCCTCAAGGGGCGTCAGGGGCGGACTGACAACTCATGGGGCCCCCGGGCAATAGGGGATCATGGGGCCCCTGTGTCCTTGCCCACACTCAAAAAAGCCTATGAAAAAGGTACCAGGGGCATCTCATGGGGCCCCCTACTGACCCCGGGCCCTCGGGCAGTGCCCGAGTTTCCAAATGGTCAGTCCGCCCCTGAGGGGCGTGCAATCTAAGGTCCCTATCTTACATTCATACATACACATATTAGGGACAATTTAGACAGGAGCCAATTAACCTACCAGCATGTCTTTGGAGTGTTGGAGGAAACCGGAGCACCCGGAGGAAACCCACGCAGGCACCAGGAGCACATGCAAACTCCATACAGGAGGAGCCATGGTCGGGAATCGAACCCATGACCCATTTACTGCAAGGCAGACGTGCTAACCACTAAGCCACTGTGCCACCCCATCATTGAGAACAATCCTTACCTTTGTGGTCTTTGAGAAAAATCTCACTCTTACAGGTAGCTTAAAAGAAGATTGGTGTCAGTGGTTACTTATCTGAGAGGTAGAAAGTTCTCATTTCCCAAGGAACCCCTGGAAACCTTTTGTTTTTACTTCCAATTCAGCTTAGAAGATATGACAAGAACACTGTATTTCTAGCAAGATCAACGGGTATTTTCTGTACTCGCTGAACATGTTCTTAGTCTGAGAAAAGAAAAGTAAAGCAGTCGCCTCATCTAAGGGCTGGTAATCTGCAACATATTAAATTTTTAACACACCACAGAGTAACACCTGTAATGAGATTGTGTTTTTTACTGGTTCTGCTTTCTGTCTGTTTACTTTCTATCAATGGTTTTTCCTGACATTTGTTATCTCTGGCACTGTTTAAATACCTAAGTAAACTTACCTGGGAAGAAGTGAATGTGTTGTGTGATGCTTATCTGTAAGCGATCCTGTTACTGAGAAAGTATGTGAGGGGATAAGATGGCAGGCTGATCACAGTTCAATAATGAATCATCTACCGCCAGTACAAGATCTCTACAAGGCTGCTGTATGGTCCCTCTTTAGGTGTTCGGCTCTTTCCACTAAAGCTGCTTTAGCAGGACTGTGCGCCCAACAATAGCTCCCTAATTTGCATGCAATATGGATCTCAGCACTTGACTTTGTGCAATAAGTAGGCTACACCAGAAATATCTGGTTTTTAGTAAAGTTTGCATATCTAGGGACTGATAATGCAGTCGTCGTTCACCAAATGGAACTTTGGTATGTCTAAACCCAAGAACAAAAAATCAATATATTGCAACTTACTAGTCCTTAGTCTTGTTGACTGCTCTATTTTTCTTTATTCAGGCTAAGAACTTTTCTCTAAACACAGAAAAATACATGTTGATCCTGCCAGAAATCTGGTGTTCATGTTCCTGGACAACTAGGCCACATTCACATTTGCAAATGAGCCTAACGTGGCTTACATGCAGGGTTTCCTGACGATTCGCTGCGGAAGGTGGCCCCATTGAAAGCAATGGGAGGAGGCCGGCTCCCACAGCTAGAGAATGTACAGCATGGAATACGGAATGAGTGAGTGTGGAATAGGAATTGTACAGCATTGTATATGTAATGTGGGGAGGTAAAGAATAGGGAATGTACAGCATTGCATACAGAATGAGGGAATGTAGAATAGGGAATGTACAACATTGCATACAGAATGAGAGAGTGTGGAATAGGAATTGTACAGCATTGTATATGTAATGCAAGGGTAAAAAATAGGGAATGTACAGCATTGCATACAGAATGAGGGAGTGTGGAATAGGGAATGTACAGCATTGCATACAGAATGAGGGAGTGTGGAATAGGGAATGTACAGCATTGTATACAGAATGAGTGAATGTAGAATAGGGAATGTACAGCATTGCATACAGAATGAGGGAATGTGGAATAGGGAATGTACAGCATTGCATAGAGAAAGAGGGAATGTGAATAGGAACTGTACAGCATTGCATACAGAAGGAGGGAGTGTGGAATAAGGAATGTACAGCATTGCATACAGAATGAGTGAATGTAGAATAAGGAATGTATAGCATTGCATACAGCATGAGGGTATGTGAAATAGGGAATGTACAGCATTGCATAAAGAATGAGGAAGTGTGAAATAGGGAATATACAGCATTGCATACAGAATGAGAGAGTGTGAAATAGGAATTGTACAACATTGTATATGTAATGCGAGTGTAAAGAATAGGAAATGTACAGCATTGCATACAGAACGAGGGAGTGTGGAATAGAGAATGTACAGCATTGCATACAGTACGAGGGAGTGTGGAATAGGGAATGTACAGCATTTCATACAGAACAAGGGAATGTGGAATAGGGAATGTACAGCATTGCATACAGAACGAGGGAATGTGGAATAGGGAATGTACAGCATTGCATACAGAACGAGGGAGTGTGGAATAGGGAATGTACAGCTTTGCATACAGAATGAGGGAGTGTGAAATAGGGAATGCACAGCATTGCATAAAGAATGAGGGAATACGAAATGTACAGCATTACATACCTAATGAGGTGGTGCAGAACAGGGATTGCAGAGCATTGCATAGGGAATTAGCTGGTGCAGAATATTCTATGTGGATAGGTAGTGAGGTGCAGAATGGAGATTGTACAGCATGGCAGACTAAACTGCAGCAAAGGGAGCATATGAGGGGTGTTCAAATCAAACCGGGACTTTTAATTTTACAAGTATAAAAAGGGATGCTGGTGTGACGGTAGTACATGCAGTAGTAAGTGGCAAGTGTGTCCTATTACTGATGAGCAGCGCACGTCAAGAGCCAGTCCAGAGACCATTAATCAAGATGGTAGATAACAGTGTTAGTGTGTGCATGGAACAGCATGTGGTGATGGAGTTTCTTGTGAACGAAGGTGTAAAACCTCCGGATATCTACAGAAGACTTCAAGCTCAGTACGGTGATGAGACACTCAGCCACAGTAAGACATCTGAATGGTGTAAACATTTCAAAGATGGCTGTACGTCCATCAGTGACGATCCAGGCCATGGTGGTTCCCAGCCCACAGCATTCATTCCTGTGAACATTCAGCGTGTGGAACGCCTGATCTCAGATAATCGACACAAAACCTGCCGTGAAATTGCACAGGAGACTAATCTTTCTGTGGGAACAGTGAACACTATGATGACGAAGTGAAGCTGGCTGTGTTAGGATGTAGGATGATGTCCTAGGTGTACTAATGAATATTTGTATGCCGAAGCTTTCCAGGCATTAATTAAATGCTGAGATAAGTGTATAAATGTAGCAGGGGAATATGTTGAAAAATCAATACAGTTTCCACTCCTTGAAATTTGTCCTTTTTATTATATACACTCAAAGGTCCTGGTTTGACTTGAAGGCCCCTCATACATCAGAGTTAGAAAGTGGAGAATAGTTGCAAAAGATCTTAAAAAATACTTTCTTTTGCTGCTTAGGCTGACTGCATCAAGACCTCCATCAGTGCGGGACCCACATGGGATTTGACAGTCCGCTCAGTCATAGCTATCATTTGTAATCAAGTTGGCCAGCAGCGGAAATCTTCCAAAACTCGCTTCTTCTGTGGCTCTGACTAATGACATATGTTGCAAAATGCAGCAAAGGAATTGAGTAGTAGAAGACTTCCTCTGCCGGCTTTTGTTTTTTTTCAAGTGACAGCGACGATCGGGTGAGCTGTCAAATCCCGTGTTGGGTCCCTTTCTGAAGGAGGTCTGTATGAGGTTGGGTGACCCAATGTGACTGGCAATACAGAAGATCTTCTCTTCGGGGCCCCTGTCTCTTACAGGCTAAGCAGTTGGTGGAACATGGTAGCTGCAGGGAACAAAAGGAAAAGACATCCCTGCACTCAATGGCAAGTTGGGTGCCAATGAGTGAAGACATTTCCATGTACAGTTCAGCATGGAGGATTACACCAGTCAGGAATAAACCAATGCTTTTCCTCCTTTGCATCCCATTAACCCACAGTTAAATCAGAATGGCTATATCTACATGTTATCTGATTTAGCACTTGCAATATAATTTTTACTGTGTTTGACTTTAGTATAAATTTTAATGGCATTGCAGTAAAACCCATTGCTAAGATCTTTATTTTACCAACCTATGGGTGTTGGTTCAGTGGACAGCACCAACAACGCTTGGCTGTTTTGTTATTGTCCATCCAAGAATGACCTCTCACATAACCAGTTCTGCCAGTCATTCTCCAACAGTATATCCTGTAACAACTACACAGCTATGGATATAACATAGCAGTCCAACAAAGAAGTGCGCTTGTCCACACCAGATGAGTTGTACTGTGTAACATTTCACTGCATTTTCCAGCATTGACAATATCCATAGACGTGAAAACTCTAATTTCCAAATGGGCATAGTCCCACACATTGTATGGCAAGATGCATTAACACGAGTCTTCTGGTGTGAACAAGCCCTATTCGTTTGTATGCTGAATAGATTACATCCACATCTACAACATACGATGAGGAGCATTATGGATGGGGCATGTGGACTTTACACAGAGATCCAGGAATTCAACAATGTACATGTAGACTGGAGCTACTGATTAATAATGAAGGTGTAGTGCTACTCCTGTAGGAGCCACAGGAATACTGTCCAGGTCCTCCCCAGTTACTATGCCTCATAGGCAGGCACATAGGCTCATTCACACATTTCTCCAACAACCAGTCTAGGGGTGTTATTTTTATTTTTGGAGAACATGGATAGCGATGAGGGAGATGAGTGGGATACTCAAAAAAATAGGAACTATATACATTGAGGACTTTACCCAATCTTCAGGATAAGCTATGTTTGGAGTCCTTGCTTGAATCAAACAGTGGAGCTTTAAGACGGTAGTAAAAAGTATCTATCCAAAATCTATCTAACACTAGCACCTACCTAGGAGGGTGCTACAAAGGTAAAAATAAAATACTTATAGAGGCCTCCTAGTGTAAAGCGTCTTGTACTACCAGAGCTTTTTTTCAGCAGTAACGTGGGGGAACACAGTTCTGGCACCTTCAGTACTGAATGTATGTAATGGCAAGCAGTGCTGGGGTGTGCTGGAGGATCTATTAATGCTGGCTGTGGGGGGATCTATTGTCACTGGAGGGGATCTATTTTTGCATGGCGGTCTATTGTTGCTGGAAGGGATCTACTATTGAAGGAAGAAACTCTCTGCAAGAGTCAACTGCTCATAGAGCAGGCACTTAGTTGGGAGACTCCAATGTCGGACTATTTCACTCTGATGCCGCCCCCCCCATGCCAGCGTTGATCCACTCGTATGCCCTCTCCATGCGAAAAGTGTGCCAGTAAGACATGCCCCCCCCCTTTTTCATACCATGAGCACATTGGTCAAACAGGCACATTCGCCCTTGCACACACACTTGGAGTGTATTACTGCCATGAGCCCCTCCTCCTAATGCAGGTAGTACACCACCGAAAAATTTCCCACTTCATGTGAAGCAGACCACCCAGCTTAGACGCCCCCCCCCCCCCCCCCCAAAGCTCACTCAATCACCAGAAGCCAGCATGGGAAGTCCTCCACTATTCACCTCCTCTCCTCCTCTGCCGCATTCTGCAATAGATGCCTACTGTCAAAGATGCAGAGGAGAGGAGTAGTGGAAGACTTCCTCTGCTGGCTCCTGTGCTCACGAATGATAGTGGCAATCCCCTGCTGATGGAGGTCTCAATGTAGTTGGGTGGGCTAGTGAGACTGGCAGAACAGGGGATCTGCCCAACACTTGTCATCTCTGGTGGACCTTGAACCCCTACATGAAAAACACTGTGCCTTGGGCAGCTGGCTCTCCTGCCCCCCCCCCCCATTCCCAGATCTGCTTTTCTGCTATACCAAAGACTGTACTGGCTGGAGCTATGCTTTAAAATCTTGAGGGAAAGGGTCAAGGCTCAAATTGCTATGTCAGTTGACATCGGAAAGGGAGAAACCATCCACTTTGTGTGTACTGTTGTATTTATCATCATGCGTGTATATCCTGTGCATTCACCATTTGAACACTTCAAGCCTGTGTAGACATAAAGGGTTAAGACAGGGAATACATACTATTGGATTGACTACTGCCTTTACAGTACTGGCCTTTCATTTTACAGAGGGGACCATACCACTCTCTTTTGACCCTGCCTTGAATTTAGAAGTTGTAAGGACAAAGTACCCCAAAGTGGACAGTGGTCGCTACCACCCAGACAGCTGCAGAGCCCAGCAACGCGTGGCCATTCTTATCCCACATCGGAACCGGGAAAAACACCTCCTCTACCTACTGGACAACCTCCACCCCTTCCTGCAAAGGCAGCAGCTGGACTACGGCATTTACGTCATTCATCAGGTGAGACCACATTGACTTATATTTAATGCTGACATTTAATCATCTTATATTTTGCCTTCCCTAGTTCCTCCTTTCCCATACTTCATAAAATGTTTTTTCATTTATACCATTTTTCAGTAGATGCCTTATTTTAGATCCAGTGACATCATCACATCACCCAACCTCAGTACTCCTCCCAAGAGCCTTCAGCCCTGATGCAAGCAGTGGGAAAGCTCTTGAGAAGGTTATGCAAATATTAAAATTCCTTGATGGGTGGATGTCAGTCTGGCGGTGTGGGTATTGCGAGTCAGGTTGCATTTGCCTATAGACTGTCCCAGGTTATACCTACATGTGAGGCTGAGCCTCCATGATTGAAAAAACTGAAATCCAATGAATGAAAAGCAAGCTGCATTTGCATGCAGGCCATCCTAGGTAGCGGCCACATGTGGTGCTGAATCTTCCCAATTGAAAGAACTGAAATTCAGTGAATGAAGGGGATGGACTAGGAACAGCCTGACTGGGGAGGAAAAGGCTAGATGATTCTGGGCATCCTCCAGGCAGGAAATGAGGCAGGCCCTATCTGACGCATGTATATGGGACTCCTACCCATCCCTTCCCAAAGTGCAGCACTCTGCCTGAATGACCAATCTGCTGGCCCAAGAGCAGTTATGTGGGGACAGTGGGAAGGTCCTTAGCTCTGTGTAAGCTCTGACCCAGTGTTTGGCCTTCGAAGGTGATAGGGGAGCTCATATAAGGGATGGCACTGACTTGTCAATTTTAAGAGCTGACTGGAGTTAAAAAAAACAAAAAACAAAAAAAAAACCAATAATACAAAATAGGAAAAGATGAACAAATGTTCATTATAAAACCACTTTTACAGGTTTGCAAAGCTTTTCAATCCATTATATCCATTATATGGAGCTTGCAAACATAAACACTATTCCTCCCACAAATACCATTCACAGGACACTATTCTTCCCACTAATACCAATGAAGGGGCACTATTCCTCTAACTGACACCAATGATAGGGCACTACTCCTCCCCTTACTGTTACCAACCCTGAGGCCATGCTTCTTCTCCCTGATGCCAGGCACAGAACATTTCATACCCCCACTGACCACAATCCAGTCCTCCTAAAGTCTGAAGGACAGTAAACTTTCCCTTTGAAAAGTTTGAAGACCTCCGACCCATTGTTAGACACATTACACCGGGTGCCATTGCCATCCGATGGGCTTTTTACCTCCTCTCATCCAGCAAAAAACACATTTTATACATGCTAATGCCAATGATAGGGCAGTATTCTTCCCACTGATAACATTGATAGGACATTATTCTTCCCACTGATAGCAATGATAGAGCACTGTTCCTTCCACTGACACCAATGATGGGGCACTATTCCTCACAGATTTAAATCTGACCCCTTGTTTAGCAAATTTGGATACCCTCGGTCAAGTACAACAATGAATTACATATATGTGGACTCCTCAAAAGAAAAAATCCATAAAGACTTCAATGTATCTCATATTACACATCATTCATGTATCCCATTGGCACAAAGGCTAGGTAAGCATGGCAGATATATTGTGCTCATACCTGCCTGTATGTGCTTCATATATTCAAACTGTGTTCCTTACGCTATGAATGTCCACAAACAAAGTCTGCCATATATTAACTGTCCTCTGTAATAAAGCAAGTCCTCCAAAGTTGGTAATACAATTCTGTGCAAACATGTAGAACGCTGGTATGCAAATTCCACCCTTGTTCATAGTCAAATGTGTGTAGTAATAGCGTACGATGCAAGACCTGCTGTTGTCAGTGCCTGGCCTCTTTCTCATCATGAAAAAGGCTTTTTCAATTTTTTCACTATGGAGGAACCCTTGAAATAATTTTCAGGTGTCGAGAAACCCCTGCTTAAAACTAATTCATTTAGGGTCAGTAAAAAAATGCCCCTTATATTGGTGTCCAGTGGGAAGAATGCTCCTTACATTGGTGATCAGTGGGAAAAATGCTCCTTACATTGGTGGTCAATGGGAAGAATGCTCCTTACATTGGTGTCCAATGGGAAGAATGCTCCTTACATTGGTGGTCAATGGAAAGAATGCTCCTTACATTGGTGGTCAATGGGAAGAATGCCCCTTACATTGGTGGTCAGTGGGAAGAATGCTCCTTACATTGGTGGTCAGTAGGAAGAATGTTCTTTACATTGTTGGTCAGTGGGAAGAATGTCCCCTACATTGGTGGCAAGTAGGAAGAATGCTCCTTACATTGGTGGCCAGTGGGAAGAATGCTCCCTACATTGGTGGTCAGTGGGAAGAATGCTCCTTACATTGGTTGTCAGTAGGAAGAATGCTCTTTACATTGGTTGTCAGTAGGAAGAATGCTCCTTACATTGGTGGTCAGTGAGAAGAATGTTCTTTACATTGGTGGTCAGTGGTAAGAAGGACCGTTACAGTGGTGGTCAGAGGAAAGCATTTGTCCCACACATTGGTAGTCAAAATACCACCCTTATAGACAGCTTAAAAAGATCATTGGTGTCTGCAGCTGGCTATGAATGTCACAAAAAGAGGCATGTCCACAAACAAAGTCTGCCATATATAAACTGTCCACTGTAATAAAGCAAGTCCTGCAAAGTTGGTAATAAAATTCTGTGCAAACATGTAGAACGCTGGTATGCAAATTCCACCCTTGTTCATAGTCTAATGTGTGTAGTAATAGCGTACGATGCAAGACCTGCTGTTGTCAGTGCCTGGCCTCTTTCTCATCTTGAAAAAGGCTTTTTCAATTTTTTCACTATGGAGGAACCCTTGAAATAATTTTCAGGTGTCGAGAAACCCCTGCTTAAAACTACTTCATTTAGGGTCAGTAAAAAAATGCCCTTTATATTGGTGGCCAGTGGGAAGAATGCTCCTTACATTGGTGGTCAATGGGAAGAATGCTCCTTACATTGGTGGTCAATGGGAAGAATGCTCCTTACATTGGTGGTCAATGGGAAGAATGCTCCTTACATTGGTGGTCAATGGGAAGAATGCTCCTTACATTGGTGGTCAGTAAGAAGAATGTTCTTTACATTGTTGGTCAGTGGGAAGAATGTCCCCTACATTGGTGGCCAGTAGGAAGAATGCTCCTTACATTGGTGGCCAGTGGGAACAATGCTCCTTACATTGGTGGTCAGTGGGAAGAATGCTCCCTACATTGGTGGTCAGTGGGAAGAATGCTCCTTACATTGGTGATCAGTGGGAAGAATGCTTTTTACATTGGTGGCCAGTAGGAAGCATGCTCCTTACATTGGTGGTCAGTGGGAAGCATGCTCCTTACATTGGTGGTCAGTGGGAAGCATGCTCCTTACATTGGTGGTCAGTGGGAAGCATGCTCCTTACATTGGTGGCCAGTAGGAAGAATGCTCCTTATATTGGTGGCCAGTGGGAACAATGCTCCTTACATTGGTGGTCAGTGGGAAGAATGCTCCTTACATTGGTGATCAGTGGGAAGAATGCTTTTTACATTGGTGGCCAGTAGGAAGCATGCTCCTTACATTGGTGGTCAGTGGGAAGCATGCTCCTTACATTGGTGGTCAGTGGGAAGAATGCTCCTTACATTGGTGGTCAGTGGGAAGAATGCTCCTTACATTGGTGGTCAGTGGGAAGAATGCTCCTTACATTGGTGGTCAGTGGGAAGAATGCTCCTTACATTGGTGGTCAGTGGGAAGAATGCTCCTTACATTGGTGGTCAGTGAGAAGAATGCTCCTTACATTGGTGGTCAGTGGGAAGAATGTCCTATACATTGGTGGTCAGTGGAAAGAATGCTCCTTACATTGGTGGTCAGTGGGAAGAATGCTCCTTACATTGGTGGTCAGTGGGAAGAATGTCCCATACATTGGTGGTCAGTGGGAAGAATGCTCCTTACATTGGTAGTCAGTGGGAACAATGTTCTTTACATTCCTGGTCAATGGAAAGAATGCTCCTTACATTGATGGTCAGTGGGAAGAAGGACCGTCCCAGTGGTGGTCAGAGGAAAGCATTTCTCCCATACTTTGGTAGTCAAAATAGCACCCTTACAGACAGCTTAAAAAGATCATTGGTGTCTGCTCTGCTAAGTGTTGTTGGCCCTAGATCTATCGAAGTATCAAATGGGAGGTCAATCTTATTAAGGAACCCCTAGCAACCTCTGGAGAAACCCTAACGCTCTATGGCACCCAGGTTGAGAATTATTGTTTTAAAGTATCCCTTTAAATGCTTGTCTTAGTAACTGAGAAAAAATGTCCTGTTTTATTTTCCCTGCAGGTTGGTGATGGGAAATTCAACAGAGCCAAGTTACTCAACGTGGGTTACTTAGAAGCACTGAAAGAGGAGAAATGGGACTGTTTCATCTTTCATGATGTGGACCTGGTACCTGAGAATGATTTCAACACCTACCTGTGCGACACTGAGCCCAAACACCTGGTGGTTGGCCGCAACGTCACCGGATACAAGTAAGAAAGCAAATACTCAAGCCATCATTTTGTTTGGTCGATGGTTTAGCCTGTCTGATATATTTGTTTATAAGAAGAGAGAAGAGAGCATTTGTACAATTTTAGGTCAGTGGGTGCTCCTCACCTCAGCTGCATGAGGGCTATTCGACCATTTTATAATTTGAAATATTAGTCATTTATTATAAATAAGCTAGGCCAAGTGGTCCATCAAGTCTGTTGCCTTTTTTTTTTTCTTTTTTAATACATGTTGGGTTTTTTGTTTTCTCTTTGTTTTTTTTGTTTGTGTTTTTTTTAGTTAACCCTTCATGCCCAGATTGATGCCTAGATGCCAAGGCCTAACTTAACCTCTTACCGTCCGCCTGCTGTTTATAAAGGGCAGGACGGTGGCAGTCCAGGGGCGGGTTGCCGTTCATAAACGGCACCCGCCTTTTCTAGCTGTGCGCGCTCCCTGGGAGCGTGCAACACCGCGATCCGGTGCCCGCTGTGTCCTCCGGACACAGTGAAACACTGATCGTCGGACGGGACCTCTGTACGAGGTCCCGATCATGTGATCACTGATTGGCGAATCAGTGATCACATGCAAAGTAGTAAGCAAGATGTCACTTGTGACATCATTGCTTACTACGTGTGAAATCTGTGAAGGATCACAGAGGTCACATGGTACAGGGCTATTCACAACAGCCTTTTACCATGTGGCAAGCTGTGACCAATCGCAGCTCACTCAGTACTTCTCAATGACTGCAAGAATGCAGACAGAGAGAAAGAGAAATGATTGCTTTTACATCCTATATGGGTGTAAAAGCAATCAGTGTAAAAAAAAAAAAAATCTTCATCACCCCCCACAAGTAGTACAGTGTCACCATGGTGACACTGTACTGCTAGGGTGACAGTATGTAAAAAATAAAATAAAAATAAAAAATAATATAAAAAAAATAAAATAAAAATGTAAAAATTATAATTTTTGGTTATAAACTAATTTGGATTTTTTTTTTTACTAAAAAAATAACGGAATAAATTTTGGCCAAGATTTATGATGAAATATTATTTATTTGCTAAATTTTATTAAAAAAAACACTTTTTTTCAAAATTTTGGGACTTTTTCATTTACATAGTAAAAAAAATGAAAATCCCAGCGGTGAATAAATACCACCAAAATAAAGCTTTGTCTGTCTCAAAAAATGGTAAAAAATTCATTTGGGTACAGTGTTGCATGACCGCACAATTGTCATTCAAAGTGTGATAGCGCTGAAAGCTGAAAATTGCCCTGGACAGGAAGGGGGTGAAAGTGTCCGGACAGGAAGTGGTTAAAACGTATCTATCCAAAATGTTAAAAAACAATGTTTTGGGTATAAAGTGGAGGAGGATGAGATCTCCTCTTAGGTCTTACTGCAGTTGGAGGCTCCATTGGAGAGATTCCTTCACTTCCCATCTGGCGAAAAAGGTTGCCCAGGAAGTAAATCTCTAAGGGCAGCAAAGACCTCATTAAAAATGCATTTTTTTAACTTAAGTGTGGGAATGCTAGAAGTGTCAGTGTTTTTTTCTTTTTAATTGTCTATGTGAGGAGAAACCTGACTCTAACCTTCTCCAAAGTTTTGGGTATGGATGCACAGCCACAGCATGTGTGAGTTGAAGTGTATCTAAACCTAAGAGCATTAGGTGATATATTGCAGCTTACCTACAGGATTATTGGGCTGCAAACACTTCCTTATCTTCATAACAAAGGGAATAGGGGTTGTGTAATTCACAGAAGTTGGGAAAACTGATATCGATTGTAAGAGCGTCTTTGAGGTTGGCTGGAATTGGCGGCAAGACCTATCCCTACCTCCTCTCCTGTCCTGCTAGTACACTGTCCCTCCTGCTGACGCCAATCCCTCCACCATATTGTTCCCCACTCCATGCCAGAGGCCTTCACATGACATTCCTGGACAGTGACCTTTATATCCCCAAAGAAAGAATGTCCACATATGTAAGTAGAATTGCTGCACTTTACTGGAGGAATTCAAAGAATGGCATACCAGTCACATCACTATACAATCCTGAGTCACTTGACAATACACAGTCAATCACATTTAGTGGACAGTTCGCAGCAGTCACATGTAAATGCATATACCTCACTTTAAACAGTCATCTCCGTCTGACAGTCTCTCCTTCCACCCAAGGTCATTAGTACTTACAGGACTGTGCTGTCTTTAGTCACCTTCTCTTTAGGTACACCTCTTCTGGGACCCTCCAGGGGAATAGCCTCACAACTCATGGCTTGGCCTAAAAGGCCTTTTGCAATCTGCCCTAGCCCCCCACCTTCATAAGGCCCCTTTTAGATGGGGCAGATCCGTCAGCGTGATCCGCCTGCTCAGCGGGGGATCTCTCCGCTGATCCCTGCTGAGCAGATTGTCGACAGGTCTCTATGTGCTCTGCCGCTGCAGAGCAGACACAGACGCTGCCCGCTGATTTCAATGGGATGGTAGGATGGAAATGGACTGTCTGTCTGTTTCCACCTGATTGTCATCCAATCTGCCGGGACCAGGGGTGGACTGACCATTTGGAAACTCGGGCACTGCCCGAGCGCCCGGGGTCAGTAGGGGGCCCCATGAGATGCCCCTGGTACCTTTTTCATAGGCTTTTTTGAGTTTGGGCAAGGACACAGGGGCCCCATGATCCCCTATTGCCCGGGGGCCCCATGAGTTGTCAGTCCGCCCCTGGCCGGGACCCTCCAGGGGAATAGCCTCACAACTCATGGCTTGGCCTAAAAGGCCTTTTGCAATCTACCCTAGCCCCCACCTCCATAAGGCCCCTTTCAGATGGCGCAAATCCGCCTGCTCAGTGGGGGATCTCTCCGCTGATCCCTGCTGAGCAGACGGTTGGCAGGTCTCTGTCCGCTCTGCTGCTGCAGAGCAGACACAGATGCTGCCCGCTGATTTCAATGGAATGGTCGGATGGAAACGGACCGCCAGTCTGTTTCCATCTGATTGTCATCCAGTCTGCAGGATGGATGGGGAATGGAACCCTATCTGTTTTTTCTTTTTGGCGTACAGGATCGGATCGGATGCCTGCAATAGTCCACTGACACCTGCCGGTCCATAGAAGTCTATGGATGGACCGATCGGGTCTGCCTGAAAAACGGACATCGGTCCGCTCATGTGAAAGGGGCCTAAGAGACAGAAAGTCTACAGTCAACTCTCTTGGGTGCAGGTCTACTCCCTGGCCTCCTGCCCTGTCCCAGACCTGCATGCTCTGGTTAGATCTGTGCTGCTGTGGGGTGTTTGGCTCCCATGCTCCAAGAAAGTAAGAGTTCCTCCCAACCTGGCTTATATGTGGGAGCTGCCTCACCCATGACACCACTGCAGGAGGACTCTAACTAAAAGGGTCCTAGCACCTGATGACACTTTCTGCTGTAACCAGACACTATTCTGGTACAGAACCAGGACAGGAGACACATCAGGGATCTAATAAACCCCTGATCTCTCCATAAAGAGTATATGTTACTGCCCTAAGCTATCACAAACCTGCTGGTTCACGTTCTTGTGATAGCAATAAAGTTAAATGAAAAAAATTTAAATATAATGTAAATACAATAAATGAAAAATATGTAAAAGCCGCCACGTCCAAGCATGAGAGCAAAAATCCTAGGGTCCTAATTCACGATGAACTCTAAACTGATAATCTGTAAAGGCTTTTAAAGCGCCACCTATGGATGAATTTAGGTACAATAGTTTGTTGCCATGTCACAAACGTGCACAATTTTAAGGCCTCATGAACACAGGACTTTTTTTTTTAACTCTGCTGGAAGCCATCAGTGTTTTTGCAGAAAAATGCTGTTTAATGCTTTTACAAGTGTTTAAACACGTTTACATGCATCAAACGTTGGATGTTAATTCATTTCATTGGCCAGAATAAATAATTTATTCTGGCCATTGAACCAAATTAACCACATGCCGCCCAGCCACTGTATAAATACGGCGGCAGGGTGGCACGGCTGGGCAAAAGCATGTTTTAAAAACATGTGTTTTGTAAACAGGTTGGGGGCGCGCGCGAGGCGCGCCGCCGCCCTACCTGTCACGCCGATCACAGCCGCGGATATCAGTCGCCGGGTCACAGCCGGTCGTTACAGTCTATGTCCCGGTGATCGGCGGCAATCCCTGACAGAGAGCACAGCTGCAGTAGCTGTGCTTTCTGTCAGTTCCCTGACAGCTCCAGGACACGCTGATCGGGACAGAAGAGTTTATCTCTCCCAATCAGCGGTGTTCCCTGTAGTACACACCCCCTAGTAAAACACTCCCCTCACACAGTTAACCCTTTCCCTGAAAAATAAACTTAACACCTTCCTCCCCAGTGCCATTAGTACAGTGTCAGTGTTTTTTTTTTGCACTGATCACTGTATTGATGTCACTGGGGATGTCAGTGACCCCAAGTCAGTACCCCCCAATGTCAGAACGTCCGCCGTAGTCCCGCCATAAGTCGCTGATCGCCGCCATAAGTCATTGATCGCCGCCATAAGTCGCTAATCGCCGCCATTATTAGTATAAAAAAAACCTAAAAATCCCAGTATCTTTCCCACCATTTGTAAACGCTATAACTTTCACGTAAACCAATTAATTTACATGTATTGGGTTTTTTTTTTTAGCAAAGACATGTCGCAGAATGCATTTTGACAGAAATTTATGACTAAATTTGATTTTTACATTTTTTTTTACTGAACATGTTTTATAGCAAAAAGGCCCAAAATATTGTTTTTTTTTCCTCAAAATTGTCAGCCTTTTTTCTTATAGCGCAGAAAATAAAAACCGCACAGGCGATCAAATACCACCGAAAGAAAGCTCAATTTGTGGGGAAAAAAAGCATGTAAATTTAATTTATGTACCATATTGCATGATCGCGCAATTGTCCGTTAAACTAGCGCAGCGCTGTATAGTAAAAAAATGGCGTAAATTGCAGTATTTATACCATAGTTTATAGACGCTATAACTTCCACACAAAGCAATCAATATACACTTATTGGGATTTTTTTTTAACAAAAACATGGAGCAGAATACATTTTGGCCTAAATTTATAACTAACTTTGAGTTTACTATATATTTTTTATAGCTGAAAGTAAAAAATATTGTTTTTCTTCAAAATGTTTGGCCTTTTTTTGTTTATAGCGTGAAAAATAAAAAGCGCACAGGTGATCAAATACCACCGAAAGAAAGCTCTATTTGTGTGAAAAAAAGGACGTAAATTTCGTTTGGGTGCAGCATTGCATGACCGCGCAATTATCAGTTGAATTAGTGCAGCGCCGAGTAGCAAAAAGAGGCCCAGTCATTAAGGGGGGTAAATCCTCTGGAGGTCAAGTGGTTAACCATTAAGCGATAAACACGCCTACTTTTTACTTTTTTAACTAACATTTATAGGTAAAGGTGATCCAGGGAATATCAGATTGCCTCTCGGGGGATCAGGAAGGGATTTTTTTCCCAGCAGGAGCAAATTGGATCATGCTTTGCTGGGTTTTTTGCCTTCCTCTGCATCAACTGTGGGTGTAGGACTAGAACTTTTTTTTTTTTAAATGGTTGAACTGGATGGACTTTTGTCTTTTTTCAGCCTGGCTCTGTAACTTTTAGGAGCGTTTACATGTGTTTAAGCGCGTCAGCATTTTTTGTATCCAGAACGCTAGTGCTCTAGGGTCCCCCTGGCAGTGGGTTTTTTTCTTCTGCCACTAAATGCTCCTACCACAAAATGCTGCAAAAAGCCTATGTGTGCATGGACACCAGGATAACATAATGCGGAGTTTAGAGGCAGTAAAGAAAAAAAAAAGCCTGCCGCCCCTCTCAGTAGCGTCAAAAATGACGAATGTGTATAAAGCCTAAAGCGTGACATGTTTGGTATCTATTTACTCGATGCAACATCATCTTTTTATATTTTACCAAAAATCGGGTATTCTATTGTGTTTGTGTGTCCTACAATTCATTTTAGTCTATTTTTTTTTTTCCAGAAATTTTGGATTCCATAAACGGCTGCGCAAATATCATAAAATTTTCAGCAAACACCATTTTCTCCTCCAGGGCCTCTGATTTCAGAAAATATATTATATTTGGGGGCTTTAAGTAATTTTCAACCAAAAAATGTTGATTATAGCATGCGTGTGGAAAATTTCAAAATTGCAAGTGGTTAAGGTGTTACTTTTTTTAGCAGGTTGTGATTACCGCTAATTACAGTGTTGGTCTCTGCACTCTACTGTTACCTAAACCAGGCACTAATGGTGGTTGTGAACGTTTCACTGTCAGATCCTACCAGAATGTGATGGTTACACATCCAGTCTCCCCATACACCTACACAGAGAATTTCCAGCCCACGGGAGAACAATTTTAAAGTGTTACCAAACCCCCTACAGTACAATCAGTCTGTAGATGCAGTAAAGCATGCTTGTTATACTCACTGTGGAACCTAAGGGGTTAATCCTCTGCATTGTGTAAAAAGCGCTTTTTAATCCCGTGTTCTCTGATCCTCCCTTTCTTCTACTGTCCCCAATTCATCTGCTGATAGAACAGTGAAATGCACAGTTTGTTTTGTTTTGCTTTTTGGGGGAGGGTGCATGTGATCAGCACAGGGCCAATCAGTGCTGACCAGAGGGTCAGTCCGCTCCTGTGCTTGTTATGCACACTGTGGAAGCTAAGGGGTTAATCCTCTGCATTGTGTAAAAAGGATGTTTAATCCTGTCTTCTCTGACCCTCCCCTTCTTCTAGTGTCCCCAACTCATCTCCTGATAGAACAGAACCTTAGGGGCAAGCTGCACATTTGGTGTGTATTGCTAGAGAGGTTTTTTTTTTGTTTTCTGTTTTGTTTTTTTTGGGGGGGGGGAATGTGATCAGCACAGGGCCAATCAGTGCTGTCCAGAGGGTCAGGGGTCATGCAGCCTCATAGGACAGTCAGAGGAGAATGAAAACTCCTCCTACAAGATTAACCAGTGCTTTGCTGGACACTGATAGAAGTCAGAAGACTGCTATATACTGCTGATGAGAAAAGGTATTTAGAAGTTTATATATACTAAAATAATTGCGTTTCCATATTCTGTGTACTGCGGGGGACCAGATATAGTGAATGCAGGGTCCGGGGAGAGCAGATATAGTGAATGCAGGATCCTGGGAGACCAGGTATAGTGAATGCAGGATCCTGGGTGACCAGGTATAGTGAATGCAGGGTCCAGGGAGACCAGATATAGTGAATACAGGGTCCGGAGAGACCAGATATAGTGAATGCAGGGTCCAGGGAGACCGGATATAGTGAATGCAGGGTCCAGGGAGACCAGATATAGTGAATGCAGGGTCCAGGGAGACCGGATATAGTGAATGCAGGGTCCAGGGAGACCGGATATAGTGAATGCAGGGTCCGGAGAGACCAGATATAGTGAATGCAGGGTCCAGGGAGATCAGATATAGTGAATGCAGGGTCCAGGGAGACCAGATATAGTGAATGCAGGGTCCGGGGAGACCACATATAGTGAATGCAGGGTCCGGGGAGACCACATGTAGTGAATGCAGGGTCCGGGGAGATTAGATATAGTGAATGCAGGGTCCTCACAGTGTTAATAACACTTTAGGCAATCGCACAATTGAATAATACCGTACCCCTACAGTAAAATCAGTCTGTATATGCAGTAAAGCATGCTTGTTATACTCACTGTGGAACCTAAGGGGTTAATCCTCTGCATTGTGTAAAAGCGTTTTTTAATCCTGTCTTCTTTGATCCTCCCCTTCTTCTATTGCCCCCGACTCATCTCCTGATAAGAGTCTTTGGAGTCACCCTGCGCATGCTCAGGTTAGTGTGTATTGCTAGAGAGTTTTGTTTTTCCTTTGGGAGGATGCATGTGATCAGCAAAGGGCCAGTATGGGGGGGAGGGGGGGGCAGGAACGACACATGTACACTATTTTAATGCTAGGTAGAAGCCGGTTACTCCTCTCCCCCCTTTCCAGGAGAGACCTCCCCTCCTCCGAGTAGGCAAACAGGTTCCAAAGGGTCCAGGTTTTAGAATAAACATCACGTTTATGTTGATGCGTAAGTATCAGGTCTTTCATATGGTTCGTTTCCTCCACTTTATGTAGACAAAGCCCAAGCGATGGAGGTTGCATCTTTCGCCAACATAATGAGATACAAGATTTGGCTACATTCAATAGGTGATGTACAATTGACCGCTTGTAAATTCTGGGTGGTACATTGGTGACATGTAACAGAAAAAATGCCAGATCGATAGGCACGGAGTAGTCCGTGAATTTTTGGATGATACGATGAACCCTGCCCAGTAGTTTGCTAGCCAAGGGCACAACCAGAATATATGGAGAAGTGTCCCCTCTGCCTGCTGACATCTCCAGCAGAGATTAGAGTTGGAGGGAGAGAGCATCTGTAACACCACAGGAGTTCTGTACCATCGAGACAATATCTTAAAGTTGTTCTCTTGTACTGTCGTGCACAAAGACGATTTCAGCGAGAATAAAAGAATATTCGATTTTTGGGTCTCCGAGAAGGGTCCTCCGAGATCCAGTTCCCACTTCAGAAGGTAAGAGGGGGTAAAGTCTGCAGACATCTCAAGAAGTAGATTATAAACAAGGCATGGGGCGTAGCGCCCCCGGCAGAGCAGTATTCCTCTAGCTCAGTGAGCGGATGCCGGAAGCCAACAGGAGAGGGAAGCGAGCTCAAGAAATGTCGCAGTTTGAAAGCTATCCAGAAAGTCAGGTTGTAGGAGCCCATTGGATCACAGAGAAGTAGTAGAGAGGGCCATGTTCTGTTTACTAGGAAGTGACAGGCCTGAATCTGCCCCAAGCGGTATAGGGACATAAATGGACCATGATGGAGGCCCGGTTCAAATTTGGGATTGCCCAGTATGGGGTAGAGGGGGGAACATTCTGGTGATAGGGAGGTTTATAGCGTGAAAAATAAAAAGCGCACAGGTGATCAAATACCACCGAAAGAAAGCTCTATTTGTGTGAAAAAAAGGACGTAAATTTCGTTTGGGTGCAGCGTTGCATGACCGCGCAATTATCAGTTGAATTAGTGCAGCGCCGAGTAGCAAAAAGAGGCCTGGTCATTAAGGGGGGTAAATCCTCTGGAGGTCAAGTGGTTAACCATTAAGCGATAAACACGCCTACTTTTTACTTTTTTAACTAACATTTATAGGTAAAGTTGATCCAGGGAATATCCGATTGCCTCTCGGGGGGTCAGGAAGGAATTTTTTCCCCTGTAGGAGCAAATTGGATCATGCTTTGCTGGGTTTTTTGCCTTCCTCTGGATCAACTGTGGGTGTAAGATTATAACTTTTTTTTTTTTAATGGTTGAACTGGATGGACTTTTGTCTTTTTTCAGCCTGGCTATGTAACTTTTAGGAGCGTTTACATGTGTTTAAGCGCGTCAGCATTTTTTACATCCAGAACGTTAGTGCTCTAGGGTGCCCCTGGCAGTGGGTTTTTTCCTTCTGTCACTAAACGCTCCTACCACAAAATGCTGCAAAAAGCCTATGTGTGCATGGACACCAGGATAACATAATGCAGAGTTTAGAGGCAGTAAAGAAAAAATAAAAAGCCTGCCGCCCCTCTCAGTAGCGTCAAAAACGACAAATGTGTATAAAGCCTAAAGCGTGACATGTTTGGTATCTATTTACTCGATGCAACATCATCTTTTTATATTTTACCAAAAATCGGGTATTATATTGTGTTTGTGTGTCCTACAATTCATTTTAGTCTATTTTTTTTTCCAGAAATTTTGGATGCCATAAACCGCTGCGCAAATATCATACAGTTTTCAGCAAACACCATTTTCTCCTCCAGGGCCTCTGATTTCAGAAAATATATTATATTTGGGGGCTTTAAGTAATTTTCAACCAAAAAATGTTGATTATAGCATGCGTGTGGAAAATTTCAAAATTGCAAGTGGTTAAGGTGTTACTTTTTTTAGCAGGTTGTGATTACCGCTAATTACAGTGTTGGTCTCTGCACTCTACTGTTACCTAAACCAGGCACTAATGGTGGTTGTGAACGTTTCACTGTCAGATCCTAATAGAATGTGATGGTTACACATCCAGTCTCCCCATACACCTACACAGAGAATTTCCAGCCCACGGGAGAACAATTTTAAAGTGTTACCAAACCCCCTACAGTACAATCAGTCTGTATATGCAATAAAGCATGCTTGTTATACTCACTGTGGAATCTACGGGGTTAATCTTCTGCATTGTGTAAAAAGCGCTTTTTAATCCCGTGTTCTCTGATCCTCCCTTTCTTCTACTGTCCCCAATTCATCTGCTGATAGAACAGAGACCTAGGAGTCACTTTGCACATGCACAGTTTGCTTTGTTTTGCTTTTTAGAGGAGGGTGCATGTGATTAGCACAGGGCCAATCAGTGCTGACCAGAGGGTCAGTCCGCCCCTGTGCTTGTTATGCACACTGTGGAACCTAAGGGGTTAATCCTCTGCATTGTGTAAAAAGGATGTTTAATCCTGTCTTCTCTGATCTCCCCCTTCTTCTAGTGTCCCCAACTCATCTGATAGAACAGAGCCTTAGGGGCAAGCTGCACATTTGGTGTGTTTTTTTTTCTTGTTTTTTTTTGTTTTCTGTTTTGTTTTTTTTTGGGGGGGAATGTGATCAGCACAGGGCCAATCAGCGCTGTCCAGAGGGTCAGGGGTCATGCAGCCTGATAGGACAGTCAGAGGAGAATGAAAACTCCTCCTACAAGATTAATCAGTGCTTTGCTGGACACTGATAGAAGTCAGAAGACTGCTATATACTGCTGATGAGAAAAGGTATTTAGCAGTTTATATTTACTAAAATAATTGTGTTTCCATGTGATAGGGAGGTTGAAGCGAAAAGAGAATAGCATATACGAGACGTCATACCTATCAATGGATGCATCTTGAGGGAAGAAGTGCCACTGCACCATGGAGCCTTACTGAGAGAAACCCAAGTTTGAGCCTGCTCGATGTTTGTCCATAATTTAATGTCACCATGGTGGCACCAGTCTATCAGTCTACTCAGGTGTGCCGCTTGGTAATATTTGCATAAGTCTGGGACTGCCAGTCCTCCATACCATTTAGGTAGCGATAAGAGCTTACGTTGGGTCCGCGTTTTTTTTCTTTGCCCAAATGAAGTCAATGAAGTCGCATGGCCTGGGCCCCAGGGGTATATAGACAGAGCACCCGGGGTAGTCCAACCTCCGCCTCCCAAGTTTCCCCAGCCATACAGATGCGGAACTCCTTAACCAGGACACATACACAATGAAGAGCTAACAATCATGTCCCGAGGGGCAGCCCAAGATCAACATGAGGCAGATAGGGTGGGCCCCCCACCCCCACCGCAAGACTCCAGTCTGGGCAGGAGAACTCCTCCCCAACCAACCAGCATTAAAAACATTAGGACTCCCAGTCCTTACAAACGTATTATTATTATTATTATACAGTATTTATAAAGCGCCAATAGTTCGCTCAGCGCTGTACATTACAAAGGGGGACAGAACATGTGACAGAACAATACCAATACAATGCAAAACATGAGGGGATCGAGGGCCCTGCTCTTTCAAGCTTACAATCTAGGAGGGAGGGGATAGTGGCACAGGAGGAGATGGCTGTGGGGGATGGAGTGGTAGGAAGAGTGGAGGAGGTCGGCAAGTTAGCAGGGGGTGGGGTAGGCTTCCCTGAAGAGATGGGTTTTCAGGGTGCGCCTAAAGGAGAGGAGAGTAGGTGATAATCTGATGGGTTGGGGCAGGGAGTTCCAGAGGATGGGTGACACCCTGGAGAAGTCCTGGAGGCGGGCATGGGAGGAGGAGACCAGGGAACTAGAGAGAAGGAGGTCTTGTGAGGAGCGGAGTGTGCGTGCTGGGTGGTACTTGGATATTAGGTCAGTGATGTAGTACGGGGCAGTATGGTGGACAGCTTTGTACGTCAGTGTTAGGATTTTGAATTTGATCTGTTGTGCAATCGGAAGCCAGTGGAGGGATTGGCAGAGGGGGGTGGCGGAGATGGAGCGGTTGGAAAGGTGAATGAGTCTGGCAGCCGTATTCAGGATGGACTGAAGCGGGAATAGCCAGCGGCGAGGCAGGCCAGTGAGGAGGGAGTTGCAGTAGTCGAGTCGTGATATGATGAGGGAGTGGATGAGCTGTTTAGTGGTTTCTGTGGTTAGGAACGTGCAGATTTTGGTGATGTTGCGGAGGTGGAGTCTGCACGAGTTTGTTAAAGATTGGACTTGGGGTTGAAAGGATAGGTTGGAGTCCAGAATGACACCAAGTACTCTGGCCTACAGGGCGGGTTTGATGGTAGCGATGTTGGATGTGACGGAGAAACATACAGAAGATGAGCCCAGATTAGACATTATAGTGCATCCCCGTTGATATGTCTTGAAAAAGCAGGGATCCTCTCCCCATGGGAGAGAGGGAGAAAGAAAAATTAAGGTACAAAGCCCTTGTAAATGATGAAAAGTTAGCGAAGGAGCATACAGTATTTTCATCGGCAGGTGGCGTTCCACGGTTTAACGTATATTGGTCTATGACTGGACATATGTTAAAGATGTAAATAAAAAAATAAATAAATAAATTGGGAAAACATGGACACTCTTTGATGGGAAAAGCTTCTATCCATGCAATAAAGTGCTATACTTGCAAAAATAAAAAAAATAACAATCAAAAACTGGAAATGTTTACCACTACATCCAATGGAAAGGAATTCCATATACGGGTCTTTATATCCTGTAGGACGTTTGGAGTTTAAAGAAGCCTAATACGTGGAAGGAACACGTCACAGATCAGACGTTTGTAGACACATTTTCCTTATAAAGTGTGTTTTTGGCCTATTATGATCTATAGGTCAATAGTCAAGGTGAGCAGGGAGTGAGGCCACAAGTCAAGCACAACATATACTGGATTGGACTTTTATTATTGGAGAAAAATTTAATTTAAAAAAATAATATTTCTTGGACTGTCACTTAGTGTTTCTAAAGCTTATGGTTCCATTTATGATTAGCGCACCACATTTTTGTTATTTATTTAATTTTGAGTGTGAGTACACCAGAGTAGTGAGTGCAGCATTCTTCTTCCCTGATATTATTACTATAGTAGGAAAATAGCAGCGCATAGGTTTTTCCATTTGCATATATGAAAGATGGGTAGTTCAGGACTCATGTCGACCTTCAACGGATGGTGAGCGGGGTCTATGACGTCTTCTAGGCGGTCGGGGCGGGAGGTCGGAGAGAGAGCCCAGTTGTGAAGGCCTGCCCAATTGCCGGGGCAAGAGCAGCAGCCAGTTGGGCACCTCAATCAGATCTACCTCCATGAAAGAGAAAAGTGCTGGCAGGTCTTCCGTGGATCGCAAGGTAAAGTAGTGAGGCCTCTTTCGTATTGAGACAGTCAACAGGGATCCCCAGTGGTAGGTCAGGCCAGCATGGCGAATCTTATCCAGAAGCGGATGAAGTAGAGCATGTCTCTGTAAAGTAGCCCAGGAGATGTCAGGCAAGATCTTGATGAAAACCCCATGAAAGTCCGTGTCACCTTGCAGCCAGACTTTATGGAGAATAGATTCCTTCTGGGTGTAGTGGTGGAGTCGACAGATTACATCCCTCGGGTGATTCAGGTCAGAAGGTTTCAGGCCCAGCGTCCTGTGTACTCTTCTATCTCTAGGTCTGCCGGAGGGGTATTATCCAGAATTTTGCGAAAGATCACTGTGATAGTGTCTCACAGTTGATCCGGGCCTGTGGCCTCTGGGAGGACCCGGAGCCTCAAGTTGTTGCGACTCTTAAAGCGTCAGCATACAAAGACATTTTAGACAATTTCATGCTCCCAACTTTGTGGGAACAGTTTAGGGAGGGCCCTGTTGGTTATGTGTTAGAGAAGACACTGGTAGCTTGTGATGAGGCAGAACTCTGTTTTACTTCTGTGGCTTAAGTTGCCAACATACAGAACACATTTCAACAGACATCTTGGTTTTGAAGAGAGGAATAGGATGAGAGAGAACCAACAAGTTTTACACATATGCACAACTGGTAACCTTAGTGTACAGTGCCATCTACTGGTCAAGTGATATTAACACACAATACTAAATAGTACATGCTGTTGTATCTCCAACAGGCCCCTACTTGTTCCAACATGACCACCAGTGCACAAAGCAAGGTTCATAAAGACATGGATGAGCGAGTTTGGGGTGGAGGAACTTGACTGGCCTGCACAGAGTCCTGACCTCAAACCGATAAAACACCTTTGGTATGAATTAGAGCGGAGACTGTGAGCCAGGCCTCCTCCCCCGACATCAGTGCCTGACCTCACAAATGTGCTTCTGGAAGAATGGTCCAACCTTCCCATAGACACACTCCTAAACCTTGTGGACGGCCTTTTCAGAAGAGTTGAAGCTATTATAGCTGCAAAGGGCGGGGCCAACTCAATATTGAACCCTACGGGCTAAGACTGGGATGCCATTAAAGTTCATGTACATGTAAATACAGGTGTCCCAATACGTTTGGCAATCTAGTGTATGTATTGATGATTAGAGCTGCACTCATTTGTGTTCAGCTTTAAATTTACGTCTCTGCTGGCAGCTCACCCAAGGAATAACAAAACTTTGCTCTGTTTAAATGAGAATGATTGAAGGTTCCATTAAACCTTTTTCTCCGCTGTACTCTGTAAGAACAGCTTTATTGACCTATTCCTTCAAAAATCCGTAAATCAATTTCTCAATTGAAACGGAAAGTTCTCAGGTCTTGATCAAGTTTTGGAACAAGAGGGCCAACATTTTAAATGCATAGGTCAGTAATTGCAGGTTCCTTGCTTTTCTTATGACTGAGCAAGCTACCCTGAGAGAGCACAGGGTGGAGGGCGACACCAGTGTAGTTTATTTGAAGACAGTAGGTAGTAACAGGCATTAAAAAGTGCATCCTTGTAGCACAGCAGTCGTGTGTGTGTATGGGGGGAAGATTACAATAGTATAGCTGGCCGCAGTCTTTTGCCAACAACCAGGTGACCACATTGTCTCCAAATGATGGCCAAGCTTCTTTTCTCACGTGACCCTTCCCAACCCAATGGAGGACTGCTAACCTCTGGGGGCCAAACACCGATTTAAAGAAAGTTTACCATGCAAAGTGATTAGTCATGGGGAAGAGTGGATGGTACTAACCATCATGGCTTATCGTGGAATTCCTGGTCAAGTCATTCTTCATTGGCTCTCAGCATTTGGTCAAAAGATATCTCAGAGCTGCAGAGAGACTTGATGCTGGAAGACTTCCCTCTGACGGTTGCTGTGATCTTGGGTTTAAACAAGGAGCACTTAGCTCTGCAAAGTCCAAAATGTATCATTGATTGCAGGTCCTGCTTTGGCTGAGGTCTGAATGGTGAAGTACCCCCACCAGCCCAAATGCCCACCCAACCCTTCTCTAATGCAAGCCTCCTCTCCTCCAAATCATTTATTTTCTGAAGAGCTAGATCTACTAAGCTTAAAATGTCTCCGATTCCCATCTATCACCTACAGTGGGGCAAAAAAGTATTTAGTCAGCCACCAATTGTGCAAGTTCTCCCACTTAAAAAGATGAGAGAGGCCTGTAATTGGCATCATAGGGAGACCTCAACTATGAGAGACAAAATGAGAAAAAAAATCCAGACAATCACATTGGCTGATTTGGAAAGAATTTATTTGCAAATTATTGTGGAAAATAAGTATTTGGTCAATATCAAAAGTTCAACTCAATACTTTGTTATATATCCTTTGTTAGCAATGACAGAGGTCAAACGTTTCCTGTAAGTCTTCACAAGGTTGGCACACACTGTTGCTGGTATGTTGGCCCATCCTCCATGCAGATCTCCTCTAGAGCAGTGATGTTTTGGGGCTGTCGCTGGGCAACACGGACTTTCAACTCCCTCCAAAGGTTTTCTATGGGGTTGAGATCTGGAGACTGGCTAGGCCACTCCAGGACCTTGAAATGCTTCTTACGAAGCCACTCCTTCGTTGCCCGGGTGGTATGTTTGGAATCATTGTCATGTTGGAAGACCCAGCCACGATACATTTTCAATGCCCCTGCTGATGGAAGGAGGTTTGCACTCAAAATCTCACGATACATGGCCCCATTCATTGTGTCCTGTACATGGATCAGTCGTCCTGGTCCCTTTGCAGAGAAACAGCCCCAAAGCATGATGTTGCCACCCCCATGCTTCACAGTAGGTATGGTGTTCTTTGGATGCAACTCAGCATTCTCTCTCCTCCAAACACGACGAGTTGTGTTTCTACCAAACAGTTCTATTTTGGTTTCATCTGACCATATGACATTCTCCTAATCCTCTTCTGGATCATCCAAATGCTCTCTAGCAAACTTCAGATGGGCCCGGACATGTACTGGCTTAAGCAGGGGGACACGTCTGGCACTGCAGGATCTGAGTCCCTGGCGGCGTAGTGTGTTACTGATGGTAGCCTTTGTTACGTTGGTCCCAGCTCTCTGCAGGTCATTCACTAGGTCCCCCCGTGTGGTCCTGGGATTTTTGCTCATCGTTCTTGTGATCATTTTGACCCCACGGGGTGAGATCTTGCGTGGAGCCCCAGATCGAGGGAGATTATCAGTGGTCTTGTATGTCTTCCATTTTCTAATTTTTGCTCCCACAGTTGATTTGTTCACACCAAGCTGCTTGCCTATTGCAGATTCAGTCTTCCCAGCCTGGTGCAGGTCTACAATTTTGTTTCTTTTGTCCTTCGACCGCTCTTTGGTCTTCACCATAGTGGAGTTTGGAGTGTGACTGTTTGAGGTTGTGGACATGTGTCTTTTATACTGATAACAAGTTCAAACAGGTGCCATTGATACAGGTAATGAGTGCAGCACAGAGGAGCCTCTTAAAGAAGGTGGTACAGGTCTGTGAGAGCCAGAAATCTTGCTTGTTTGTAGGTGACCAAATACTTATTTTCCACCATAATTTGCAAATAAATTCTTTCCAAATCAGCCAATGTGATTGTGTGGATTTTTTTTCTCATTTTGTCTCTCATAGTTGAGGTCTACCTATGATGCCAATTACAGGCCTCTCTTATCTTTTTAAGTGGGAGAACTTGCACAATTGGTGGTGACTAAATACTTTTTTGCCCCACTGTATATTAACTACAAAATATATAGCAATGTCACTTCTGTGCTAAGGTATGGCACCAGTCCTTATGAAGAAACTTTCTCTAAATTCCAAGTGTCTCCGGCCCGTAGCCCAGGTCCTGGTCTTCTAACATCCATTTGGTCTTGCTGCCCACCTTTTTTCAGCAGAATCCAAAAGCAGTATACATAGAAACACAAAGAGGGTGCACCAGCTTTGTGCAATAACCACAACACCTTTTATTTAGCGATAAAAAGTATTGTACTCAAAAAGCATGTAGAGCTTCAAGGATAAGTTCACCTTAAATAAACATAAATGCCATGTAAAAATGTGCATTTTTTTCTTTTAAGGAGCCCGTAAAGCATTGCACCCATGATCAGCAGATCGTGGGTGCAATGTCAGGCTCCTGCAGACTGTGTGACCGTACTTCATGTGGGCAGGCAGTTACTTCAGTCCAGGAAGAATCAATGAACTATGAGGATGCTCACCAGCGCCGTGGTAGTTCACTAAGAATGACAATCCGCCAGCTGCAAAGCCTGTCGGTACTTGTAGTGTATTTATTCACAGAACTTGAATGAGCCTCGAATAGCCGCACTTTTTTCAATTCGTGACAGCGGGTGCAGGGAGAAGATCCCCGTCTCGCTGTCACAATGGGGATGGTCGTCGGAGAAAGGCTGCAGGAGCAGAAACATGTTACATGTTGCACCCTAAAATGGGTAGAACATGTAACATGTTCCCAAAGCTGAACTTATCCTTTCAAGCCCAATGCAAATATTCAACATAACAACCGGAACCACTAACACCCCTCTAGAAATGATGCCCCTAAGTTCTACAGATGCTTGCGCCTTTCAAAGTACAAATACTGCCCAACCAAATGGAACATAAAATGTCCAAACTGGTAACAATGTTGCGTTTTGAAAAAAAAAAATAATTCAAACAATATTGTGTATTTTTCATCTTCAAAGAATCAACAAACTATTGTTAATCCGCTCTGTATATCAATGTATCTGTCATTTCTGCAGAAAATAAATCCATGACTGTGACTTGTGTACACACTACACACGGTGCCTGCCAGGTCACCCATCAGAACTCATTGACCCTAAAGTGGTTCTAAAGTCTTTTTTTTTTTTACCTGTGGATGGACTTCAATGGTTGAACTGGATGGACTTTTGTCTTTTTTTCAGCCAGACTAACTATGTAATGCATTCCTTAACCACTTACCTGGCTCCTTGCACCGTTGCAGCGCTGTCTCTGCCCCAACACCGCCCCTCTCTCTCCGTGCTCTCACAGGAGACACAGGCAGCAGTGGGAGCCATAGACTTCAGCTGCTGTCAGTTAAACTCCTGTGAGGAGGGAGTTGGGGGGGGGGGGGGGCGTGGCTTATCAACACTGTGTGTGTCTATGCAGTGGTGTATTTAGGATTCGTGCTGCCCTAGGCAACACAAAAATTGGCTCCCCCCATTGACCAACAACACCTCAGCACCCCTCACCCCCACCCAAGAGAGCCTTCCACTACCACCGCCCCCCATACACTGGCAACCCCCATCTCGACAAGAGATAAGACACTCACCTTCACAGCTCCGGACATCCCTAGGAACAGGAGTCAGGCTCTGTATACACCATCAAGCAGCCCACAGCCTCTCTCAGATCCCACCTGGTCCCCGTGCTGTGTGTGTCCCTTCTTCCTTTCCTTATTTCAGGGGACAGCGCTGCCCCCCTGAAAAATGCCGCCCTAGGCAAATGCCTTATTTGCCTTGTGGTAAATACACCCTTGTCTATGGATGCACACAGCCTGGTTTGGGAGCACACATGCTTGGGCTACACCTTAGCACCCAGCTTGCTATGGAGGCACCCATAGCAAGGAGAAGCAGACAGCCCTGGTAGGGGAATGCCAAACGGAAGGTAAGGGACCGCTCTGTGCAATCTCATTGCACAGAGCAGGTAAGTATAACATGATTTTTGTATTTTAACAAAAAAAAACCCAAAACATAACTTTAAATGCAGTTGGGTCTCAAAGACCTGCTATCAGTAATAGATTCTTCTTAGAAATCTTCCAAATGTTTGCCCTAAAGTCAGGCGGTTTAGGATATGATTTGATGCCCTGATTTTTCCAGTGACCATGATCAATGTCATCAAAACCCTACAATTGCGCTTCTGAACAAATCCATTTCTGATGCCTCCAGACCTACTCAGAATCTCATATACTTTATGTTCCTGGCAGCTAAAATTGGACATTCGGCACAGCTTCCCATAGGCGGTCTATAGGCAATGGGCGCGTGGGAAGCAGTTTTTGCTCTGTATTTACTTTAATTGTTGTTTAACGCTTTTTGTACCTTTTATTACTTTAAAGGGCACCCTACTGTGTTTGAAGTTTTACAGCGACACCAAAGATGTAATTTATTGCAGCTTATCAATCATTAGATGTGGCAGCTGCATTCGTTTTTTTTTTTAGGCTTTTTTTGCCCTCTGTTTTCACCTGGTGATCTGGCCAATAGTACACCTCCTGTATTAGAGCGCCCCCACTCTGGATGAAGGAGCAAAGGGGACACCTTTGGACAGCAGCATTGTCAGTCTGGGGGGAGGGGAATGTAAGATGTACTAGCAGATTGAAATACACTAATAAAGCCAAATTCCAGCTAACACTTTATAGGCACTTAAAGCAAACAATTTTGTTCCTTTTGGGATAGTTTTTACATGAATAAATAAAGTTATGTTCACGTCTATGCAGGTTGCAGTTGGTCCATTTTTCTGGTGCGTTTTTGCAGTTTTTCGCAATTTTTTGATGCATTTATAATGGATTTTTGGGATGTGTTAATGTTGCTAGGAGGAGGTGTCTGTTGTCATTGTCATGTTGTCAAGCGCACCAAGAAAGCATTTACATGCATTTTTGATACTCTTCCATTGAGGTCTATGGAACAAAACGGCAGCCTGCCGTGGGCAAAAAGTTCCGTGACGCTTTCTACAAAAAAATACACCGGTTCAAAACGCGCAGATGTGAAGGTGACCCATAGGAAATATGGAAAATAGACTGTAGTGCATTTCCATGAATCTGAAAACTCACTGTAAAAGGAATAGTTGTAAAATGGTTTGTCTCATCCCTGGAACCGATACAGCTACTCTCAGCTGGACAGCATGTGCTTTTGAAAAAACAGACGTACTAGCAAGGATCACCAGATCATAATTGAAGAAAGCCTAAAAAAGAAAAAGAATACTGCCACCACATCTATATATATATATATGTATTTTTTTTTCCAAAAAAGTTTTATTGAAGTATGACAGGCAAAAAAAGTCATAGACAGATACGGATCGCAGTCCGCGCACATCTTACATGTTCTCCCGTAATGCAGACGGGCTCAAGACATTTAAGTACATTGTAGATCATCCAGAAACGAAGTTCCACAGTCAGGCAGATGCAAAATATATAACTAGAGATGAGCGAATCGAACTAGGCGAACCGGAATTCGAGTCGAATTTCAGGAAATATTCGATTCGTGTCGAAACCGAAATTTTGCCTACTTCGGGTGCGCGAATCGAACATTTCCCGATCAGCCGGCAAAAGTGTCCCTGCAGTGAGCTCCGCTATTTCTGACAGTTCTCTGACAGAAGGAACACATGTTTAGCGGTTGAAACATTGTATCTATTAGTTTCCATTTAGGATACAGATATTTCAACCGCTGTACATGTGAAGAAGCTGTGAGAGAACTGTCAGAAATAGAGGAACTCTGCACATACACTTTTTGCCGGCATGGAATTATTCTTCTTTTCATTATACTTCTTCTTCTTCTTCTTCTTCTTCTTCTTCCTCTTCCTCTTCCTCTTCCTCTTCCTCTTCCTCTTCCTCTTCCTCTTCCTCTTCCTCTTCCTCTTCCTCTTCCTCTTCCTCTTCTTCTGAGGATGAAGAAGAAGAAGAAGAAGTAGGATGAAAAGAAGAATAATTCCAAGCCGGCAAAAAGTGTATGTGCAGAGTTCCTCTATTCTGCAGATACACTTAGAGGAGCTCTGCAGATACACTTAGAGGAGCTCTGCACATACACTTTTTGCCGGCTTGGAATTAATCTTATTTTCATCCTACTTCTTCTTCTTCTTCTTCTTCTTCTTCTTCATCCTCATCCTCATCCTCAGAAGAAGAAGAGGATGAGGATGAAGAAGAAGAAGTAGGATGAAAATAAGAATAATTCCAAACCGGAAAAAAGTGTATGTGCAGAGCTCCTCTAAGTGTATCTGCAGAATAGAGGAACTCTGCACATACACTTTTTGCCGGAAACCGCTGTATGGAGTGAATGTCCCAGAACTGTCAGAAATAGACTATTTATGACAGTTCTGGGACATTCACTGCATACAGCTGTTTTAACCGCTGTATGGAGGGAATGTCATGGAACTGTCAGAAATAGACTATTAATGACAGTTCTGGGACTGTCCTTCAATGCAGCGGTTGAAACATTGTATGTATTTGTTTCCATAAATGGATCCATTTATGGAAACAAATACATACAATGTTTCAACCGCTGTATGGAAGGACAGTCCCACAACTGTCATTAATAGTCTATTTCTGACAGTTCCATGACATTCCCTCCATACAGCGGTTAAAACAGCTGTATGGAGTGAATGTCCCAGATCTGTCAGAAATAGACTATTTATGACAGTTCTGGGACATTCACTGCATACAGCTGTTTTAACCGCTGTATGGAGGGAATGTCATGGAACTGTCAGAAATAGACTATTAATGACAGTTCTGGGACTGTCCTTCCATGCAGCGGTTGAAACATTGTATGTATTTGTTTCCATAAATGGATCCATTTATGGAAACAAATACATACAATGTTTCAACCGCTGCATGGAAGGACAGTCCCAGAACTGTCATTAATAGTCTATTTCTGACAGTTCTATGACATTCCCTCCATACAGCGGTTGAAACCGCTGTATGGAGTGAATGTCCCAGAACTGTCAGAAATAGACAGAAACTGTCACAGAACTGTCCTTCTTCTCATCCTTCTCCTTCTTCTCATCCTTCTTCTCATCCTTCTTCTCATCCTTCTCCTTCTTCTCATCCTTCTCCTTCTTCTCATCCTTCTCCTTCTGCTCATCCTTCTTCTCATCCTTCTCCTTCTTCTCATCCTTCTCCTTCTCCTTCTTCTCATCCTTCTCCTTCTCCTTCTTCTCATCCTTCTCCTTCTCCTTCTTCTCATCCTTCTTCTTCTGCTTCTCCTTCTCCTTCTTCTCATCCTTCTCCTTCTTCTCATCCTTCTCCTTCTTCTCATCCTTCTCCTTCTCCTTCTTCTCATCCTTCTCCTTCTCATCCTTCTCCTTCTTCTCATCCTTCTCCTTCTCCTTCTTCTCATCCTTTTTCTTCTCATCCTTCTCCTTCTCCTTCTTCTCATCCTTCTCCTTCTTCTCATCCTTCTCCTTCTTCTCATCCTTCTCCTTCTTCTCATCCTTCTCCTTCTTCTCATCATTCTCCTTCTTCTCATCCTTCTCCTTCTTCTCATCCTTCTTCTTCTCATCCTTCTCCTCCTTCTTCTCATCCTTCTTCTCATCCTTCTTCTTCTCATCCTTCTCCTTCTTCTCATCCTTCTCCTTCTCCTTCTTCTCATCCTTCTCCTTCTCCTTCTTCTCATCCTTCTCCTTCTTCTCATCCTTCTCCTTCTTCTCATCCTTCTCCTTCTTCTCATCCTTCTCCTTCTCCTTCTTCTCTTCCTTCTCCTTCTTCTCTTCCTTCTCCTTCTTATCATCCTTCTCCTTCTTCTCATCATTCTCCTTCTTCTCATCCTTCTCCTTCTTCTCATCCTTCTTCTTCTCATCCTTTTCCTTCTTCTCATCCTTCTTCTTCTCATCCTTCTCCTTCTTCTCATCCTTCTTCTTCTCATCCTTCTCCTTCTCATCCTTCTCTTTCTTCTCATCCTTCTCCTTCTCCTTCTTCTCATCCTTCTCCTTCTCCTTCTTCTCATCCTTCTCCTTCTTCTCATCCTTCTTCTTCTCATCCTTCTCCTTCTCATCCTTCTCCTTCTTCTCATCCTTCTCCTTCTCCTTCTTCTCATCCTTCTCCTTCTCCTTCTTCTCATCCTTCTCCTTCTCCTTCTCCTTCTTCTCATCCTTCTCCTTCTTCTCATCCTTCTCCTTCTTCTCATCCTTCTCCTTCTCCTTCTTCTCATCCTTCTCCTTCTCCTTCTTCTCATCCTTCTCCTTCTCCTTCTCCTTCCTCATCTCCAAGGGCATTTAAATTAAAGGTACAGTGTTCTGCACTAATTTAAAGGCTCTCTGAAGCCTAGAAACCCTTTAAATAAGTCATCTTCGTAGCGGAGAAATTCGCATCGAATCGAATTTCACACTGGAATTCGCCGAATCAGCCGAATCGAATTTTTCATTTCTTCGCTCATCTCTATATATAACCATAGCAATAATGATAACAATATGCAATTTAGATGAATACGGTGTACGCTATTCCTTGTGTAGGGAGAGCTCAAATAACAGGACTGTGAAGTGCAAGACAAAAGTGTCATCTCAAGGCACATGTGTTCTATGTTTCCATATCCGAAAAGTGTGGGTTAGTTTTGTGGATTATTGTTACACCTGTACATCTATGAGTGCTCCGTACCTGATGAAAAATATAGCTAGATAGAATATAAAGAAGGGGGCTGCGAAAGAGAGAAAGAAAAGAATAGAAAGAGAAGAGCACTGGAATGGAGGAAGAATATGAAAGGTAATATTATAATGAGGTGAGGTGGAACAAAGAGGACAAATATATAGGGAAGAGGGGGGGGGGGAAAGGGTGGGGGGGAGGATGAGGTTTAAAATTAAATAGGCATAATCAAACCAATCACATCAATAGGCATCGGTTGGGCATATATATATATATATATATATATATATATATATATATATATACAAAGGGCCAGGGTATCAGTGGGCGGAATAGTGCCCCATGATTGGTATCAGTGAGAGGAATAGTGCCCCATGATTGGTATCAGTGGGAGGAATAGTGCCCCATCATTGGTATCAGTAGAAGGAATAGTGCCCCATCATTGGTGTCAGTGGGAGGAATAGTGCCCCATGATTGGTGTCAGTGGAAAGAATAGTGCCCCATCATTGGTGTCAGTGGGAGGAATAGTGCCCCATAATTGGTGTCAGTGGGAGGAATAGTGCCCCATGATTGGTGTCAGTGGAAGGAATAGTGCCCCATCATTGGTGTCAGTGGGAGGAATAGTGCCCCATAATTGGTGTCAGTGGGAGGAATAGTGCCCCATAATTGGTGTCAGTGGGAGGAATAGTGCCCCATCATTGGTATCAGCAGAAGGAATAGTGCCCCATCATTGGTATCAGTGGGAGGAATAGGGCCCCATCATTGGTGTCAGTGGGAGGAATAGTGCCCCATCATTGGTGTCAGTGGGAGGAATAGTGCCCCATCATTGGTGTCAGTGGGAGGAATAGTGCCCCATCATTGGTATCAGTGAGAGGACTAGTGTCCCATCATTGGTATCAGTGGGAGGAATAGTGCCCCATCATTGGTGTCAGTGGGAGGAATAGTGCCCCATCATTGGTATCAGTGGGAGGAATAGTGTCCCATCATTGGTATTAGTGGCATTAATAGTGCCCCATCATTGGTATCAGTGGGAGGAATAGTGTCCCATCATTGGTATTAGTGGCATAAATAGTGCCCCATCATTGGTATCAGTGGGAAGAATAGTGTCCCATCATTGGTATCAGTGGGAGGAATAGTGTCCCATCATTGGTATCAGTGGGAAGAATAGTGCCCCATCATTGGTATCAGTGGGAGGAATAGTGTCCCATCATTAGTATCAGTGGGAGGAATAGTGCCCCATCATTGGTGTCAGTGGGAGGAATAGTGCCCCATCATTGGTATCAGTGGGAAGAATAGTGTCCCATCATTGGTATCAGTGGGAGGAATAGTGCCCCATCATTGGTGTCAGTGGGAGGAATAGTGCCCCATCATTGGTATCAGTGGGAGGAATAGTGTCCCATCATTGGTATCAGTGGGAGGAATAGTGTCCCATCATTGGTATCAGTGGGAGGAATAGTGTCCCATCATTGGTATCATTGGGAGGAATAGTGCCCCATCATTGGTATCAGTTGAAGACCTAGTGCTCCATTGTTGGTTTCAGTGGGAGAAATATTGTTGCATCATTAATATTGATAAGAGGTATAGTGCCCCATCATTCATTTTGGTGATAGGAATTATGCCCCAATGTTGATGGAGGAATAGTCTCCAAGGGCCGGATAAAGGCAAGCAAAGGGCCGTATCTGGCCCTGGAGGCACGGTTTGGAGACCACTGCCCAAGACTGCAGGTGTTGAAGAAATACAGCATCACCTGGGCCTTTGTACACAGGACCTCTCACAGCTGCGTCTTCAAGTTCAGGTTACGGAATTTTGCTGTCACTTAACAACGTATGACTGGCCAGGTCAATGGGACAAAATGTTCTTTTAATGTCATTTCTCTTTGGATAGAAGACAATAGAACATAACTCTGGCAGGCTTCCTTTTTTGCCTGTCATGGTGATAACATTGTCACTAGGCCTAGTGTACCTGCCCACATTCACTACAATTCCCTGTGGTTGATGGGAACTGCAGTTTCTTTTTACTGAAGAGAGAAGAGGGAGAGAAGAGGAGGAGAGAGGAGGAGAGAGAGAAGGGGGGGAGAGAGAAGAGGGGGGGGGGGGAGAAGAGGGGGGGAGAGAGCGAGAAGAGGGGGGGGGAGAGCAAGAAGAGCGGGGGAGGGAGAAGAGGGGGAGAGAGAGAAGAGGGGGGGAGAGAGAGAGAGAGAGAGAAAAGAGGGGGGAGAGAGAGAGAGAAGAGGGGGGGGGGAGAAGAGGGGAGAGAGAAGAGGGGGGAGAAATAGAGAGAAGAGGGGGGGAGAGAGAGAAGAGAGAGAAAATGATGCATCACTGCTGCTATACCTCCTCCTTGGCAGAGCAGATGCTGTTATCTTTGAATTACAGAGATGAGGTCATGAAAATTCAATAAGAAGTTTCTCCTCAATGGTAAGGCTTTTAAAAATGTTAACTGTTTAGTCCTTGTGTAGGGGGTGTACGAATGGGTGAATTTTGATGATCCCAGAGTTCTTCTTTAAGTTTTTATTTACTTATGTAAAACATTTATCCCAAAAGGAAAAAAACTGTTTGCTCTAACTGATTATAAAGTATTACCTAGATTTTGGCTTCAGTTGGTTAGTGTATTTAAATCTACTAGTACACCTAACCATCCCCTCCCTCCAGACTGGCAATACTGTGCCCCCTGTGCTCCTTCATCCAGAGTAGGAGTGCTTTAATACAGGAGGTGTGTTACTGGTCAAATCACCAGGTGAAAACAGAGGGAACAATTATATTATAGCCTACAGCACAGATTGTGCTTGATTAGCTGCTTTCCCGATAACAGTAGTAAACTGAATCCAGAAGTGATGAAATCCTCATTGTTTCCAGATTCAATACTTGCAGAGGAGATTGGAGAACGGCTGGTTCTTCTGTCTCCTCCTGCTCCCCCCGGTTGTGGCAGTTTACCGGGGTCCCATAGGAAACAAAGGAACAGACGGGCCCAGGTACCATCGTGGACAGCGGCAGGTAGAGGGTGGATTCTCTTCTCACTTCAGTAAAATTGATCTGGGCCATTGTTCACTTTTACAGAACAGCCGATCATTGGCTGAAAAAAATTATACCAAGGTCATGGGTGCAGCAATGAGCTTGTTTTAAGCGGTATTAAACCCAAAAAGCAAACCTTTATTATATGGCAGGTTACCATGTCTTAGATTAATTACATTAGTTTTCTTTTTCAGGCTTTCTTTTATTTTCATCAAGTGATCTGGCCAGTAAGTTTGTTTTTCAACAGAACAAGCTCTCCTGCATATGTAGCCGTTTAGAGGGTTGAGACAAACCATTTATCACTAACAGGGGTGCTTACAATGCTCCGCTTTTATTTATTTGTGTAAAACCTTTATCCCAAAAGAAAAAAATGTGTGCTGTAACGGATTATAAAGCGTGAGCTGGATTTTGGCTTCAATGTGTTAGTGTATTTAAACCTGCCAGCACATCTAACACTCCACTCCCCTCTAGAATGACAATGCTGCTGTCCAAATGTGCCCCCTGTGCTCCTTCATCCAGAGTGGGGGGGGGTGCTCTAATACAGGAGGGGTGTTACTTGCTGGATCACCAGGTGAAAACAGAGAAAAAAGGCCTAAAAAACACTAATGCAGCCACCACCTCTAATGAATGGTAAGTTGCAATATATAACATTTTTGGTTTTGGGTTTAATACCGCTGAATCTTGCTGTCCTTGACTTCATCTCCTCACCGTATGAGGGTGCGGGAAGCCTGCCAGAGTTTACAGAAGCGTGTATTATGTTCTATTGTCTTCTATCCAAAGAGAAATGACATTAAAGAACATTTTGTCCCATTGACCTGGCCAGTCATACGTTGTTAAGTGACAGCAAAATTCCGTAACCTGAACCTGAAGACGCAGCTGTGAAAGGTCCTGTGTGCAAAGGCCCAGGTGATGCTGTATTTCTTCAACACCTGCAGTCTTGGGCAGTGGTCTCCAAACTGTGGCCCGAGCCAGATACGGCCCTTTGCTTGCCTTTATCTGGCCCTTGGGGACTATTCCTCCATCAACATTGGGGCATAATTCCTATCACCGAAATGAATGATGGGGCACTATACATCTTACCAATATTAATGATGCAACAGTATTTCTCCCACTGACTCCAACAATGGAGCACTAGGTCTTCAACTGATACCAATGATGGGGCACTATTTATGCCACTAATACCAATGATGGGGCACTATTCCTCCCACTGATACCAATGATGGGGCACTATTTATGCCACTAATACCAATGATGGGGCACTATTCCTCCCACAGACACCAATGATGGGGCACTATTCCTCCCAGTGATACCAATTAGAGATGAGCGAAGAAATGAAAAATTCGATTCGACTGATTCGGCGAATTCGTGGACAATATTCGATTCGAGTCGAATAAATTCGCTGTGAATTTAACTTAAAAAAGGGTGTTTCTAGGCTTCAGAGAGACTTAATATTAGTGCAGAACACTGTACCTTTAATTTAAATGCCCTTGGAGTCTGCTGGGGAAGAGAAATAATACTGTCTGTCAGTATGACATGCAGATGAGTGCCGTCGATCTTAGAATCACTGCACACTTCACTCCTTTGGCCAGTCACGGGGCCAAAACCAGTGTTTGGAGCCACAGTGTGGCGGTGGAGGCAGCAGCAATGGGAGGCCATACAGCAACCTATGACAAAATGGAAACCAGCAGGAGCGTGAGGAGACCTGAAAGTGGCACATGGCAGAGTGGGAGCAATGGGAGGCGGTACAGGGACCCAGGTCACACTGTGGGCCCAGCAGCAGCGTGACCAGGCGGTACGGGGGCCCATGGCCGATATGGGGCTTGGTGGCACCTATGGAAGGCCTGTAATCTGCCAGCAACCTATGACAAAATGGACAACCGCAGGAGTGTGAGGAGATTTCAAAGTGGCACATGGCAGAGTGGAAGCAATGGGAGGCCGTACAGGGACCCAGGTCACACTGTGGGCTCAGCAGCAGCGTGACCAGGAGGTACGGGGGCCCATGGTCGATATGGGGCCTGGCGGCACCTATGGAAGGCCGCTAATCTGCCAGCAACCTATGACAAAATGGACAACCGCAGGAGTGTGAGGAGATTTCAAAGAGGTACATGGCAGAGTGGAAGCAATGGGAGGCCGTACAGGGACCCAGGTCACACTGTGGGACCAGCATCAGCGTGAACAGGCGGTACGGGGGCCCATGGCCGATTTGACCTCATTCATCCCATAGTCCTGCCGACTCACGAATAGCGTGGCCTCCTCAAAGGGCCTGAGCAAGCGCAGGTGTCACACATGAGCTGACAATGGCTGACATCTAAGTTACACAGGGAGTACCTTTATCCGCTTTTAACATCAGGAAATCTGTGATGGCCTTTAGCTGTTCGTAAAGGCGGTCTAACATATGTAGGGTTGAATTACACCTTGTTGCAACGTCACAGCATGAGGAGTCGGTACGGGGGCCCATGGCAGATTACATGTCTGGCAGCAGCAATAGGAGGCCCGTAATCTGCCAGCACCCTATGTCAAAAAATTAAACACACCAGCAGTGTGAAGAGACCTGAAAGTGGCACATGGCAGCAGAGTGTGGCGATGGAGACAGCAGCAATGGGAGGCCGTACAGGGACCCATGAGAGACTCTAGACTTGGCAGCAGCATGAGGAGGCGGTATATAGGGGCCCATGGCAGATTACATGTCTGGCAGCAGCAATAGGAGGCCCGTAATCTGCCAGCACCCTATGTCAAAAAATTAAACACACCAGCAGTGTGAAGAGACCTGAAAGTGGCACATGGCAGCAGAGTGTGGCGATGGAGACAGCAGCAATGGGAGGCCGTACAGGGACCCATGAGAGACTCTAGACTTGGCAGCAGCATGAGGAGGCGGTATATAGGGGCCCATGGCAGATTAGGGGCCTGGCAGCAGCTATGTGAGGCCCGTAATCTGCCTGCACCCTATGTCAAAAAATTAAACACACCAGCAGTGTGAAGAGACCTGAAAGTGGCACATGGCAGCAGAGTGTGGCGATGGAGACAGCAGCAATGGGAGGCCGTACAGGGACCCATGAGAGACTCTAGACTTGGCAGCAGCATGAGGAGGCGGTATATAGGGGCCCATGGCAGATTAGGGGCCTGGCAGCAGCTATGTGAGGCCCGTAATCTGCCTGCACCCTATGTCAAAAAATTAAACACACCAGCAGTGTGAAGAGACCTGAAAGTGGCACATGGCAGCAGAGTGTGGCGATGGAGACAGCAGCAATGGGAGGCCGTACAGGGACCCATGAGAGACTCTAGACTTGGCAGCAGCATGAGGAGGCGGTATATAGGGGCCCATGGCAGATTAGGGGCCTGGCAGCAGCTATGTGAGGCCCGTAATCTGCCTGCACCCTATGTCAAAAAATTAAACACACCAGCAGTGTGAAGAGACCTGAAAGTGGCACATGGCAGCAGAGTGTGGCGATGGAGACAGCAGCAATGGGAGGCCGTACAGGGACCCATGAGAGACTCTAGACTTGGCAGCAGCATGAGGAGGCGGTATATAGGGGCCCATGGCAGATTAGGGGCCTGGCAGCAGCTATGTGAGGCCCGTAATCTGCCTGCACCCTATGTCAAAAAATTAAACACACCAGCAGTGTGAAGAGACCTGAAAGTGGCACATGGCAGCAGAGTGTGGCGATGGAGACAGCAGCAATGGGAGGCCGTACAGGGACCCATGAGAGACTCTGGACTTGGCAGCAGCATGAGGAGGCGGTATATAGGGGCCCATGGCAGATTAGGGGCCTGGCAGCAGCTATGTGAGGCCCGTAATCTGCCTGCACCCTATGTCAAAAAATTAAACACACCAGCAGTGTGAAGAGACCTGAAAGTGGCACATGGCAGCAGAGTGTGGCGATGGAGACAGCAGCAATGGGAGGCCGTACAGGGACCCATGAGAGACTCTGGACCTAGCAGCAGCATGAGGAGGCGGTATATAGGGGCCTATGGCAGATTAGGGGCCTGGCAGCAGCTATAGGAGGCCCGTAATCTGCCAGCACCCTATGTCAAAAAATTAAACACACCAGCAGTGTGAGGAGACCTGAAAGTGGCACATGTTTGAGGCATGATTCATGGCGGATTTAGTCAGTTGTGTCAGGAACTGGTGGTTTGAAATCCAGACTAATCCACGCCTGATTCATTTTCACAAACGTGAGTCTCTCCACACTTTGGGTGGACAGTCGTGTCCTCCGCGGAGTTACAATACCTCCTGCCGCACTAAACACGCGCTCCGATGCCACGCTACTGGCCGGGCATGACAGCCTTTCAAGGGCAAATTCAGCTAGTTGGGGCCAAAGGTCAAGTTTCGTTGCCCAGTAGTCAAGGGGATTGTCTACCTCGGTTGGCAGGGTGCTGTCCAAGTAGGCCCAAGCCTGTTGTTTGAGCTCCTGCTCCAGGTCCACCTGATGCTGCTGCTGCTGCTGCGGCTGGTTAGTAGTTTCCTCACTGCGCTGGTGAAGAAAGCTACTCATCATCGACTGCAGACTGAGGCAGCCGCTGCTGGTGGAGCTGCCACTGCTCCTACCACCCCACCCCTCCCCTGCTGCCATGCCAGCGGAACGCGAGCGCACAGGGCCCACAGTGTCTGAGGATGGACGTTGGCGCACAAAGGCAGAGACCAACTGACTACATAGGTGGTTTTTATAGTACGTAATTTTGGCCTCCCTCTCAGCAGGTGTGAAAAAGGCCACCATTTTGGACCGGTAGCGAGGGTCCAACAAGGTGGACAGCCAAAAGTCATCCCTCTGTCTGATGGTTATTATTCGGCTGTCGCTACGCAAGCAACCGAGCATGCTATGGGCCATTTGTGCCAAGGAATGCGAGGGACTCCCTGCCTCCATCTCCACAGCATACTGCCACGGTGCGTCTGGGTCCTCTGTCTCCTCCTCCTCCTCCTCTACCAGATGCTCCTGCTCCTCCACTCCTGTCCGCTGAGTGGAAAAACCACCCATTTCACTCAATAATTCCTGAGCACAAATGTCCTCCTCTACCTCCTCCTCTTCTTCCTGTCCTGCCCCCACAGGGGTCATGTGGCGTTGAGATCTGTGCGCCACGTCTACCGCACCCTGACCAGCCATTGTTAACAGCATTTGTTCCAGGACGTGCAACAGAGGAATGACGTCGTTCATCCCATAGTCCTGCCGACTCACGAATAGCGTGGCCTCCTCAAAGGGCCTGAGCAAGCGGCAGGTGTCACGCATGAGCTGCCAATGGCTGACATCTAAGTTACACAGGGGAGTACCTTTATCCGCTTGTAACATCAGGAAATCGGTGATGGCCTTTCGCTGCTCGTAAAGGCGGTCTAACATGTGTAGGGTTGAATTCCACCTTGTTGCAACGTCGCAGATCAGGCGATGCTGTGGAATTCCGTTCTGCCGCTGCAGCTCAATGAGGGTGTTCTTTGCGGTGTAGGAATGGCTGAAATGCATGCACAGTTTACGTGACATTTTAAGGATGTCTTGCAGTGGGATGGTGGATTTTAGGAACCGCTTGACAACCAGATTGAACACGTGAGCCATGCATGGCGCATGGCACAACCTTCCTTGACGCAGAGCAGACACCATGTTCTTTCCGTTGTCAGTCAACATGGTTCCGATTTTTAGTTTGCGCGGAGACAGCCATCTGTCGATTTCTCTGTTCATTACACTCAGCAGTTCCTCCCCTGTGTGACTACGTTCGCCAAGGCATACCAGGTGCAGCACAGCGTGACACCGTTGCGCCCTGCACATGTGATATGCCGGTCGGGTAATGGGACTTGGCACGGGGGTGGCGGCTGAGGACACGGCGGAAAAAGAGGTGGTAGAGGCGGACATGCTTGCTGGACCAAGGACGTGCAAACGTGGAGGCAAAAGCGTCGTGACCTGTCCAAGTTGCTGGTGCGGCTGTGCCGGCACCACGTTCACCCAGTGGGCCGTAAATGACATGTACTGTCCCTGACCGTAGTTACAGCTCCACACGTCGGCGCTGCCGTGCACTTTGGCAGAGACCGACATGCTCAAAGACTGGCCCACCATCTCTTCTACATGTGAATGCAGGGCTGGCACTGCCTTTTGGGCAAAGAAATGACGGCTTGGCACTCTCCACCGCGGCGCGGCACAAGCCATCATTTCTCGGAAAGGTGCTGAGTCCACCAGTTGGAAAGGGAGGGACTGCAGCACCAGCAACTTGGACAGGAGGACGTTCAGCTTTTGCACCGTCGGGTGCGTGCTCGCAAACTGTTGTCTCTTGGATACGGATTCCAAGAAAGACTGTTGACGGAATCCGAGAAGAGGAGTAGCAGGAGAAGGAGCATCTGAACGAGCGGAAGATGCCAACGAGCGACAACTCCCCTCAGCAGAGGTGTTGGAGCCTTGACTGGCTGATAGAGGGCGATTGACGACGTCGGGTGACGGAGCAAGTAACGGAGCGGGTGATGGAGCGGGGGCTGGGGCAGGCAGAACCGCCGTATGTTTATCACGGTTTTCCCAGGCCACCGAATGGTGACGCTACATATGCTGACGCAACGCTGTAGTCCCAACATGGGCCCCCTGGCCACGCTTGCATTTCTGGCCACATAGTCGACATACGGCTACGTTTACTTCCTCGGGCGGCTTGAGGAAAAATTGCCACACCACCGAGTAGGAAACTTTGCCCCCGCTACTCTTCACTGGCTGACTGCTACTTCCTCCGTGCGCACCGGCACCACTACTGGCCGTGGTGGTAGGCTGCAGTGGAGCTGGTGCTCTACTCCGTGGACGTTTGGCTCCACTGACACTGATGCGACCCTGCTGCTGTCTCCTGGGCAACCCACCGACTGTTTTGCTCGCTGCCAAGCTGCCACCCTCTTCTCCTGATGATGCGGAAGAAATTGCCTGATGACGACGAGGCTGCCAAGTGCGATCAACCTCCTCATCATCAAGTAGGGTCTCCGCCTCACTACTAGCCCCCTCGGCTGCGTCTGGGTCAGGAGACAGACCTGTCTCTAGACCGGCTACCGAGCCACTCTCCTCGCCAGTACTTGTTCGCTTGGCTGCTGAAAAGGCCGATGTCTCCCCCCGTTCCTGACCGCCCTCTGTTAGCTCTTCCTCACTGTACAGTGGGGCTGAGCCCACAGCATGCGATACTTCGCTTGGTGAGGGAACAGCAAAGGACAGGGGCAGGTAGAGGACACGTGATTTCAGTGGGCTTGCTCCCGGGCCATGCCAACTAACGGTTGTGTCTGACGTACCCACCGACCGTTGGCTGTAGGTGTCAGAGGTGACCTGGGAAGAGGAAGACGACCGAGCCAACCAATCAATGACGGCAGGGTTGTCGGTGGAGACACGACCGCTGGATGACACCGGGAGCACTGGCCTCTGGCTGCGAATACTGCTGCCTCGACCCCTTCCTCTGCTGCCACGTCTGCTCGCTCCTAAAACATTGCCTCCTCTGCCACTCCTCTGCATGTTGTCTGACATACTATTTAATTCAACGATTAGGTGTCCCTGAGTAACAATTCTCTGGCACTCAGTAACAATTCTGTCTGTCCCTGAGTATGAATTCTGTGGCCCTGAGTAACAATTCTGTGTCTGTGCGAGTAACAATTCTGTGTCTGTGCAAGTAACAATTTTGTGTCTGTGCGAGTAACAATTCTCTGGCACTCAGTAACAATTCTGTCTGTCCCTGAGTAACAATTCTCTGGCACTCAGTAACAATTCTGTCTGTCCCTGAGTAACAATTCTCTGGCACTCAGTAACAATTCTGTCTGTCCCTGAGTAACAATTCTCTGGCACTCAGTAACAATTCTGTCTGTCCCTGAGTAACAATTCTCTGGCACTCAGTAACAATTCTGTCTGTCCCTGAGTATGAATTCTGTGGCCCTGAGTAACAATTCTGTGTCTGTGCGAGTAACAATTCTGTGTCTGTGCAAGTAACAATTTTGTGTCTGTGCGAGTAACAATTCTCTGGCACTCAGTAACAATTCTGTCTGTCCCTGAGTAACAATTCTCTGGCACTCAGTAACAATTCTGTCTGTCCCTGAGTAACAATTCTCTGGCACTCAGTAACAATTCTGTCTGTCCCTGAGTATGAATTCTGTGGCCCTGAGTAACAATTCTGTGTCTGTGCGAGTAACAATTCTGTGTCTGTGCAAGTAACAATTTTGTGTCTGTGCGAGTAACAATTCTCTGGCACTCAGTAACAATTCTGTCTGTCCCTGAGTAACAATTCTCTGGCACTCAGTAACAATTCTGTCTGTCCCTAAGTAACAATTCTCTGGCACTCAGTAACAATTCTGTCTGTCCCTGAGTATGAATTCTGTGGCCCTGAGTAACAATTCTGTGTCTGTGCGAGTAACAATTCTGTGTCTGTGCAAGTAACAATTTTGTGTCTGTGCGAGTAACAATTCTCTGGCACTCAGTAACAATTCTGTCTGTCCCTGAGTAACAATTCTCTGGCACTCAGTAACAATTCTGTCTGTCCCTGAGTAACAATTCTCTGGCACTCAGTAACAATTCTGTCTGTCCCTGAGTATGAATTCTGTGGCCCTGAGTAACAATTCTGTGTCTGTGCGAGTAACAATTCTGTGTCTGTGCAAGTAACAATTTTGTGTCTGTGCGAGTAACAATTCTCTGGCACTCAGTAACAATTCTGTCTGTCCCTGAGTAACAATTCTCTGGCACTCAGTAACAATTCTGTCTGTCCCTGAGTAACAATTCTCTGGCACTCAGTAACAATTCTGTCTGTCCCTGAGTAACAATTCTCTGGCACTCAGTAACAATTCTGTGTCTGTGCGAGTAACAATTCTGTGTCTGTGCAAGTAACAATTTTGTGTCTGTGCGAGTAACAATTCTCTGGCACTCAGTAACAATTCTGTCTGTCCCTGAGTAACAATTCTCTGGCACTCAGTAACAATTCTGTCTGTCCCTGAGTAACAATTCTCTGGCACTCAGTAACAATTCTGTCTGTCCCTGAGTATGAATTCTGTGGCCCTGAGTAACAATTCTGTGTCTGTGCGAGTAACAATTCTGTGTCTGTGCAAGTAACAATTTTGTGTCTGTGCGAGTAACAATTCTCTGGCACTCAGTAACAATTCTGTCTGTCCCTGAGTAACAATTCTCTGGCACTCAGTAACAATTCTGTCTGTCCCTGAGTAACAATTCTCTGGCACTCAGTAACAATTCTGTCTGTCCCTGAGTAACAATTCTCTGGCACTCAGTAACAATTCTGTCTGTCCCTGAGTATGAATTCTGTGGCCCTGAGTAACAATTCTGTCTGTGCGAGTAACAATTCTGTGTCTGTGCAAGTAACAATTTTGTGTCTGTGCGAGTAACAATTCTCTGGCACTCAGTAACAATTCTGTCTGTCCCTGAGTAACAATTCTCTGGCACTCAGTAACAATTCTGTCTGTCCCTGAGTAACAATTCTCTGGCACTCAGTAACAATTCTGTCTGTCCCTGAGTAACAATTCTCTGGCACTCAGTAACAATTCTGTCTGTCCCTGAGTAACAATTCTGTCTGTCCCTGAGTATGAATTCTGTGGCCCTGAGTAAGAATTCTCTGGCACTCAGTAACAATTCTGTCTGTCCCTGAGTAACAATTCTCTGGCACTCAGTAACAATTCTGTCTGTCCCTGAGTAAAAATTCTGTGGCCCTAATAACGTTTCTGTGGCCCTAAGTAACAATTCTCTGGCACTGAGTGAAAATTCTGTCTGTCCCTGAGTATGAATTCTGTGGCCCTAACTAGCGTTTCTTTGTCCCTAAATAACGATTCTGTGGCCCTCATTAACAAGTCTGTGTCCCTGAGTAATGGTTCTCTGTCCCTAAGTAACTTCTCTCTGTCCCCAATTCTCGTTTCTGTGGCCCTAACTCTGTCCCTGTCCCTAGTACAGAGCGGTCTGCCTCTGTTCAATGACTGCAGGCAAATGAAGATTTCCAAAATGGCCGCTATATATACCTCGACCATTACACAGTGCTGGCTGGCTGGCTGCTGATTGGCTGATGCGATCACATGTCGTTGAGGAATGCATTATGGGGCAGCGCGCCTTGTCTGCGCGCCTTCCCCGACATCCCCGCTCCGTCGCCGCACATGTCAGCCGCCATTTTCGGAAAAATTTCGATTCGCGCGTCCGAATTAGGCTGTTTTTCGGATTCGGCACGAATCGAAATTTTTCCGATATTCGACTCGAATTCCACTTCGGATACTTCGATTCGCTCATCTCTAATACCAATGATGGGGCACTATTCCTCATACTGATACCAATGATGGGGCACTATTCATCCCACTGACACCAATGATGGGGCACTATTCCTCCCAGTGATACCAATGATGGGGCACTATTCCTCCCACTGATACCAATGATGGGGCACTATTCATCCCACTGATACCAATGATGGGGCACTATTCCTCCCACTGACACCAATGATGGGGCACTATTCCTCCCAGTGATACCAATGATGGGGCACTATTCCTCCCACTGATACCAATGATGGGGCACTATTCTTCCCACTGATACCAATGATGGGGCACTATTTATACCACTAATACCAATGATGGGGCACTATTTATACCACTAATACCAATGATGGGGCACTATTCCGCCCACTAATACCAATGATGGGGCACTATTTATGCCACTAATACCAATGATGGGGCACTATTCCTCCCACTGATACCAATGATGGGGCACTATTCCTCCCACTGACACCAACGATGGAGCACTAGGTATTCAACTGATACCAATGATGGGGCACTATTCCTCGCACTTATACCAATGATGGGGCACTATTCCTCGCACTGATACCAATGATGGGGCACTATTCCTCCCACTAATACCAGTGATGGGGCACTATTCCTCCCACTGACTCCAACAATGGAGCACTAGGTCTTCAACTGATACCAATGATGGGGCACTATTCCTCCCACTAATACCAATAATGGGGCACTATTTATACCACTAATACCAATGATGGGGCACTATTTATACCACTAATACCAATGATGGGGCACTGATGGAGGTGGTTAAAATCTGTCAAAGGTGGGGAATTTTAACCTTCTATTCTGCTGTGGACTACAACAAAAACCTAAGCCCCTTTCTCCCCTAACCTGGCCACTTCTGTCTACAACGGCTCAAGCCTATCCTCTCTAAACACGCTTGCCCTCCTCTCTACATACAGATTTAGGCCTCAGCTGCTACAACCCTAGCAAACTGACATCAGAAGTCTCAAGACATAGCCGTGCTCTTGAGCTAGTGTGGTGTAAAACTAAGTCCCTGCCAAATGGCGCAGTGTCAATGGCTACCAAGGACTGTCTTCCCAGCAGCCAATATCAGGAGGAGCCTAATTACTGACATCAGATGGCTTGCGAGAGACAACCGCTGGTGGCCATTGGAACTGCACCCTTTGGCTTTGGAAGCAGCATTGCCATCAGCAGGTGATCCAAGACCTGGGTGTGATTCCTGGCAGTAAGACTGCCATAGTGTGATAGTATATGGTGCATACTAGCACATTCTGGAATAACACTACAGGGAGCCATAAAAAAATGGTGGTAGACTTTACAACTGCTTTAAAGTGAATTCAAAGCAAAAAATTCTATTACAGTTTACCAGTCCTTAGACGTAGTTGCATTTGTTTTCCTTTTTTCAGGATTGGTTTCCATTATGTTCACTTGGTGATCCTGCTAGTAGCACACTGCCTCTGCTAAGGTGACAACACTCACTCTCCATACTGTATCCATGGAGGAGCTGCAATGCCACCCTAGACTAGGACTACAGAAGACCTCCTTCTCCTCTTCTCTCCATAAGGTGTTTTGTAATCCAACGACATTGTTGGGAACCATGAACAATGCTAACTGGTAAGAGTGCAACACAGCCACAGAACACAGGAACTTATCAGCTCACAAGTTTTCTGGCAGGATTGTACTTGCTGAACAATACTTTCAATGGTATAATGCTTGGTTTAACTTTTTGAGATGTCTCAGATTTTACATTAATCGCATGACAAGAGTACATAACCTAAAGGGTGATATGTTTTTGTGGATTTCTTTGACATTTGTTCTCTTTTGAGAATCTGCTGCATTCCTTCCCTTCTGACTCATGTGTCTCTTCCCCTGCAGGTTGTTGTATAAAGGGTATTTCGGAGGCGTCACTGCCATGACCAGGAACCAGTTTGCCAAGGTGAACGGCTATTCGAACAATTACTGGGGCTGGGGAGGTGAGGACGATGACCTACGGCTCAGGTGAGGAAATATCCAGCCCGGTGGACTGCAAGGTTCTTGCTGTACTTTTGTGTGATGCAGCTTATTGACCTTTTATCACTACTTTACTCCACCCAATTTTATCCTCCTAAGCCCTGCTGTAAATTGTACATCTCTGAAAAATAAAAACATGTTTGCTGTGTTTCATATTTCGCTACCTAATTTGTGTATACAGTTTGGTAACGGGACCCTCTATTATCCATTTCCACATTAAAGAATAAAGTTCGTATCCTTGCTTAAAGTAAACCTGTAGGCAAAACTAGGGATTAACCCTTTGAGGACCGTAAGATTTTGGAATGCCAAAAGAATACATTTTTTTGTTTTTAAAGTTCGTACGCTTCAGTTGCTGTAACTAAGCCATTTCATGAAATAATTGGCAAAAAGCTAGATCTATTTGTTGTTTGTTGATAAGAACTAATATTTTGACTCAAACCAAAAAAAAAAAAGAGTTTTAAATTCTTAATCAAATGATACACGCAATTAAAAACATGGGACAAATACGTCCCTTGGTCCTCAAAGGGTTAAGACTAGGTTTTTTTTGTTGTTTGTGGACACCATGCCCAAGAGATTGCTCCAATGACGTTTTCCATATCAATAAAAAGCATTTAAAATAAAAAGATCAGGAAGTGGTCAAAACCTTTTGGCTGGAAATATTGATGACAGCATACTAGGTTGGGACAAAAACAAGGTCACATGGACCAGTTTGCTCAGTGAAGTAAGGAGGTCTAAATGACCATTTAATAGTTCACCCCAATATTGCAGAGTACAAAGCTATATTTATGCTTTTATTTAGAGGGACATTTTATAGTTTGTCATGGACCTTCAATGACCACACCAGATCTTGGCTTTAACTGCATCTGGGAACTCTACTTTTTATTTCAAGCCACTCAACTTCTTCAGCTTTAAATATGAAGTTCCTGCATTGGTCCAGAGTTGGAGAGAGCACCTGAAAGCTTTAAATAGAAAAGTCTGAAATGCCCTGAATTTCAAAGCCTTTGCCCAGCCTCCGGTTAGTCCTAGAATGCAGGACTTCACCATGCCCCCCTACAATCAGAGAAGCCAGTCCTGCTACTTCTCAGAAGTCAGCGGTCCTGAAGACCACTAAGTATTTTCTCATTGTTTCCCGGCACTAGGTAAGCAGGAAAATTCAGGATTCTGTATCTTTGCAGTCCCTGAACTAGTCCAGAGCTGAGGAGACCTCCAGAAATCTATAAATAGAAAATGTTGGGATGCCCAGAAGTTTAAAGCCTGTTCCAGATCTCTAATTGGTCTTAGGAGACATGACCTTGTCATGCCACCTATCAATCGATGAGGCCAATCCTGATACAGCTCAGAGTACACATTTATGTGAGTTCTTTTATTTAAAGGGCCAATTATACTTTGCCGGGAACCCAAATTACAACACCAGCTCATAGCTACAATGGAATTTATGATCCTTCCTTCAAATTTTGTGACTGTGCTGAAAAAGTGATTGGTTGGTTACAAAGCCACTCAACTCCTACTTCAGTAGACCTCTAGAGATCTAAAAATTGAAAAGGCTGTAATTGTCGAGAATTTTAGAGCCTGTACCCAACCTCTGATTGCAGCTAGAAGGCATGTCCCCTACCAGTCGGAGAGGCCAGTACTAAAACTGCTTAGAAGTGGGCAGTCGTCAAGACCTCCAGGTATATGCACACTGGTTCAGCTGCCACGTTAGGTGAAAGTTGGCCCCAACACAGAAACATTAGTCCAATGGAATTAGGAACAGGAATTCAGCTCTTTATACCATGGACCAGTTAACTCAATGAACTGGTATGAAGTTCCAAAGGACCATTTACCAGTTTCACAGTGTGCAATTATGTGTGTGTTTTTATTTGAAGGTCAAATATGCTATGCCTGGACCCCAAGTGACCACCAGCTCATGGTTGCAGCCAGATCAGTGAACTTCATTTTAAATTTCATGGCTGGGCTGTCTAACTGTAGAAGTGATTTGGTTGGCTATGAAGCCACTCAAGCCTTTCTTCAGTTTTAAATAGGAAGCCCCTGCACTGATCCAGAGCTGAGGAGACCTCCAGAGATCTATAAATGGAAAAGTCTGGATTGCCCAAAATTTCACAGCCTGTACCCAACCTCTGATTGGTCCTTGACGGCATGATTTCATCATGCCACCTACCAATAAAAGATGCTAGTCCCAATACTGCACTCAAGAGGGCATTCTTGAAGATCTCCAGGTATATGCTCAGGCTCCGGCACTCGGTGTCATTGTTAACTGCTATGTCAGGCAAATGGAGGGCCCAGTATGACAACATTCGTCCAACTAAATTATGAACAGGAAGTCGCTTCTTTATACATCAGCTTTATTTTATGTCTAGATGTTAGAAAATCTCCCCAAACTTTTTATCCTTAAATCCACGTATGATAATTTTCGATTCTGTATGAGCGGACATGAAAATCCTCTTTCCCTCCTTCCGTCTGTTTCAAGCTCCTGATGAAATAAATGTTGATTGTGGAAGGTATAATGCCTCTATGAGAAATGAGGACGCCCTATCAGTATGAGAAATCAGCCCATGAACAGTCCACATTGTCCCTGGATGAATGGAGAACGTGTTCAGGCAGAAAACCGATTACCTAATAACCATCCATTAATCCCACAAGACGTACAGATCTCAGTGGACTGGACTGGGCCCGGGCAATGGGAGGTTATAGGAGGACAAGACTGGTAAATAAAGCAGACGTTCGTAAATCTGTATACATGAAAAAAAACACATTTTAATTTTTTTTTTATTTTTAAAAGAGAAGCGAAGACATGCATATGGGTGACTTTTTCAAAAGGGAGAACCCAGTTTACAATCTCTTAGGGTTCATGTACGCTGCAGCTGGTAAACTCACGTTTAGGATCTGTTCAGCGTTTTTTTCAGCAGCCCCTGAACTCACCCTAATGTTTTTCTATGTGTCCATGTACACATCTTTGTTTACAGTCATTACAGGCAGTTCAGTTTACAGTCTTTTTTTTTTAAAGCAACAAACTTGCGTTCAGTTGTCGATTTTATCAGCGTTTCAAACGCAAAACGCTTGCAAATGCGTCTAAATGCAGCAAATTGCGTTTATAAGCATTTGCGTTTGAAATGTTTTTTTTAACTCTTCCAGTTCCCAATGCTGTCCAGAGCCTTTTTTTCTTCATGAAAAATGCATGCAAAGCATTTTCAAGGTGCTCAGATGGACAAAACACTGAACACAGGATGTTCCTACCAAGTTTGTCACACATTGTAATGACCAATTCACACCTCAGACCTCTCCCACCCTTGGAAACAAAAGATATGTTAATGACCATTCACACCTCAGACCTCTCCCACCCTTGGAAACAAAAGATATGTTAATGACCATTCACAACTCAAATTCCTCATGAAGACCCCCTGCCAGGTGGCCTTAATGACTCCCTCCACCAGACACCTTTCCCACCCTTGGAAACAAAAGAAATGTTTAATGAGCAACTCACAGTTAATTATCTCAACACGTACTGCTGTCTCTGCTTCTACTCTCTGTATTTCTCTGAAACAGTCTGAAATAGTTAATCATTTACCAGTTTTCAGTGCATTCTGGGCATTTGGGAGGTTCTCCTGTGCTTCTCTTTAAAAAACGCTTCTAAACGCGCATAAACGCAGCAGTCAATTTCCATCGTTCAGAAATGTCCCGTGTACATGGGGCCTTAGTTGCCTATCAAGAATCATAGATTTTGCAACCTCAGGCCTTATGCACACTGAGCATTTTAAAAAATGGCAGTAGCATTAGCTGTATAAAGTCATGTTAAAAACGCACGTTTTTCCACATTTATTAGCGTTTAGCCACATTAGCATTTGTGTTAGCACAAAACACCACTTTGCTATTTGTAACCCCCACTTTCCCACAATGCACCTTGGCATAGTCATTGTGTAGTTGTTTCGTCACCATTTTGATAGCAGAGAGAGCATGTCGTTGATCAGGAGCCATGTTTGCTTTTTTTGTTTTGCTGCATCCATTTTGGATCCTGTAATTCAAAAATATTGATGTGGCTATGCTACTAACTTTTAACCACTTCCAGTCCGGACACTTTCACCCCCTTCCTGTCCAGGCCAATTTTCAGCTTTCAGCGCTATCACACTTTGAATGACAATTGCGCGGTCATGCAACACTTTACCCATATGAAATTTTTAGCATTTTTTTGAGACAGATAAATCTTTATTTTGGTGGTATTTATTCACCACTGGGATTTTCATTTTTTTTGCTATATATATATATAAAAATGTCCAAAAATTTGGAAAAAAAAGTGTTTTTCTTATAAAATTTTGCAAATAAATAATATTTCATCATAAATCTTGGCCAAAATGTATTCAGTTATCTTTTTAGTAAAAAAAAAAAAAAATAACCCAAATTAGTTTATAACCAAAATTATAACTTTTAAACTTTTTTTTTTTACATTTTTATTTTTTTTTAATATTATTTGTTTTTTTTTCTACATACTGTCACCCTAGCAGTACAGTGTCACCATGGTGACACTGTACTACTTGTGGGGGGGTGATGAAGATTTTTTTTTTTTACACTGATTGCTTTTACACCCACAAAGGCTGTAAAAGCAATAATTTCTCCTTCTCTCTGGCTGCATTCTTGCAGCCATTGAGAACTACTGTGTGAGCTGTGATTTATTTTTTTCTATATACTGTCACCCTAGCAGTACAGTGTCACCATGGTGACACTGTACTACTAGTGGGGGGGTGATGAAGATTTGTTTTTTTTTTTACACTGATTGCTTTTACAGTATCAATAAATATTCCAGTATCTATACCGCCATTTGTAAATGCTATAACTTTCAAGTAAACCAATTAATTTACACATATTGGGATTTTTTTTTAGCAAAGACATGGAGCAGAATACATTTTGGCCTAAATTTATGACGAAATTTGATGTTTTACATTTTTTACTGGACATGATTTATGGCAAAAAGTCAAAAATATTGTTTTGTTTTTTTTCGAAAATTGTCGTTTTATTTTTGTTTATAGCGCAAAAAAATAAAAAACACACAGGTGATCAAATACCACTGAAAGAAAGCTCTACTTGTGGGGGGGAAATTGTCAGTTAAAGTAATGCAGCGCCTTATTGCAAAAACTGGCCTGGTCAGGAAAGGGGGTTAAATCCTCTGGAGGGTGAGGGGTTAAGGATAGTGATGGTATGAAGCCATTTATTATCACATAGTTGTTCACTGCCTTATAAATCATAATGATAACAGAAATCACCTAAATGGCCAGAACAAAGGTTTCCCTCCCCTGGAATGTTTGGCCTTGGTACAGACACACAAGGTGACACACACGGGTTACAATGCCAATTAAAGGTCAATGTCCCATATCACTTAATTTACCAAGGAGGACGTATGCATGTTGTCTCGTCTCTCTCTCAATGCAATATCAAAATAAAAACTTTTATTTATTTATATATATATACAGTTGTGTTCAAAATAATAGCAGTCAGACATCACTAACCGGATCAATCACTGTTTTTGGTAGAAATGATATTTCTACATGGCAAATAATTTCCTAGCAGGTGTAGTAGAGTAATAGAAATCCAACAGACCCAACAGTCATGACATGCATGCGGCTGATTCTGTGTCATTGAATCACTCATTGAAAGGGGCGTGGTCAAAATAATAGTAGTGTGGAGTTCTATTAGTGAGGTCATTCATTCTTTGAAAAACAGGTGGCAATTATTGCCCTTATTTAAGGAAGGAAGGCAGCAAATGTTGTACATGCTGGTTACAGTGCATTTCTCTCTGAAATTCTGAGGAAAATGGGTCGTTCCAGACATTGTTCAGAAGAACAGCGTACCTTGATTAAAAAGTTGATTGGAGAGGGGAAAACATATAAAGAAGTGCAGAAAATGATCGGCTGCTCAGCTAAAATGATCACAAATGCTTTAAAATGGCAACTAAAACCTGAAAGACGTGGAAGAAAGCGAAAAACTACCATTCGAATGGATAGAAGAATAGCCAAAATGGCGCGGACTCAGCCAACAATCAGCTCCAGGAAGATGAAAGAAGGTGTGACGTTCCCTGTGAGGACTGTTACAATTAGAAGACGCCTATGTGAAGCCAAGCTATCTGCAAGAAGCCCCCGCAAAGTCCCACTGTTGGAAAAAAAGACGTGTGCTGAAGAGGTTACAATCTGCCAAAGAGCACATTGACTGGCCTAAAGAGAAATGGTACAACATTTTGTGGACTGATGAAAGTAAGATTGTTCTTTTTGGGTCTAGTGGGCGGAGACAGTTTGTCAGACGACCCCCAAACACTGAATTCAAGCCACAGTACACTGTGAAGACAGTGAAGCATGGTGGTGCAAGCATCATGATATGGGGATGTTTCTCATACTACGGTGTTGGGCCTATTTATCGCATACCAGGGATCATGGATCAGTTTGAATACATCAGAATACTTGAAGAGGTCATGCTGCCTTATGCTGAAGAGGAAATGCCCTTGAAATGGGTGTTCCAACAAGACAACGACCCCAAACACACCAGTAAACGTGTAACATCTTGGTTCCAGACCAACAAGATGGACGTTATGGAGTGGCCAGCCCAATCCCCGGATCTTAATCCAATAGAAAACTTGTGGGGTGACATCAAAAATGCCGTTTCTGAGGCAAAACCAAGAAATAGAGAAGAACTGTGGAATGTGGTCCAATCATCCTGGGCTGGAATACCTGATCACAGGGGCCAGAAGTTGGGTGACTCCATGCAACACAGATGTACAGCAGTTCTCAGAAACAGTGCGACTACAACTAAATATTCATGAAGTCATTCAAAGGAAAGCAAAATCTTCAAACATTTCTCAGTTTATATAGTGAATGTTTGAGTTTGTAAAGAAGAACACAAACACTGCGATTTTTTTGAACCGTCTAATATTCACTTTTCTTCAATTTTTTTAGAGGAACAACACAAATTTGATGTATTTTTCTTCCTGTTTTGATTTGGAATAGAATGTGTCGTGTTCCCAATGCATTTGTGTGGATGGAAATAAAAGCTATTAGAAGGATTTTCAGCTTTATTCACTTTTTTCAACACAACTGTACATACCGAGAGTGCGCACTTTCAGCCCATATCCATTACTATAGCTTGAATATGTTTTGGTCAATACCTGAAAAAATCTAAAATTGTGTCCAAATAAATATATATATATATATATATATATATATATTTATTTATTCCATAGGTAACATTAATGCTGACCACACAGGTAGGGAGCCTTAGTGAAAGACACATAAAGGGCTTTTTGTTTTTTTTGTGACAAGCATTTCTAAAGACTTTTACCTTTCTGTTAATCATGTAAGTGCCCAGTCACAGCGGTACAATTTCAGATGCGATTTGCGAATTGAAATCGCATTTACTGATTGTGAATGTCAGTGTCTTAACATGTGCGATTTGTTGCAGCGTGATTTCTAAAGTAGCTCTTGCATTACTTTTTCTGCAGTTTTGTTGCAATTTCACATACATAGAATATAATGGAAATCGCTCTGCAAATTGCAAGAAATCATTGAAAATCGCAGCTGAAATCGTGCAGAAATTGCACACAAATCGCGTGATTTTAAATCGCAGTGGTGTGATCGGTGACTTAATTGCTGCTTGTGATATGCCTGTAGTTGTTCTTTAAGTCTTTATTTAAACCCAGCGTTCATGTTTATTTCCAGGGTGACCTATAATAAGATGGTGGTAGTCCGGCCGGCCTCGGAGATTGCCCGATACACCATGGTCTTTCACACCAGAGACTCCGGAAATGAGATCAACAACAGGCGGTGAGATGGTGATACATTGTAACCTTCTGTACTCGGCTCTTGTTATCCCTTCTGAGTGTTCCAGCCAAATACTACATGCCGTGGTCCCCGTTCCATGACTGCATTAGGACCTATTCATGCTTCCAAAACGTGTCAAAACGCACAACATGCGTTTGGGTGGCAAGCATCCTGACTGGCACCCAGGGGCTGACTGACTATTTGAAAACTCGGGCACTGCCCGAGGGCCCGGGGTCAGTAGGGGGCCCCATGAGATGCCCCTGGTACCTTTTTCATAGGCTATTTTGAGTTTGGGCAAGGACACAGGGGCCCTATGATCCCCTATTGAGGGCCCGGGGTCAGTAGGGTGCCCCATGAGATGCCCCTGGTACCTTTTTCATAGGCTTTTTTGAGTTTGGGCAAGGACACGGGCCCCATGATCCCTTATTGCCCGGGGGCCCCATGAGCTGTCAGTCCAACCTTGCTGGCAGCCCAAATGCAGTGTGATTTTGCCGCAATTGTCGCGTGACAAAATAAGTGCGTAAATCATGCCTGGCTCAGGGCCAAGACTTGGTCCCTGAGCTTCTTTGCCATGAAAGTTGAGTGAAAATTACAAAATGACTAATTCCCACTATGTGTTAATGGGACCTTAGGCCCCCGTTCACACTGCTGTGACCCCCCAAGTCATGCAACTTCCACTGCAACTTTGCATTGTGATTAGCTTGCGACCTGATGCGACTTCAATATTTTGCAACGTTGGATTTAAAAACCCTCTGAAGTCGCAAAGATAAGACAGATATGACGACCTTGTGACTTGTGTGATTTTAACACTGTAGTCTACGGCACTCGTATCGCACCAAAGATGCAGAATAGTAGTGCAGGAACTATTTTTTTTTTTGTCACAGCAACTTGAGTCGCAGCAAATAAAATGGCGGCCATTGAAATGACTGTGTTTTTACTTGCGACTTTGTGAGTCACAGGTCACAGCAACTCACACCAGAAGTTGCAGCAGTGTGAACCAGGGATTAATCTTCATCTTCCAAGCAGGTAAAATGAAATTTAGGCGTTTTGTAGCAAAACAGGAATTTTTTTTTTTTTTTTATGTATGAAGGTAAAAAACCTGTGTGTAGCAGCGACCCCCCCACCACTTACTGAGCCCCCTCCTCTGATCCAGCGATGTCCACGAGAGTCTCAGTTCTCTGGGGACTTTCTCTCCCGAATGGCCATTGGCTCCCACTGCTGTCAGTCACAGCCAGTGAGCCAGTCAGAAGAGAGAAGGGGCGGGGCTGAGCCACGACTCTGTGATTGGACACGCAGAGCCGCGGCTCAGGAGCGTGCCTGCTTGGGCAGCAGGAGCACCAGTGGGGGACCCAAGAAGAGGAGGGTCCGGGCTGCTCTGTGTAAACCCACTGCACAGAGCAGGTAAGTATAACATGTTTGTCTCGTGTTCTGTCCCCCACTATAATGTACAGCGCTGAGCAAACCTGTATTATAATAATAATAATAATAATGTTTGTTATTACAAATAAAACCTCAAGACTTTAATATCACTTTAACCCCTTGACGCCGATGGCCTCAAGGAACTGGGCTTTTTTCCGTGGGGCTGCATATTTCTGTACCTGTCTTTGTGCTGGGAGTTTGCCACACGGCGCGCTCCCAGCACAAAGACCGCGGTGTCACTGAGAGCCCCGGGTCCCGTTCTAACGATCGGGACCCGGGACTCCCGATTCCGGGTCACGTGATTGCTGTGATAGCCTCTGATTGGCTATCACAGTGATCAGTCACTGTGCAGCCCAGCCCCCTTGTTTGTTTATCTCTGTGAATGGAGAAAAGAGATACATTGTATCTCTCTAACTCCTGGCATAGAGAGATAAAAAAATGTTTAAAAAAAAAGATAAATATTAAAAAATAAAGAAAAAATACCTAGATCAAGGTTTGATCTAGTTCAGTGCCAGGATTAGTGTTGGGGTCAAAGGTCAGGATTTAAAAAAAAAATGGTATTGGTGTCAGTGTGTTTTAGGTAAAAAAAAAAAATAAAAAGACAAAAACAAGATGTGCACAATTGTTTCTGGGCTGTACTCTGGGTACAAACAACAAATAACATACACATACAGGGGCGGACTGACCATTTGGAAACTCGGGCACTGCCCAAGGGCCCAGGGTCAGTAGGGGGCCCCATGAGATGCCTCTGGTACCTTTTTTTCATAGGCTTTTTTGAGCTTGGGCAAGGACACAGGGGCCCCATGATCCCCTATTGCCCGGGGGCCCCATGAGTTGTCAGTCTGCCCCTGTACACATATATGGTATCACTGCGATCGTCAAGAGCTGGAGAAATTATTTTGGGTTGTTGTTTGGTGGTACGTTATGGTAGTAACAAGAAACACACAGCTAAATTAAAAAAATTTTTTTTTTTTACTATTTTGGGCCAGTTTTCCTTTGATAATAAAAAAAAAATCAGGAGATATCCATTACCATTTACCACCAAATGAAAGCCCAATTTGTCCTGAAAAAAAGCGGTATAAGTCACCTGGATGTACAAAGTAGTTGTGATGATATGTACAGTTTTACTAACACGTGTCAACATTGCAAAATTGTGCTTAGGCATTTAGATTTGTTTTACCCTTAGGCATGAAGGGGTTAAGATAAAGTCTAATCTGTCTATATTTTGCATTCCCCAGTTCCTCCTTTCTCCCTCCCCCTTTCCATGTTCCTCCTTTCCCTCTCATCGACATGCTAAGTGCTTACCATTTCATTACATTTCTCCTAGATTGTAAGCTCCAAGGAGCAGGGCCCTCGAACCCCTCGTGTATCTCATTGTATTGTTATTGTTCTGTCTCATGTATTGTCTCCCATTGTAATGTACAGCACTGAGCGAACTGTTGGCACTATATAAATACTGTATAATAATATAAATTACATAATCTATATAATCAGACATAGTGACATCATCACTGGTTCTCTTTGCTTCTCTATGCAATGCAGGCAAATCATGGCTTGTGGGAGTGGCTAACAGGGTGCTGTACATAGCTTTCTGAAAACATCACAACAACCTGCCTCAGTACTCCTCTCAAGAGCCCTGATGCAAGCAATAGGCTCCTCCGCTCTTGGGAGGAGTTATACAAATATCAAATTTCCTTGGGTGGGTGTCAGTCTGGAGAAGTGGGTGTTCTTAGGCAGGCTACTTATACACAGGTAATGCCCACATGTGATGCTGGGACTCCATGATCGAAAGAACTGAAGTCCAATATATTATAAATGCTGGGGTCTACGCATTTTGTGGAAAACTACTTTCTAGGTTTTTATTTGAAACGCGTAGACCCCAGCAGCTTATAAAGTATTTTTTTTATATATAATCTTAATTTGATAAATATATTCCAAGTGGTTATCAATAGAGTTTTCAGAAATTATTAATTTATCAATAGAGCCCTTTACAGAAATTATTAATTTATCAATCGCGCCTTTTTCAGAAATTATTAATTTATCAATAGAGCCCTTTACAGAAATTATTAATTTATCAATCGCGCCTTTTTCAGAAATTATTAATTTATCAATAGAGCCCTTTACAGAAATTATTAATTTATCAATAGAGCCCTTACAGAAATTATTTATCAATAGCGCCTTTTTCAGAAATTATTAATTTATCAATAGAGTCCTTTACAGAAATTATTAATTTATCAATAGCGCCTTTTACAGAAATTATTAATTTATCAATAGCGCCTTTTTTCAGAAATTAATAATTTCTGTAAAGGGCTCTATTGATAAATTAATAATTTATCAATAACGCCCTTTACAGAAATGATTAATTTATCAATCGCGCCTTTTCAGAAATGATTAATTTATCAATAGCGCCCTTTACAGAAATTATTAATTTATCAATAGCGCCTTTTACAGAAATTATTAATTTATCAATCACGCCTTTTTCAGAAATTATTAATTTATCAATAGCGCCCTTTACAGAAATGATTAATTTATCAATAGCGCCCTTTACAGAAATTATTAATTTATCAATAGCGCCTTTTACAGAAATTATTAATTTATCAATCACGCCTTTTTCAGAAATTATTAATTTATCAATAGCGCCCTTTACAGAAATTATTAATTTATCAATAGAGCCCTTTACAGAAATTATTCATTTATCAATAGCGCCTTTTACAGAAATTATTAATTTATCAATCACGCCTTTTTCAGAAATTATTAATTTATCAATAGAGCGCTTTACAGAAATGATTAATTTATCAATAGAGCTCTTTTCAGAAATTATTAATTTATCAATCATGCCTTTTTCAGAAATTATTAATTTATCAATAGAGCCCTTTTCAGAAATTATTAATTTATCAATAGCGCCCTTTAAAGAAATTATTAATTTATCAATAGCGCCTTTTTTCAGAAATGATTAATTTATCAATAAAGCCCTTTACAGAAATTACTAATTTATCAATAGAGCCCTTTACAGAAATTATTAATTTATCAATAGAGCTCTTTACAGAAATTATTAATTTATCAATAGCGCCCTTTACAGAAATTATTAATTTATCAATAGAGCTCTTTACAGAAATTATTAATTTATCAATAGAGCTCTTTACAGAAATTATTAATTTATCAATAGCGCCCTTTACAGAAATGATTAATTTATCAATAGAGCTCTTTACATAATAATTGTTTTTTTGGTCTATCCATATGGGCTGGCAGCCCGGACTACTATATGATCTTTTACTTCATTCCTGCCTCCCTACATAACCTTTTATATAACCGCCGGGGAAGGATCGTGGGAGAATACTATAGGGGGACACATTTCTGAGACTTCTGTGTCTGCTGACATCACATGCAAGCTGGGGGCACCCAGCAGCAGTCTCGGGGTATTTGGATGTCTATGTGAGAGAGGGTCCTACAGGTAGTTAAAATGGATAACATATGTTAACCGCTTGCCCGCCGCCCTATAGTAGAACTACTTCTACAGGGGCTGCACAAAATCACGTGTGTATATATATGTGATTTGCATTTCTGGGTAGGGGGTGTGTGCGCCGCCCTACCCACACCGCCATTGGCGGCTAAGGATGTCAATCACCGGGTCCGGGGTGGAGATTCCCCGCCACCACCTGGTGATTGTCGTATTGTTTACAAACAAGTCTCTCTCCTCCCAGCAAGGATATGCTGCTTTGTATCTCTCTGCACATCACAGAAATACAAAGCGGCATGTCTCTGTAGTAAAACACACCCAGCACACAGTTAACCCTTTGATCACCCCAGATGTTAACCCCTTCCTGCCCAGTGCCATTAGTACAGCGTCAGTGCTTTTTATTAGCACTGATCACTGTATTTGTGTCACTGTGTTCAGTGACAGGCGATCTAGTTGATTTTAAACAACTAGATCCACAGTAAAAGCAGCACACAGTACACACACAAACACGTAAGGCACATATTTAACTCCTTAATTGCCACACGTTAACCCCTTCCTGCCCAGTGCTATTAGTACAGTGTCAGTGCTTTTTATTAGCACTGATCACTGTATTAGTGCCACTAGGGATGTCAGTGACAGTTAGTCAGTTCCCCCCCCCCAGTGCCAGAATGCCTGCCGCAGTCCCACTATAAGTCGCTGATCGCTGCCATAACTAGTACAAAAAAATAAAAATTCCAGTATCTATACCGCCATTTGTAGACTCTATAGCTTTCATGTAAACCAATTAATTTACACGTATTTGGATTTTTTTTTTTTAGCAGAATAAATTTTGGCCTAAATTTATGAGGCAATTTGATAAAAAAAACTTTTTTATTGGATATATTTTATAGCAAAAAGTAAAAAATACTGTTTTTTTTTTTTCAAAATTGTCGGCATTTTTTTATTTATAGCACAAAAAATAAAAACCGTAGAGGTGATCAAATACCACCAAAGGAAAGCTCTATTTATGGGGAAAAAGACATTAATTTTATTTATGTACAGCATTGCACGACCGCGCAATTGTCAAAGTAACGCTGCGCCTGGTCAGGAAGGGGTGGGGGGGGGGTAAATCCTCTGGAGGGCAAGTGGTTAAAGACAAATATTATCTTATGGAACAATTGTTGAAATGAATGGTCTGGTGACAGGGTCTCTTTAATCCAGGGGTAGGATATCTCAGCGGATAGCATTGACAGATCACTGATTGATCTCCCCTGATCCCTGGAGTTGCCGTATTTTGTGGCGTCAGGTTATCACTGTGAGATGTGACCAGCAATCAGATGCTCTTTTCCAGCATCTGGCGGAGTTGTTTTTCAGGGAATGTGCAGACTGATGTGGCATTTCCTGACAGACGGATCACAATATCCGGGAACAAAGATGAATCAGATGAGCTGCAATGGCAGAGAAGATAACCCTCACCTAGCCAGGGAATTGAGGCTGCAGATTTAGGCTGGCTGCAGAATTTAGAAGGTGATTTGGCCGCAATACAACTGCCCCCTGCCATATTGTCAGAACTCTGCTCATGGATTTATACAATCACATGTTCTCTGAGGTTTGAGTTTATGTCAATGGAGGGGGGGGTGGGGTGGTAGGGGCAGGGGAATCAGTTGTGGCCTGCACTGCATGTTCCCTGTTCACTTCTCCTTTTGGTTTCCACAGTGCTGCTTCCCTGAACTTCCTTCACCGTACTTCCTGCATAGAGAAGCAGGGACAGCACAGGCTCCAACCACACACTTGGAAAAGGGGGGAGCAGGGGTATGAGGTTTGTCCAGGACTGCATGTTCCCTGTTCACAACCGCTGACTCCATGTCCCACAATGCCGCTTTCCTGAACATTCTGGAAGTGTGCTTTCTATGTCCTTTACATACAAAGAGAAGTAGGGACAGCACATGCTCCAAACACATGGAGGAGGGGGGAGCAGGCTGGGATTGCATGTTCCATGTTCACCGTCGCTGACTCCATGTCCCACAGTGCCGCTTCCCTGAACTTCCTTGCAGCGTGTACCCTGTGCCTTTCACATGCCTAGAGAAGCAGGGACAGCACAGGTTTCAATCACTCCGGAGGAGGAGGAGGGAGCAGGGGAATAAGTTGTGGCCAGGACTGCATGTTCCCTGTTCGCTGGCACTAGGTCCCACAATATTTCCCTGAACTTCCTGGTAATGTGCACCCTGTGCCTGTCACATGCACAGAGCAGCAGGGACAGTACAGGCTCTAGTCACTAGCTTGCAGAAGAGGGAAGCAGGGGAGTGACTTGTGGCCAGGACTGTGCGTTAGTATAGACATAAGGAGAATTTATTGTGTTGCCAGCAAGGAACATGCACTATAGGTGGCTCCATGGGGCCTGTAAGAGAATGGAGGCACCCGAAGACAGGAACCAGGAAAAGGGAAATTTTAGGGACATGCTCCTAATGAGACAATGGACGGTGTCCTGGGGTATTTCCTCCCAAATCTGGACCAGAGCAGATCTGGACTATCTAAGGTGCGACCTGGCGACATCGGATGGACTGAAACATGATATCTCAGAGGTGTTGTATTGGATTTAGGTCAGGTGAATGTGGGGGCCATTCAATGGTATCAATTCCTTCATCCTCCAGGAACTGCCTGCATACTCTCCCCACATGAGGCCAGGCATTGTCATGCACCAGGAGGAACCCAGGACCCACTACACCAGCGTAGGGTCTGACAATGGGTCCAAGGATTTCATCCCGATACCTAATGGCAGTCAGGGTGCCATTGTCTAGCCTGTAGAGGTCTGTGCAACCCTCCATGGATATGCCTCCCCGGACCATCACTGACCCACCACCAAAAGGGTCATGCTGAACCATGTTACAGGCAGCAGAACGTTCTCCACGGCTTTTCCAGACCCTTTCATGTCTGTCACATGTGCTCAGGGTGAACCTGCTCTCATCTGTGAAAAGCACAGGGTGCCAGTGGTGGACCTGCCAATTCTGCTGTTCAATGGCAAAAGCCAATCAAGCTCTATGGTGCCAGACTGTGAGCACAGGGTCTACTAGAGGACGTCAGGCCCTCAGACCACCCTCATGAAGTCTGTTTCTGATTGTTTGGTCAGAGACATTCACACCAGTGGCCTGCTGGAGGTCATTTTGTAGGGCTCTGGCAGTGCTCATCCTGTTCCTCCTTGCACAAAGGAGCAGATACCGGTTCTGCTGATGGGTTAAGGACCTTCTACGGCCCTGTCCAGCTCTCCTAGAGTAATTGCCTGTCTCCTGGAATCTCCTCCATGCTCTTGAGACTGTGCTGGGAGACACAGCAAACCTTCTGGCAATGGCACATATTGATGTGCCATCCTGGAGGAGTTGGACTGCCTGTGCAACCTCTGTAGGGTCCAGGTATGGCCTCATGCTACCAGTAGTGACACTGACCATAGTCAAATGCAAAACTAGTGAAAAAGTCAGAAAAGATGAGTAGGGAATAAATGTCAGTGGCCTCCACCTGTAAAACCATTCCTGTTTTGGGGGTGGTCTGATTGTTGCCCATCTAGTGCACCTGTTGTTAATTTCATTAACACCAAAGCAGCTGAAACTGATTTAGAACCCCCTCTGCTACTTACCTGACCAGAATGATATTCCAGGAGTTTCAATGAATTGATCCTAGACTCTGATTAAAATGGGTTCCTTTCATTTTTTTGAGCAGTGTATATCTAATTTTTTTACTTTTTGTATTTATTTATTTATTTTAGGGTTAGCACTAAAGCAAACCTTTTAATGGGCCCACAGTTACTTTTTTTCCAGAAGTCTTTGGGCTGAGTCAAGTTACAGGCAGGGTCCCTTTGTCTCTTAGTGGATCTTCTCCAGTGGTGTGCAGTCATCAATGATGCAAAGAGCAGCACTAATATAATGATGTTCAGTATATGTAATGCTAGAAAGGACTGTCAGAGACTGCTAATAGGCTAGAGTGGCCTTTCTCAACATCTTTACACTAGAGGAACTCTTAAAATATTTTTTTAGGTCTCAGGGAACCCCTGCTAAAATAATGCATAGGGGTCATTGGGAACATTCCCCTTACATTGATGGTCAGTGGAACGAATATCCCCCTTTCAGTAGTGGTCAGAATGCGACCCTCACAGACCGCTAAAAAGATTATTGGTGTCATGTCGCTGGCTCCGCCAAGCAATGTTGGCCTGGAACTATGCAGGCACAATCGGATCGGAGGCCAGCCAGCCAGCCAGCCACAACTCGAGGAACCCTGGTTGAGAAAAGCTTGCCTATAGGGGATGATGGTCAGGGCCTGTGGTTAGGATGGAGACATGCTTCAGAAGACAGTGGGAGACTAGGGACCTGAGGCTAGTATAGATCACTGCTATTTCTCCTTTACAAGCCATTACCAACTGATGGGGTCCAAGGGCCACACAAAAAATACCAAAGGGCTGCAGGTTGGGCACCAGAGGCATAGATCTACACTGGTTTGTAATTTAAGGCAGCCATTCTCAACCAGGGTTCTGTGGAAACCTAGGGTTTCTCCAGAGTTGGCCAGGGGTTCCTTGAATTGTGGATGACTGGCCTCCTATGTATGTGATGGTGGCTGCTTAGTTCCAGGGCCAACACCACTTGACAGAGCCAGGACGATAACCTCCCATTGACCACCACTAATATAAGAGTAATTTTCCCTAATGACCACCAGTAGACTAGTCTTAGCAGGGGTTTCCTGATATCTGAAAATCACTGCAAGGGTTTCTTTGGGGTAAAATGGTTGAGAAAGACTGCATTAAGGTATTCCATCAATCAACATATCACATAATCTCTTTTCTCATACACAGGATGAAGCTCTTGAAGGAAGTGTCCAAGGTCTGGAAGACAGATGGTCTGAATTCCTGTACCTACAAGCTACTGTCGATTGAACATGAACCCCTTTATATAAACTTCACAGTGGACATAGGAAAGCCACAGTATTAGCTGGACCTTGACTCATGACTAGTATTGCTATAGAGACTGCAGGCTGTGCAACTGGAACTGACCTGATGCTACAGAGCTATATTTTGTACTCTAGCTCCGTTTCACATATAAGAAGAGCAGAAGCTCCGAAAACTCCCACCAATCAACAATTCAAACTCCAAGGGAAGAAAATCTTTTCTAAAGACTATTATCAGGAGAACATTAAATGGATGAGAACTCCACAAGCCTTGAACAAGTCCAGTAAGATCTAATTTTTTTCAACAAGAGGTGAAGAAGGCAACACATTTCAGGGCTCAAAGCTCTCCATTCCTTGGGCATGAATGATAACAGTAAAGCTGGAAAGTCAACAGATAATAGGAGCGTTTCAGGGTTTGGTTTCAATCTGGCAACCTAAAGCACTGTCTCACTTTGCAACTGTTGTTCAATATCTTTAATTTACTCCTTAAACCCCTGATAAAAAGGGAGTTCTGAGCCACCAAAACATGTTGGCTTTTTGTCCTCTTGTGAAAGGAAAAAAAAAAAAATGTTACTGGACTTGTTTACGTTTTGAGGTGCTTTCTTCCTTTTATTGCCCTTCAAACCACTCCAGGGACCCCCTAGGACACCTCAGTTGACAGAGAACTGTCTCCAAAAGCTGAATACTCGCCTCCATAGCTTCCTGGCCTGGGGTCCAGTGCTCCACCAATATATCTTGTTGGAGACCTCTTCCAGGTAGATGAAGACTTCACTGAACATTTTTAAAGATAATCCATTCTGAGCCATAAACCAATCATATGGGGAATGTTGCCTATCAAATCACTAGGAACTGGTGACATCACTCCTGCCTTACTATTTCCTAGAAGATCGATGGGCTGAGAGTTGTTTCTTGCTCATAATGGCATACAGGTGCAGTTAAAAGGGGCACTATGGGCCCATTCACTCTAGTATGTTGCAGCAGTGCAATAATTGCAATATTCCCACATTGGTGTTTGTATGTCTACCTTTAGCGTATTAAATGAAACATGGCTACATCACCCAACCTCTGAACCCTCACCACCTCCTTACCTGAATTACGGGGTGCATCATACTGGGGAGTCTTTTTTTTATCTTATTCAGTGCTGCTATTTGGGTTTTGTTAGCCATGCCATCCAGGTCTGGGAATGAAGAATGGAAGTTCCTTCAAGTTCCATCCACCAACTTGGCAGAAGGACTTAGCAGGGCAGTGATGGCCCCATAAGAAGGTTTGTACCTCTGTACAAATCTGGGGCTGGGGGTAAACCCTGTAAGAACCTGTGCATTGCACCTGCTTTAATGCAAAAAAAAAAAGTAGTAAATGCACATTGGATCAATAATCTCAGTATTGCTACATTTACTACATTTGTTGGAAAAGATGGACTGAGCCTTTAAGCTGGACTTGTCTCTCTCTCTCTTTTTTTTTTCTATAATACACAAAAGGACAACACCATGTTTCATGTGTTGCTGTATCAAGCAGCATAACACACATGTTTTGCAACATACTAGTGTGAATGGGATCATGGAGCCCAACCCAACCTGTGCCCATACTAAAATCTGCGTTGTGTTGCATGGGCAGTGCATTCAAAATGAATGGATTGCCTAACTGCAATGTACTTCAATGCAGTAAAGAGTGCTAAAGGTTCAAGTTCACAGATGTGGAAGAACTTTTAGTAATGTTCATGAATACAAATGTAAACCTTTTCAGGGACTTTTCATAAATGAGTACATTCCAAATGAAGACGTCACACTGGAGATCAATATTTTATTACAGCTGATTTCCAGTCCAGACAACTTCCAGAGATAAACTGCCAACGTACTCTTTTTTTTTTTTTTTTTTTTTTTTAAAGTCTCAAATGTCTTCTTTCATAGGCTGCACAGCAAACGTCTGTGAATGTGAAATTTGAATGTTTACTTAGATATTTATAAATGTTCTGCATCATTGGCAAAAGGGCTGCAATAGACACAGGAAACTGACACCAAGGTGAATACCAATCCGAGGCAAGGGCGGACTGACCATTTGGAAATTTGGGCACTGCTCGAGGGCCCGGGTCAGTAGGGGGCCCCATGGGATGCCCTTAGTACCTTTTTTCATAGGCTTTTTTGAGTTTGGGCAAGGACACAGGGGCCCCATGACCCCCTATTGCCTGGGGGCCCCATGAGTTGTCAGTCCGCCCCTGATCAGAGGCTATTTTTTTAGTGGGTATACACGTAAGAGCCATAAGATGTCAACGTGTTTCAGCCAATTACGGCCTCTGTCATGATTAAGGCTGTAATTGGTTGAAACACGTTGACATCTTATGGCTGTTGCTCGTATGAATAAAGCCTATGATTGCAGAGCATTCACCATGGTGCCAGCTTTCTTTGGTGGACTGACCATTGCCTCTGCCTGAGCACCGGTGATACAGCCACAGTGATAGTAGTACTAGTCTGCTTATTGTGACTGCAGCAGACACAGGCACGTGCATAAAATGTCCTACAATGTGACATGCGCAGCTCCTCCTTAGCACCTCCTGGTTCATGTTCTGTGCTGACACCATGTCAGAGTGGAAGCAGGGACATTCTCCTTTATTGTCTGTTATATTTGACCACCATCAAATAGACAGGAAGGGAGATAAAGTCCTCGAAATAGGAACAATAACTCTCCCCCGGACACCATACTGGGCCAAACCTTTACGGGGAAGGTGCTTTATTAACTAATGAAGGGCATTTTTGAGAACATAGAATATGTTGAAAGTACACATTCTTCATTTGAAGTATATTTTATTTTAGTGTAGACCAGGGGTCTTCAAGCTTTCTAAATAAAGGGCCAGTTTACCATCCTTCAAACTTTAGGGGGCTAAACTGTGGCCAGTGGGAGTAAACAATACCCCATCATTGGTCTTAGTGGGAGTAATAGTGCCGCATTGTTGGTATTGGTGAAAGGACTGGTGCCCTGTTGGAATCGTTGGAAGAAATGGTGCCCTGTTGTTGGTATCGTTGGAAGAAATGGTGCCCTGTTGTTGGTATCGTTGGAAGAAATGGTGCCCTATTGTTGGTATCGTTGGAAGAAATGGTGTCCCGTTGTTGGGATTGGAGGAAGAAATTGTGCCCCGTTGTTGGGATCGATGGAAGAAATGGTGCCCCGTTGTTGGGATTGGTGGAAGAAATGGTGTCCTGTTGTTGGGATCGGTGGAAGAAATGGTGCCCCGTTGTTGCTATTGGTGGGAATAATACTGCCCCATTGCTGATATTGGTGGAAGGAATAGCACCCTATCATTGGTCAGTGGGAGGAGGTGCCCCACCATTGGCGTAGAGCACATAATAAAGAGATGTGATGTTCTGAATATTGTAAACCAATATGCTCAGTTAATATAGTGGTTTATTAAAGTGGAAGGAAAGGCTTGCTTTTAATTACCTCTATGCAATCATTTACACCATACAGAAATGAGAAATGTTACTTGCCATCAATGGGAAACCTGAACCAGGGATGATGCAACCAATTTCCTTGATGAAATAAAATTCTTATCAGAAATACCGCTTTACATTAGAGGTGCTACCTTCATGTCAGAGTTTCCTTTTCCTCGGCGTCTCCTATCACATAAGAAGCCTTCCCTTCCTTTTCCCATTTCATTAAAGTTCCCCTGATCACATCCATCATAGTCCCCCCTTCCTAGAGTCCCATCATCACATTGGACTCCCTCCGAGTACATGTCACCCCCCCCATCCATTCCATTAGAAGTCCCTCCATCACAGAATTCTTCCATCAATCCTGAAATCACACCCTTCTATTGAAAGTCACCCATCACAGACTCTCTTTCCATCAGAAGCCTTATAGCTAATGGCTCCAGCAACATGGCAGAGGGCGGGAGGTAGAGCAGACTTGGACAGAGGTGCACTTCCATTGTCTACCCAATGCTTGGGGCAGCACTGCATGTCGTCTTTCCAGGATCAGGATCATGAGTTTGATGCCCGGCCCTACAGTTTCATTGGTTGTTATGGTGCTGGTGGCTGGACTGTCAGCACCATTGCAACACATAATGCTGATCCAGGGTACACTGTGTCTCATGTTAGTGGCACCCCATTTGAGAAATGCAGAAGGCGCAGCAGATCTAGACAGAGGTGCACTTCTGTTCTCTCCTGAATGCTGGGAGCAGCCATGCATGTCACCTTCCCTGGATCGATGTCAAGAGTTTGGTGCTTGGCCCAAGAACTTCATTGGGTGCTATGGTGCTGGTGGCCTACCTGCACCATTACAATACATGACGCTGATCCAGGGCAAACTACATCTCGTGTTAGCAGCACCCCAGTTGAAAATTGCTGCTTTAGCCTTTTGCTGCTTATCCACTTTGCACTTTAATAAATCACTATATTGATTGATTACAATGGGTTCCACTATCAAGGTGTATGTCACAAAGGTGTGCTTGGTAACCTATTCTACATGCAATAAGAAAATGACCAATAGGAAAACCTTCCACCATCTATCCAAAGCTGAAAAAAATAATCAGGATTTGGCTGTAGCTAAGCTTAATGTGAAGAAGCTTCTGTGGAATAGATGGCCTTTATGCTGACAATGTATATGTATATATGTTTATGTGAGTGGCTGATGTGTTCATACATCTGCTTGACTTGTCTGGGAGCAAAGTAGCCTTTGTGCCTGCTGGCACTTCTATAATTGGTAAATTAGGGTAGGAGCATGCTCAGTGGGGGACACCTGTTCTATATAAGGCCACCTGGTCAATATAAGGCCCATAATGATCAGCCTGACACAGTCCCCTGCCACCCATTATTATCATGGATTAGGTGCCCATATCTTGCAACTAATGCAGGAGGATGGTGATACTGACCCTTTACAAGCCTGGATGGTGAGCAAACAATTTCTACTACTTATTAATACTCACAGTTGCCTATACATTAGCAGCATACCTGCCACCTATTGCTGGGAGCTTGTTCGTATTAAAGTTATCCTTTAAAGGGTCAGTCCGCCCAGAAGCCTAAAGCTGGATCCTTGTGGGCTGAATCAGTCCTTGCCCTTCTTTGTGTCTTGGATCCTTCAACCAGTGAGCTCTTTCTGCCATAATTCCTATTCACCTAGAAGTTTTGGGTGTTTCTGCCCAATACTGTGTATAATGGATCCCCAAGTTAAATTTCCATAGTATAAAACAAGTACAATGACTAGCAGAGATGTTGGGAACCCCTCATAGTGGGCGCATCAGGTGTGCAGACCCAGGAACTGAGGACAAAGATCTCACTGAAAGAGTCCTCAAGAGATGGAAGAGACTATTGGAGACTCAGACTCTCCAGATCCATCAAAAACTCGAATGTTGTTGTGAGTGGACTGACCCTTTGAAGACTATTATACAGGTTATGGTATAAAACACCAAATTTCCGAAGACCACATATCATGTTGAATCACACAAAGATTGCTTACAAGATATTATAACCATTCCAGTAAATAGATTAAAGGGATTGAAAAACCCTTCAACCAAATCTGTTCATAGCAATGCTTTCTTAGAACAGAAGGTCTTCACGTGTCTCATTCCATCATGTCCCCCAAAAATAAGATGATTATTCCTATTTTCATTCCTTTACACCCACCAGATTTACAGAACCACTGGTGTATAGTGCAAATATAGCCTACTATTATGTAGCAGGGGTCTCCGAACTGTCGAAACAAAGGTCCAGTTTACTGTCCTCAAGACTTTAGGGGAGGAATCGGACTGTGGCCAGTGGGAGTAGACCATGTCTCATGCTTGGTGGTCAATGTGAAAAAATAAATTACAGAGTGCCTGTGGTCAGTAGGAGAAGGAATTGTGCCCCATCACTGGTCTCAGTGTGAGGAATTATGCCCCATTGTTGGTGTCAGTGGAAGGAATAATGCCCCATTGTTGGTGTCAGTAGGAGAAATAGTGCCGCATCATTGGTGTCAATGGGAGGAATGGTGCCTCATCATTGGTTTCAGTGGGAAGATTAGTGCCCCATCGTTGGTGTCAGTGGGAGGAATAGTGCTCCATTGGTTATCAGTGGGAGGAATTGTGCACCATCTTTGGTGTCAGTGGGAGGAATTATGCACCATCGTTGGTGTCAGTGGGAGGAATTATGCCCCATTGTTGGTGTCAGTGGGAGGAATAGTGCCCCATCATTGGTGTTAGGGGAGGAATAGTGCCCCATCATTGGTGTTACGGGAGGAATAGTGCCCCATCATTGGTGTCAGGGGAGGAATAGTGCCCCATCATTGGTATCAGGGGAGGAATAGTGCCCCATCATTGGTGTCAGTGGGAGGAATGGTGCCCCATCATTGGTGTCAGTGGTAGGAATGGTGCCCCATCATTGGTGTCAGTGGTAGGAATGGTGCCCCATCATTGGTATTAGTGGAAGGAATGGTGCCCTATCATTGGTGTCAGTGGGAGGAATAGTTCCCCATCACTGGTGTCAATGGAAAGAATAGTGCAATATCTGTGGAGGACACAGTGCTCCATGGGTCACAGTTTGGAGACTGTTATAGATTCCAAATGGCTCTAATATCTGGCTATATTTTTACTATACAACAGTGGTTCTGGATGGGCATTTGGCCAATAGGGTGTGAAGGAATGTATTTCATGGCTCCACCCCTTGTCCAGAAATGAGGAACCGTCCTCTTATTTTTGGGATACGTGATGGAATAAGACATGTGCATACCTTCTGTTTCAGAGAGGTTTACTGTGCCATACAAAGTTCAGTTTGGGACTGAAGAGCCTTGGCAACATTCATAGTGCATTTTGTGTCTTGAGACAATTCCAAGGACGCTTGTGAAGATTCCACACCGTTGATCTTAATATTTGGAATTTTCAAAAATCACATTCTCCCATTTTGTTTTACACTTCTTACCAGGTACATTGCACACACTTATTTATGTATTTCTACCAACAATTAATAAAAAATATAGACTGTTTTTTTTCAACAAAATCGTCACCTGTGCCGCTTTGTACTTCTGCTACTTCTTTCTTTTAGGCTCAGAAGTCATTCAAGACAAAAAGTAATCAGGTTTTTGGTTGCAGGAGGCCTTACAGCAGGCCTTGAAATTTCCACTCGCCTGCTCCCCAATGGCAAGTGGAAATTATGGTGGGGGCGAGTGTGTCCCCCAGGGCCGTCTTGCTGAGCAGGCTCAGAGCTCAGACCGGATCTGTCATTGGCACTAGGAGACGTTAGACTGCTCAATAGCTGAGCGCAGTGAAAGCAAAGGAAGGAGTGTGTGCTGTGCTCTCTGCCTCCCCCTAGAGTGCAGTACCCGGATCTGTGAGTAAATAACGAAGTACTGCAACTTTTTATGTGTGTGTCTACCTAATTTCAGCTCACTCTGGTCACATGATCCTCTATGTTAGCCAGTGGTGGCTTCAGGGGAGAGGAGAGAGTACTTAACAGCGTGCGTGCATGTGTGTGGGTCTGTGGATGCATGTACATGTGTCTGCATGTATGTAGATGTTTGTGTGCATGTACATACGTGTGTATGTATGTACATGTGTCTGTGTGTATGTGCGTGTGTATTTCTGTGTATGTACATGTATCTGTGTGTATGCATGTCTGTACGTGCCTGTCCATGTGTCTCTGCATGTGCATACATGTTTCTGTTTGTGCAGGTGTCTCTGTTTGTTGGGGGCGAGTAACTCTTAAGGCCTGGCTAGTAGCTCAGGACTTGAAATTTTAAGCCCTGCCTTACAATATATGTACAACCGATTGCTAAAATTTCATTAAACACAACCAGAAAATGGGCCCCCAGGCGGTTCACCCCATAATGTGCCGGTATGCACCGCATTCTACAATAATATGACAGAATTACCTGTCAAAGGATACTCTCCAGCGCTGCACGGTCAGTGCTTGGGCGCTTCCATCTTTGCCCGGTCTTCCTTCCAGGTTTGCGCACATGAAAAGTGCTGCTGTTTATACTATACATTCTTACTTCTTTTTATCACAAGTTCACATATACATTTTCCATTCATTTATGGATCCACCAGATCTCCATAACATTCCACCAGATGGATAAGGCTGGATCCTGCGATCATCCACCACTGTTGTCTTCCGTGGACGTCCATGCCTTTTTATGTTGCTGAGCTCACCAGTGCGTTCTTCTTTCCTCAGAATGTCCCAGACTGTTGCTTTGGCCACTCCAAATGTTGCTGCGATCTCTCTGATGGATTTGTTTAGTTTTTGAAGCCTTACAATGGCCTGTTTCACTTACACGGACAGCTCCTTTTGAACGCATGATGTAGGTTCACAGCAATAGATTCCAAATGCAAATTCCACACTTAGAATCAACTCCAGACCTTTTATCTGCTTAATTGTTGAAGAAATAACGAAGGAGTAGCCCACACCTGGCCATGAAACAGCTTTTGATTCAATTGTCCAATTACTTTTGGTCCCTTGAAAAAGGGGGGATGACTACTCCTAAGAGTTGTAATTTCTAAACCCTTCCTCCAATTTGGAAGGACATACCCTCAAATTACATCTGAGAGTGTGCACTTTCAGCCCATATCCATTATATAACTATAGCTTGAATATATTTTAGTAAATACCTGAAAAAAATCTAAAATCGTGCCTGTGTCCAAATATATACAGTATGGACCTAACTGTATATACATTATATTGCCAAAAGTATTGGGCCCGCCCTCCAAATCATGTGATTCTGGTGTTCCAATCACCTCCATGGTCGCAGGTGTATACAATCAAGCCCCTAGGCATGCAGACTGCTTCTACAATTATTGGTGAAAGAATGGGTCGCTCTCAGGAGCTCAGTGACTCCAAGCGTGGTCACGTGATAGGTTGTCACCTGAGCAATAATTCCATCCGTGACATTTCCTGGCTACTAAATATTCCACGCTCAACTGTTAGTGGGATTATAACAAAGTGGAAGCAACTGGGAACAACAGCCACTCAGCCACCAAGTGGTAGGCCACGTCACATGACAGAGCGGGGTCAGCGCATGCTGAAGCGCACAGTGCGCAGAAGTCACCAACTGTCTGCAGAGTCAATAGCTAAAGACCTTCAAACTAATTGTAATTTAAAGCACTGAGTTTTTTTTACAAATACATACACAAATGGAAAAGCCACATGTGAAATAATAAAAAAAGTACTTAAAGTGTTACTAAACCTACAACAGTAATATTAGTCTGTATATGCAGTAAAGCATGTTTGCTATACTCACTATAGAACCTAAGGGGTTAATTGTCCATATTGTGTACAAAAGCTGTTTGATCCTGTCTCCTCTGATCCCCCCTTCTTCTACTGTCCCCAATCCATCTGCTGATAGAACAGAGCCTTTGGGGGGCAAGCTACACATGCGCAGTTTAGCGTGTATTGCCAGAGAGAGTTTTTTTTTATTCTTGGAAGAGTGCATGTGGTCAGCACAGGGCCAATCAGTACTGTCCAGACAGAGGGTCAGGTGTTAGGCAGCCTCATAGGATAATCAGGGGAAAATGAACATTCCTCCTACAAGCTTTAACCAGTTCTCAGCTGAACATTGATAGAAGTCACAAGACTGCACTAACTGAAGTGAGAAAAGGAAATTAGCAGTTTATATTTACTAAAATAATAGCACATCCATGTTCTGTGTACTGTGGGAGACCAGATATAGTGAATGCAGGGTCCGGGGAGACCAGATATAATGAATGCAGGGTCCTGGGAGACCTGATATAATGAATGCGGGGTCCGGGGAGACCGGATATAGTGAATGCGGGGTCCGGGGAGACCGGATATAGTGAGTGCGGGGTCCGGGGAGACCGGATATAGTGAATGCGGGGTCCGGGGAGACCGGATATAGTGAATGCGGGGTCCGGGGAGACCGGATATAGTGAATGCGGGGTCCGGGGAGACCAGATATAGTGAATGCGGGGTCCGGGGAGACCAGATATAGTGAATGCGGGGTCCTGGGAGACCGGATATAGTGAATGCGAGGTCCGGGGAGACCGGATATAGTGAATGCGGGGTCCGGGGAGACCGGATATAGTGAATGCGGGGTCTGGGGAGACCGGATATGGTGAATGCAGGGTCCGGGGAGACTGGATATGGTGAATGCAGGGTCCGGGGAGACCAGATATAGTGAATGCAGGGTCCGAGGAGACCAGATATAATGAATGCAGGGTCCGGGGAGACCAGATATAGTGAATGCAGGGTCCGGGGAGACCAGCTATGGTGCATTCAGGGTCCAGGGAGATCGGATATAGTGAATGCAGGGTCCAGGGAGAGCGGATATAGTGAATGCAGGGTCCGGGGAGACTGGATATAGTGAATGCAGGGTCCGGGGAGACCAGCTATGGTGCATTCAGGGTCCAGGGAGATCGGATATGGTGGATGCAGGGTCCGGGGAGACCGGATATAGTGATTGCAGGGTTCGGGGAGACCGGATATAGTGAATGCAGGGTCCGGGGAGACTGGATATAGTGAATGCAGGGTCCGGGGAGACGGATATAGTGAATGCAGGGTCCGGGCAGACCAGATATAGTGAATTCAGGGTCCGGGGAGAGCGGATATAGTGAATGCAGGGTCCGGGGAGACCAGATATAGTGAATGCAGGGTCCGGGGAGAGCGGATATAGTGAATGCAGGGTCCGGGGAGACCGGATATAGTGAATGCAGGGTCCGGGGTTTAGTAACACTTTAAAAATGTATAGTATAATCAGTCACTCTTAAACCTAAAAAAAAAAAGTCCCGTAACTTATTGTATTCTTTGCATTTCATTGAAGTAATTTTCACTATTTTCTACCGTTTTCATCAAAAATAATACCTGGTGATCAGACTATAATGCTGACCTGTACATTTAACTTGAATGTACAGATGAGAAAGTATAAAAATCGCATGTCCAACTATTCCATGTTGCTTTTATGGACTGAACTAATTTTGAATGAACTTTCCTTTGAGTACCACATCAATGTCTCATTTTCGTAGAACGAACGTTCTGCTTCTGGATTATTGACAAGTGCATACGCATAGGACTAGCTACAATTTTTCTCAACTGGGAGAAAATGCAACGATCAGAAATTCATTTGTTTCAATTGGATTTGACAAAAATTTTCCTTGTCTGACAATTTTCAAGCAGAGTTCTATAGGTGCAAGGCCAGCTCCTGGATTCACACAGTGTATAGAGACACAGGTCTAGTCCCTGCATGCAAGGGAGGCTCCTTAGGACGTTGCAATTGAAAGAAGCCACCATGACAGAGGAAACCTGGGGCAGCGGTCATTACACCAGTTTAAGGTTCAGTTCACACGCCATGCGTTTCAGTTGCTTTTTTTTCTGCATCCACGATGCACAGAAAGTAGGTTATATGGTTGTCAATGTCATAGTTCACATCAGTGCGTTACAGTTGCAGAAAAAAAAAAAAAGTAGAACAGGCTGCATTTTTTTCTGCACAGAACTGTACCGGAACATGTTAAAGCACATCAAAAATGCACCAAAAACACACTGTAATGCACATTTCCCTATTTAAATTGAAGAAAAAGACAAGAGAAAAAATGAACTGGAACGCATAAAAAAAATGCACTGGAACGAGTCAAAACGCGCAAAAACACATCCGGAATGCATCTGGACTGCATTTTTATAGTGTGAACGAACCTAAATGGGAACAGAGGTAAGGACTAAAAGATAATGAAAAGCTGCATATTCAGTAAGTGATTAACCACTTGAGCTCCAGAAAGTTTTACCCCCTTCATGACCAGGGCATTGTTTTGCTATTCAGCACTGCGCTACTTTAACTGGCAAATTCACGGTCATGCAACACTGCGTGCAAATTTAATTTATATCATTTTTATCACACAGATAGAGCTTTCTTTTGATGGTATTGGATCGCCACTGGGTTTTTCTTTTTTATGAAATAAACAAGAAAGACCAAAAATGTTGAAGAAAAAACCCCAATATTTTTTACTGTCTGCTGTAAAACATCCAATAAAACCAAATCAAATTTCTTTAAAAATTCAGGTCAAAAATGTATTCTGCTACACGTCTTTGGTAGAAAAAAAAATCCCAATATGTGTATATTGATTAGTTTGCAGAGAAGTTATAGAGTCTACAAACTATGATATATATGCTGGAATTTTTATTTTTTTATACTAGGAATGGTGATCAGCGACTTATAGCGGGACTGCGATAGTACAACGGCAATCTGACACTAACTGACCCTGGGATGGTACTGACACAGACATCACCAGTGACACTATACAGTGATCATTGACAGTACTATACATTGTACTAATGACACTTGGCTGTACCAATATAGCATTAACCACTTCTGTGCTGCCCTATAGCAGAAATACTACTACAGGGCAGGACAGGTGCGCAAAAGTGTGTAAGTGTGTGTTTCTGCAGTTCCAGGTAGGGGGCGCCATTCGCGGCCTTGGCTGTCAATCACCGGGTCTAAGGCTGGTGATTTCTTGCCGACACCCGGCGATTACCGAGTATCTCCGACGGGGGAGACACTGGTGTATAAAACAACACAGATCTCTCCCCTGTCAGCTTCTGCACTGCTTTGTATGGCTCTGCATAGCAGAGCCATACAAAGCAGTGTGCTTACAGTGAAATACACACACACAGCACACAGTTAACCCTTTGATTGCCCCAGATGTTAATTCCTTCCTGCCCAATGCCATTAGTACGGGGTCAGCGCTTTTTATTAGCACTAATCACTGTATTGGTGTCACTGGGGATGTCAGTGGCAGTTAGTCCGTTCCCCCCAGTGTCCGAATGCCTGCCGCAGTCCCGCGATGAGTTGCTGATTGCCGCCATTACTAGTAAAAAGAAAAAAAAATTCCAGTATACACACTGCCATTCGTAGACCCTATAACGTTCACGTAAACCGATTAACTTACACGTATTGGGATTTTTTTTTTTTTTTAGCAAAGACACGGAGCAGAATACATTTTGGCCTAAATTTATGATGAAATTTGATTTTTTACTGGACATGTTTAACCCCTTGGTGCTGGCGCCTCCCGGCCCTTTAAGGGTTCCAGAAGCTGGGAGGCGGGGTTTTAGGGTCATGTGACTGCCGTGATTCGCAGTCACATGATCGGGAAAGGTCCCAATCGAAAGAAGAGATCGGGACCTTTCCGTAAGTACTGAACGTGTGTGCTGGGAGCGCACAGGGCACGTGCTCTCGGCACGTTTTTTTTTTAATAGAGCGTAAGTGTGCGGCCGCTCAGCATCTAGGCCCAGACACCTGGTGGCCGCACATTTGCGTTCGGCCGCCGCCAAGAGGTTAATAGCAAAAAAAAATTTTATTTTCAAAATTGCCGGTCTTTTTTTGTTTATAGCGCAAAAAATAAATGCACAGGTGATCAAATACCACTGAAAGTAAACCCTATTTGTGGGGAAAAAAGGACGTAAGTTTCATTTGGGCACAGCGTTGCATGACCGTGCAATTGTTAAAGTAGTGCAGCGCTGTAACGCAAAAAATGGCCTGGACAGGAAGGGGGGTAAATCCTCCAAGAGGGCGAGGGGTTAATGTACTTCTTTTGCAGAAATTCTAACACCCCATTTTTTCTCCCCACCTTTATGTCTGTGTCCAGATGGCTGTCCAAAAAAGCGTCTCCATTACATCTGCCTTACTTCCTGCAGAGCCTTTAGGTCATGACACAGGAAGGAGTTAACCAGCTGACCACATTGGCACACCCCCTGCGTCATCTACCCTCCTACCTCCCACCCACTTCCAGGTGCACAAATATTAAATGAAAAGCAATCAATCCAGTGATCATTGTTCTCACTAAATACACAGGCATTGATTTTTATTTTTCTACCTTAACCTCTTGGCGCCGGCCGAATGCAAATGTGTGACCTCCCAGTGTCTGGGCCTAGATGCCGAGCGGCGGCACATTTGTGTTCTATTAAAAAAAAAACTATGCGCTGAGAGCGCTCCCAGCATACATGTCCGGTACTCACGGAAAGGTCCCGATCTCCTCTTTTGATCGGGACCTTTCCCGATCATGTGATCGCTGTGCCGGAGGTCACATGACCCTAAACACCGCCCCGCTTCCTGGCTTCTGAAACCCTTAAAGGGCCGGGAGGCACCGGCGCTAACTTTCATCTGGCATAGATCATTCATGTGGCAGAGTGTGCTGAGGGTACAGATAACGGCCTACGTGGATAGAGCTGTAGTATCGAAAACAGGAGACTAGTGCTCTGTAAAGTTCACACACACTGTACAATCTGATCATACAATCTCCTTTAGATCTACCATCACCTATGGAGTGCAAGGGCCTGCCTGATTGGATAGATAGGTGGCTTCTCCTAGGCCATAGTTTCCACCTGGAAGTGAGTGGGAGGTAGGAGGGTAGATGACCAGCTGACCTCATTAGCACACCCCCTACATCAACTCCTGTATCATGACCTAAAGGCTCTCCTGGAAGGAATGCGGCCATAGACGGTTCGAAAATCAGCCAAAAAAAAAAAAAAAAAAAAATTGGCCGATTTTCGCACTTGCATGAATTGGTTGGCCGTTTTTCGGGTTTTTTGCACTTTGAGATTATCGATCATGTTGGAAAATTTGTGGCCGATTTGGATGATTGGCCGATTTTCCCACCAAATGATGGTCAAATCGGCTGATCATTTTAACGATAAAAAAATCGGCGCATGAGGCGTGACCTGCAACGGACAGAAGTTATGGGGTGAACTTTATGATTTAGTTGGCCGATTTTTTTCATTGTTGGTGGTAACGTCGGCCGAACGAACGACCGATTTTTCGTTTATCGTTCAAAAAAAAATCAGCCGATGTTCGACCCGTCTATGGCCTGCATTAGGCAGAAGTCGTGGAGAAGCTTTTTGGACAGCCATCTGGACATAAAGATGGACAGAAAAAATGGAAAGCTTCTGAATTCTGCAAAGGAGGAACATTAATGCTGTATATTGGTACAGGGGGCAGCTGAAATTTAGAAAAAAAAAAAATTAACTTATCCTTTAACCCCTCGCCTACAGGGCACTTATACCCCCTTCTTTACCAGGCCCATTTTCAGCTTTCAGCGCTGCCGCAATTTGATTGACAATTGCACAGTCATGCAACATTGTACCCATATGAAGTTTTTATCATTTTTTTCTCACAAATACAGCTTTCTTTTGGTGGTATTTAATCGCCGCTGGGCGCTTTACTTTTTGCGCTATAAACAAAAAAATTGCAAAAAATTAGAAAAAAATTTTTTTTCTTTGTTTCTATTATAAAATTTTTCAAAACAGGTAATTTTTCTCCTTCACTGATGTGCGTTGATGAGGTGGCACTGATGGGCAGCACTAATGAGGTGGCACTGATGGGCAGCACTAATCAGGTGGCACTGATGAGCAGCACTAATGAGGTGGCACTGATGGGCAGCACTAATGAGGTGGCACTGATAGGCAGCACTAATGAGGTGGAACTGATAGGCAGCACTAATGAGGTGGCACCGATAGGCAGCACTAATGAGGTGGCACCGATAAGCAGCACTGAGGTGGCACAGATAGGCAGCACTAATGAGGTGGCACTGATGGGCAGCACTAATGAGGTGGCACTGATGGGCAGCACTAATGAGGTGGCACTGATGGGCAGCACTAATGAGGTGGCATGGATAGGCAGCACTAATGAGGTGACACGGATAGGCAGCGCTAATGAGGTGGCACTGATAGGCAGCGCTAATGAGGTGGCACTGATAGGCAGCGCTAATGAGGTGGCAGGGATGGGCAGCACTAATGAGGTGGCACGGATAGGCAGCGCTAATGAGGTGGCACGGATGGGCAGCACTAATGAGGTGGCACGGATAGGCAGCACTAATGAGGTGGCACGGATGGGCAGCACTAATGAGGTGGCACGGATGGGCAGCACTAATGAGGTGGCACGGATAGGCAGCACTAATGAGGTGGCACGGATAGGCAGCACTAATGAGGTGGCACGGATAGGCAGCACTAATGAGGTGGCACTGATGGGCAGCACTAATGAGGTGGCACTGATAGGCAGCACTAATGAGGTGGCACTGATGGGCAGCACTAATGAGGTGGCACTGATGGGCAGCACTAATGAGGTGGCACAGATAGGCAGCACTAATGAGGTGGAACTGATGATGGGTACTGATAGACAGCACTGACAGGTGGCACTGACTGGCACAACCGCTGGGCACTGACTGGCAGCACTGTATTGATGGGCACTGGTGGGCACAGGTGAGTGGCACTGGTGGGCGGCACTGCTGGGCACCAATCATCAGGGCACTGACCATCAGTGCCCTGATGATCCCTGCTCTGACAACTGTTGGTTCTCGGCAGTACTTTCCTCGCGCTCTGACAGCATGAGGAAAGTGTAGCCGAGAACTGGCAATTGCATTTCCCAGTGATCAGCCTGTCATTGGACATGGTGGATCACGTGGTAAAAGGCCGCTGTGATTGGCCTTTTACCACATCACGTGATCAGATGTGTCCGTAGGACACAGCAATCATGGAGATCGCCGGGTGCACGCCCCCGGGGGCGCGCAGGAGAGCGTGTTCATTCAGAGAGCACATCAGTCGGCTATCTGCAGTTGGCAAGTAGTTAAAAAACTGAAAGCGGAATATCACTTTAAGGCTAAGCACTTGATTTGTGTTTTTAAAACGAAGTTCTGGCCCCTCCCCCCAAAGTCAGGAGCTACAAATACTGTAGTTGCTGACTTTCAATATCAGGGTATTTACCTGTCCAGGGGTCCAGCGGTGTCCTTACCCCAAGCGAATTCTTCAATCAGCTGTCGGGTGCTGGCACTGCCATCTTGACTAAGGGAAACCGCCAAAAATATAAAAAAATGAACTTTGTATTTATGATTATATTCATTTACTTTTGATCTGTGCCTGTGTCCAAATATACTGTATATGGACCAGGGGCGGACTGACAACTCATGGGGCCCCCGGGCAATAGGGGATCATGGGGCCCCTGTGTCCTTGCCCAAACTCAAAAAAGCCTATGAAAAAGGTACCAGGGACATCTCATGGGGCCCCCTACTGACCCCGGGCAGTGCCAGAGTTTCCAAATGGTCAGCCCGCCCCTGATATGGACCTAACTGTATAAACAGATTACATTTTCATCAGAATACGATCGAATCCCCTGCCGCCTTTTAGGACCATCTGGACAGGACCAAAGGCTTTTCCCACGGCTGCAGTGTGCCACCTTCCTTCCAGTCCAGTTCATATACAGCCACGGCCAAATGTTTTGAGAATGACACAAATAATAATTTTCACAAAGTCTGCTTTCTTCTGTGTTTTTGGATCTTTTTGTCAGAGGTTACTATGGTATACTGAAGTATACATACAAGTATTTGATAAGCGTCACAGGCTTTTATTGACAATGACGTGAAGTAATGACGACAATATTTGCAGCCTTGACTCTTCTTTTTCAAGACCTCTGCAATTCACCCTAGCATACTGTCAATCAGGGGCGGACTGACCATTTGGAAACTCGGGCACTGCCCGAGGGCCCGGGGTCAGTAGGGGGCCCCATGAGATGCCCCTGGTACCTTTTTCATAGGCTTTTTTGAGTTTGGGCAAGGACACAGGGGCCCCATGATCCCCTATTGCCCGGGGGCCCCATGAGTTGTCAGTCCGCCCCTGCTGTCAATCAACTTCTGGTCTACATCCTGACTGTTGGCAGACGATTCTTGCATAATCAATGCTTGGAGTTTGTTAGAACTTGTGGGGTGTTTTTTGTTCACCCGCCTCTTGAAAATTGACCACAAGTTCTTAATGGGATTAAGGTCTGGGGAGTTTCCTGGCCATGGAGCCACAATTTTGATGTTTTGTTCCCCAAGTCACTTAGTTATCACTTTTTCCTTATGGCAAGGCGCTCCATCATGCTGGAGGAGGCATTGCTCCTCACCCAACTGTTCTTGGATGGTTGGGAGAAGTTGCTCTCAGGGGATGTTTTTGTACCATTCTTTTTTCATGGCCCAGAATTGTGAGTGAGCCCACTCCCTTGGCTGAGAAATGACCCCACACATGAATGATCTCAGGATGCTTTACTGTTGGCATGAGACAGGACCGATCTTAGCGCTCATCTTTTCTCTGATGAATCTCCTTTCCGATTGGGGCATCCGGAAAAAACCTTGTCTGGAGAAGAAAAAGACTTTACCCCAGTCCTCAGCAGCCCTCTCCAGGAAAAACATCAGGGACAGACTGATATTCTGCAAAAGGTCCAGGGATTGAAGCAGGGGTGTATTTACCACAAGGCAAACAAGGCACTTGCCTAGGGCGGCATTTTTCAGGGGGCAGCACCTCCCCCCAAAAGAAAGGATGAAAGTAGGGAAGAGCGCACCATGGGAACCAGGCAGGATCCGAGAGAGGCTGTGGGCTGCTTAATGGTGTATGTAGAGCCTGGCTCTTGTTCCCAGGGATGTCCGGAGCTGTGAAGATGAGTGTCTTTCTATCGCAGGGGGGGTAGTGGAAGGCTCTACAGGGTGGGGGGGGCAAGGATGTTGTTGGTCAATGTCAGGCTCTCTTTGCGGGAGGGGGAAGGGGGGTTGTGCTGGTCAATGTCCATGGGGGCAGACAATTTTTGTGTTGCCTAGGGAAGCACAAAACCAAAATACACCACTGGATTGAAGTGGCTTCTTTGCTGCCCTTCTTGATACCAGGCCATCCTCCAAAAGTCTTCACCTCACTGTGCGTGCCGATGAACTCACACCTGCCTGCTGCCATTCCTGAGCAAGCTGAATCAACTTTAGGAGACGGTCCTAGGGCTTGCTGGACTTTCCTGGACACCCTGAAGCCTTCTTCACGACAACTGAATCTTTCTCATTGAAGTTCTTGACGATGCGATAAATGGTTGATTTAGGTGCAATCTTGATAGCAGCAATATCCTTGCCTGTGAATCCTTTTTTGTGCAAAGCAATGATGACCGCTGTTTCCTTGCAGGTAACCATGGTTAACAGAGGAAGAACATGGATTTCAAGAAACACCCTTCTTATAAAGCTTCCAGTCTGTTAATCTAACTCAGCAATGGGCAAACTACGGCCCGGCGGACCTTTTAATCCGGCCTGCGTAGCGTGGCAAACATTGGCTGTCAGGATGTAGGCGGGGCAGCGTGACGAACTCCTCTCCTCTCACAGTCCGCCCTGAAGACCGGAACGGCGCGGGAACACGGCGAGAGGAACGCGCGTAGCAAAGGTAAGTGAATTGACACTATATGGGGGATGAATTACTATATGGGGGATGAATTACTATAGGGGGGATGAATTACTATATGGGGGATGAATTACTATATGGGGGATGAATTACTATGGGGGATGAATTACTATATGGGGGATGAATTACTATATGGGGGATGAATTACTATATGGGGGATTAATTACTATATGGGGGATTAATTACTATGCTTACTATGGGGGAATATTACTATACTTACTATGGATGGCATGGTAGTGGCTGGGCCGACCAGCAGCTAGTCCGGCCCCCAGGTCCAATATATGAACCCATTGCGGCCCTCAAGTCAAAAAGTTTGCCCACCCCTGGTCTAACTCAATCATGACAGATCTCCAGCCTGGTCAATGCTGACACCTGTATTAACGAGAGAATCACTGACACGTCAGCTTGTCTTTTTGTGGCAGCTCTGAAACGCAGTGGAAATGTTTTTTTGGATTAGGTTCATCTTCACGGCAAAGAGGGACTCTGCAATTAATTTTCATTCATCTGATCACTCTTCATAACATTCTGGAGTATACAAAAATTGCCATCATAACAACTGAGGCAGCAGACTTTGTGAAAATTAATGTGTGTCATTCTCAAAACGTTTGGCCACAGCTGTAGATATCGTCTGAGTTTCGAAGTGCTGCCATTTTTGCCCAGCGGTGACAGTTGTGCATAAATTATCCCCCCACCCCGACCACTGAAAAGTGCTCATCATTGCCACACAGGACCTCAGACCCCATATAATGGCCAGCAATGGTTCAGTAATCCTGTCCACACAATCTCTGTATACAGCCTAGATGATACAAAAAAGGAAAACATACGTTTGTTTTTTTTAATCTTTATTATCACACAATAAATATTCACATTTTATCTTTGACAGTCAAATGTCATAAAATCACAGCAGCCATTCACTCTATTATAGGATCACTCTGCAGTAAGGACATCTAAAGATTTATTTTTAAAAAACAATGCCTTGTAAGACATGAAAACTCTGCACATTAATGTTACATCTGTATTAAAAATATTCTCTTTACGATTACATCCTAAAGAAGGACAAAGATGATCGAAAATTATGAAAAAAAAAAAAGCCTTCCAAAGGAAATAATAAATATTTTATTACTCTATATATATATAATACAAATACTTTTGTCATTTATTGTCCCCTCATCTGACATTGTTACGTTTATCTTAGAAGAGAGGATCAAAGAGTTTTACTGTGCGTGAATAGAGGACTTCGAGGTAATACACACCACTGAAATATAATAAATAGCGTCTGCCAAAGTATTTGTAGTGCTGTCCATCCAGCCCTACGCTCAGGTGTGAATAGAATGTGCTGAGGAGGATTTTTTTTTTTTGTAGGCAGCAAGGATGACCAGGGAGGAGAGGTCAGCGAAAAAAAAAAAAAAAAAAAAAAAAGACTTGGACATCCCACCCAAACAGCACAGCTAACTTGGTGATCCAACTTTTTATTACTGCAGTTATCTCTGGTTCACACTAGATTTTCCAGCGACCTGCAACATTCTGGTGACATGCAAAATCGCAGGTGAAGTGAAAACACATTTTAATGATGCCATCTTTTTAGCCACGACTTGAGTTGCTGCAACAATAAAAATACTTGCACTACTTTTGGGCGACTTCCATAGACTTCAATATAAAATTGCCAGGAAGTTGTACATTTGTCTTCATTGTCACGAATCTGCTGCTACTTCTGAGACAGTTTTTTTTTTCTTTTTAACCCTCACCTCTCCTCCCTGGTCATCCTTACTGCCTAAAAACCTCCTCCCTAGTACATACCATTCACACCTGAGTGTAGTGGAAACACGCATTCCTGCTTAATTCCTTATTTGCGTATTTGTCACGTGTAAACATGCATCCAGTATAGGGCAGACCGTTCACTTGAATGGGCTGCTTGGCTGCTCTACATGCGACAAATGCCCCCAAATAGCTCAAGAACCTTTTCGGCCATGAAACGGCACGCATTTTGTCAGCATTACACGTCTGCTAACTGCAATTGGGGCGCCATTAACAATTAACCTGCATTCAATTCTGCACATTTCCGAACACACAGCAACCATTCCACTCCACACTCGAATGGGCTGTCCTGCATGCGGCGCACGTTTACGCTTGAAAAAAGTGCAAAAAATGCAACCGGGAACATGTGTTTCCGCTACACTCTGGTGTGAATAGAATGTGCTTCGGAGGATGTTTTTAGGCAGCAAGGATGACCAGGGAGGAGAGGTGAGGTTTAAAAACCAAAAAAAACCCCAAAACACTGATCCATCAAAGTCACTTTGAAGTCGCACCATGTTGCCGGGAAGTCATACAGCAAAATTACTTGGAAGTCGCGTCGTCCTTCATTTCTCTAGAGGGAACCAGGGCTTCAGCAGCACAACCTGGTCACCCCTCCTGCCTCCAGGCTGCGATTGGAAGGTGAAGGAGCAGAAACAGTCCAATGTGGTCCTCTCTCTGCTCTCTCCTCCTGTCAGCACTTGTGATTGCTAATTGGTAACAAGTATAGTTTCTACGCACCCCCCCCCTCCCCCAAGTCTGAGCTTTGCTGGACAGAGAATTGCAAGAGGCCAGCAAGTCATATCCAGGGATTCACACTAGTTGTATTTAAAATATATTTACTTTTTGTTTTAAAAAACATAAAAAATTATATATATATATGCTACAGTCATATGAAAAAGTAGGTACACCCTATGAAAATTGTTGCCTTTTGCCTTGCTGCATCCCCCTAACCCCGGGCACAGCTGAGGCTTGCCCTTTCAGCCAAACTACTGTTGTCACTGCTGTGTTCATGTACCAGTTGGACATTTCTGTGTCTTGCTCCCTCTACAGGAAAGGGCAGGGAACTCTGGCGACAAAGACAGCCTAGCTGAAAGGATCGTCCGTCCCAGTGTTGGGTGTTGCCCACACGCATCAAGCCTGCGCAATTTTTTAAATTCGATTGAACTTTTCAATATTTGTGCTTTCCTTTAATGACGCCACATGCATGTCAGCTGGTTTTTTTTTTTTGGCGCACAACCAATACGGATTCTTATGAATTTAATCTGTATTTTTTTTGTTCAGGTCTTAAAAAAAAAATAAAATTGCCAAAAGATCCCATACATTAAAATCCTCTGCAAATGATCAAAAATGTCCTACAATCTAAAAAAAAAAAAATTGATTGAAAAATACCCAATTCACCTGCAGTCTTGGGGCTTGATAAAGTATCAGTAAAGCAAAGCAATAAATTACAAAACCGTCACATAAAAAGTTAAAAACGGAAACAAAATATCCATTGTGTTGCATTGACCATCATTAATGAGTCCTGCGCCACCTACTGGCTGGTGTAATAAATAATGCACCCAAAATATATTAATTGTTTCAGTGATGCACCGATATATCGGTCACCGAAATTTATATGCCGAAAATGGGGTTATCGACATTCTGCAGATAGAAAGAAAAAAAAAAAAAAGCGCTGATAATGTCATTGACTTTAATGCAAAATCGCGTCCCGTTGACTCCAATGCAAAATCGCGTCCCGTTGACTCCAATGCAAAATCGCGTCCCGTTGACTCCAATGCAAAATCGCGTCCCGTTGACTCCAATGCAAAATCGCGTCCCGTTGACTCCAATGCAAAATCGCGTCCCGTTGACTCCAATGCAAAATCGCGTCCCGTTGACTCCAATGCAAAAATCGCGTCCCGTTGGCTCCAATGCAAAATCGCGTCCCGTTGACTCCAATGCAAAATCGCGTCCCGTTGGCTCCAATGCAAAAATCGCGTCCCGTTGACTCCAATGCAAAATCGCGTCCCGTTGGCTCCAATGTAAAATCGCGTCCCGTTGACTCCAATGCAAAATTGCGTCCTATTGGCTCCAATGTAAAAACTCCCCCTACTGACTTAAATGCAAAATCGTGTCCCATTGACTCTGATGCAAAAACGCCTCTATTTAAGTTTCTTAATTTTATACAAATATATATATATATATATATTGCATTTTATTTTCTGTCCAATGTTTGTGCGTTACTTGCAATAAAAGTAACGCACAAAATAAAAGTTATTTTACGTTACTGGATCATATTTTTTAAATTCACATTCATGATATTAATTTAAATTGACACAAAAAAAATTATATATATATATATACATACAGTGTATATATATGTGTGTGTATATATATATAAAAATATATTTTTTAATTGTCTGTTTTGTTTTCTCAGCAAAGCGCATCCTGAATTTTTGTTTTTTTCCAGAATTTCGGTGCACCACTACTCTTCATGTATAGGTTGCACACATTGTGGCGTTCCTGCATATGTTGCACACTGGGATTTTCCCGTATCGGACGCACATGTCGCAATCCTCATTGCTGCATTCCTATACGGTAATATTTGTATGTATTTTATGCCTGTATCCAAAAGCCACGAGACTGCTGCTGGGTGTCACCATCTTGGATGTGATGTCAGCAGCCCCAGCAGGCTCAGAACTGTCAGTCAAGTGACGCTCCTTCCTTAACTTCTCTCCCGGCTGCTACATAAATGGTTATGTTGGGCGGTGGGATGGGAAAGGGAGGGGCATAGGAGATGGGCCAGCACAGACAGTAATTAAACACTTGCAGCTGACTCTTCCTGAAGTCAAATTTGCTAGCAAGTTCAAAGGCACATTGCGGAGAATAAATAAAAATGTGTGGAAAGGAAAAACACTGCAAGTAATCAATAAAAATATTTGTTTTTTCTGTGCTTGTGTCTGAAATCTAAGTTGGTGACAGGGTCTCTTTAAGCAGCACCTGTTTTTTTGAAGAAAGCTATAGGCTGAAGAGCGACCATAGAAGCTTCACTAGAAAGCGGTCCTGCCATCACTGGAGGGCGCAGTGGTAGCCATTCCATTGAAATCGATCTATAAGTCTTGAGTCATTTCACTGGCCCTAAAATCCTCGTCTCTCCAAGGCCTACCAGGTGCACGGTCAATCGGCCATCTTGCTCCAGTGAGGCCCCCTTCTTGACAAATGTTAAACTACAAGGCACAAAAGGGTGTAATACCGCCAACACGTGACCATCGCTAAAGCTTCCATTTCTTAACATGAACCTGAACTGGCCAAAAACGTTTCTAATATATTAATGGTACAGAGAATATTTAGCACCTTTTGTTGCCAAGAAACATTTGTGTTAGTCTTCAAATCAGTCTCGTCATTAGAAATGATGGGAGAGAAGAAAGATGATGCATGCTGTGCACACTGCGGAGAAATGTGAGTGTGACTAAAGTGAAAAAAAAAATAGTAGGGGAGGCTTGAAACTTCAGCCTACACACAGTGCAGGGGTCAGGAGTATGCAATGTGTATAGTGCAGGGGTCAGGCGTATGCAATGTGTATAGTGCAGGGGTCAGGAGTATGCAGTGTGTATAGTGCAGGGGTCAGGAGTATGCAGTGTGTATAGTGCAGGGGTCAGGAGTATGCAGTGTGTATAGTGCAGGGGTCAGGAGTATGCAGTGTGTATAGTGCAGGGGTCAGGCGTATGCAGTGTGTATAGTGCAGGGGTCAGGAGTATGCAATGTGTATAGTGCAGGGGTCAGGAGTATGCAATGTGTATAGTGCAGGGGTCAGGAGTATGCAGTGTGTATAGTGCAGGGGTCAGGAGTATGCAGTGTGTATAGTGCAGGGGTCAGGAGTATGCAGTGTGTATAGTGCAGGGGTCAGGAGTATGCAGTGTGTATAGTGCAGGGGTCAGGAGTATGCAATGTGTATAGTGCAGGGGTCAGGAGCATGCAATGTGTATAGTGCAGGGGTCAGGAGCATGCAATGTGTATAGTGCAGGGGTCAGGAGCATGCAATGTGTATAGTGCAGGGGTCAGGAGCATGCAATGTGTATAGTGCAGGGGTCAGAAGTAGGCAATGTGTATAGTGCAGGGGTCAGAAGTAGGCAATGTGTATAGTGCAGATGGTCAGGAGTATGCAGTGTGTATAGTGCAGATGGTCAGGAGTATGCAATGTGTATAGTGCAGATGGTCAGGAGTATGCAATGTGTATTGTTCAGGGGTCAGGAGTATGTAATGTGCACAGTGCATATAGTGCAGGGGGTCAGGAGTATGTAATGCATATAGTGCAGGGGTCAGGAGTATGTAATGCATATAGTGCAGGGGGTCAGGAGTATGTAATGCATACAGTGCAGGCGATCAGGAGTATGTAATGCATACAGTGCAGGCAGTCAGGAGTATGTAATGCATACAGTGCAGGCAGTCAGGAGTATGTAATGCATACAGTGCAGGCGATCAGGAGTATGTAATGTATATAGTGCAGGCGATCAGGAGTATGTAATGTATATAGTGCAGGCGATCAGGAGTATGTAATGCATATAGTGCAGGCGATCAGGAGTATGTAATGCATATAGTGCAGGCGATCAGGAGTATGTAATGCATATAGTGGGGGCAGTCAGGAGTATGTAATGCATATAGTGGGGGCAGTCAGGAGTATGTAATGCATACAGTGCAGGCAGTCAGGAGTATGTAATGTATACAGTGCAGGCGATCAGGAGTATGTAATGTATACAGTGCAGGCGATCAGGAGTATGTAATGTATATAGTGCAGGCGATCAGGAGTATGTAATGCATATAGTGCAGGCGATCAGGAGTATGTAATGCATATAGTGCAGGCGATCAGGAGTATGTAATGCATATAGTGGGGGCAGTCAGGAGTATGTAATGCATATAGTGGGGGCAGTCAGGAGTATGTAATGTATATAGTGCAGGCGATCAGGAGTATGTAATGCATATAGTGCAGGCGATCAGGAGAATGTAATGTATATAGTGCAGGCGATCAGGAGTATGTAATGCATATAGTGGGGGCAGTCAGGAGTATGTAATGTATATAGTGCAGGCGATCAGGAGTATGTAATGTATATAGTGCAGGCGATCAGGAGTATGTAATGCATATAGTGCAGGCGATCAGGAGTATGTAATGCATATAGTGGGGGCAGTCAGGAGTATGTAATGCATATAGTGGGGGCAGTCAGGAGTATGTAATGCATATAGTGGGGGCAGTCAGGAGTATGTAATGCATATAGTGGGGGCAGTCAGGAGTATGTAATGTATATAGTGCAGGTGATCAGGAGTATGTAATGTACACATTGAAGGGTCCTGAGTATGTAATGTACATAGTGCAGAAGTCAGGAGTATGGCATGTCCAGAGTTCAGGGGTCAGGTGTGTGTAATGTACATAAAGCAGGAGTCAGGAGTATGGCATGTACAGAGTTCAGGGTTCAGGTGTGCATAATGTACATAAATCAGAGGTCAGGAGTATGGCATGTACAGAGTTCAGGGTTCAGGTGTGTGTAATGTACATAAAGCAGGAGTCAGGAGTAAGGTAAAAGTGCAGGGTTCAGGTATATATAGCGTACACAGTGCATGGCTCAGAAGTACCGATTAGAATAAGTACTGCCCTGTGTAACCCCATAATCGTGATGCGTTTTCTGTCCTCCAGAACATGTCTCACTGTAAGCCTCGACAAAAGCCCTTCATGGCAGCCCAAGTACCACCAACTTTATTTGGCGTGAGTGTGAGCAGCAGGCCAGGGGTGGAAACGTAGCTTGCAGCTCCTGGACTGCTAAGCTTGGAACACTGCAGTGGTACTGCGATGTGACTGAGTGGAGGGGGGCACAGGTAGTCCCAGCTAGGCCCAGATACCCCTGCTCACCCAACAGGGTCCAAGCCTGGTATGAGATGGCTGCCTGTACTCCCCATTTCAAATTGATCCCACAGAAACATTTCCGTAGATCCTAGTCCCAGGCTACACAAGGGGGGCCTTGACTTTTGCCCAAGTTGAGATTATTGCACACCCCTTCCTGCCCCTCGTTAGATAATGGGTGGGCCTTAGCGTCATGAGGAGGCTGGACTTGGGGGGGAAGTTGAAGCCCCATGGCACAGCCTTGGCTTTAGATCAAAAAGGCTCTAAAGAGATCAATTTAAAGGCCCACAAAAGGGACATATGGGCACCACTTCAGCACTGTTACCTCAGTGGTCAGGTCACATTCACTTTAACTGTGATTGTCACATTTGTCAAGAAGAGAAGCACTTCAAGAAAGCCTGCCACTGTTTGCAAGGTTACTTTTTCAAACTATATCTACTCACAAAAATTAGACGAGGATGTCAAGTCAACGGGCCCCACACACATTGATGGCGGTAGACCACTCATGGAAGGAACAGTCATTGGGAACTGCTTTCCCCACAATAGGTGGTGGCAGAGGTTGAACCCTCATTGTGCACCTGGTAGACAGAGGCTCCACAAGTGCTCACAAGAAGTTTAATAGAAGTACTTGTGGGCACCCTGGGGTGCCAGCAATGTGGCAGTACCGGTACCTGCAAAGAACACAGCGAACCTTGATGGGTTCAACTTTAAACATCAGTCCAGTTTTCCATTGCAGATATCCAAATAGTACATCTCCAAAACCGATGGTCTGTGACCATCAAAAGAACTTCCATTTGCTGGCTTCAGTCGGGGTGGGCGGAGCTTCACCAACGTCCACCGTAATGTTGGTATACAGTGCGGTTTGTTCCCTGGAAAGTAGAGTAAAGTCTAAGGAGTTCATTCCATCATCTCTCCAGGTTTTCCTGGTGTTTCTAAGGAGATTGAACCTAAAAGGGAAACAGAAGACATAAGGGTGTAACTACAGCAGGTACAGGGGGGTCGTCTGTCTTTTAGGCCTATTAAGTAGGCTGGAGGGGTAGAGTGGAGAAACCTAACTGCTCCTTAACCAAACTCTACAGAATGAAGCATCATTAACCTTCACAGGACTTTTCCCTTTTATGATCAGCCATTTGTGCCTCAGTTACTAAAAACATTTTCACATAATGTTCACACCCCTTGAAATTTTCCACATTTTGTCATGTTACAACCAAAAACAGAAATGTATTTTATTGGGATTTGATGTGATAGACCAACACAAAGTGGCACATAAAATGGTTTTCAAAATGTTTTACAAATAAATATCTGAAAAGTGTGGCGTGCATTTGTATTCAGCCCCCTTTACTCTGATACCCCTAACTAAAATCTAGTGGAACCAATTGCCTTCAGAAGTCACCTAATTAGTAAATAGAGTCCACCTGTGTGTAATTTAATCTCAGTATAAATACAGCTGTTCTGTGAAGCCCTCAGAGGTTTGTTAGAGAACATTAGTGAACAAACAGCATCATGAAGGCCAAAGAACACACCAGACAGGTCAGGGATAAAGTTGTGGTTAGGTTATAAAAAAAATATCCCAAGCTTTGAACATCTTACAGAGCACTGCTCAATCCATCATCCGAAAATGGAAAGAGTACGGCACAACTGCAAAACGTACTAAGACATGGCCGTCCACCTAAACTGACAGGCCGGGCAAGGAGAGCATTCATCAGAGAAGTAGCCAAGAGGCCCATGGGAACTCTGGAGGAGCTGCAGAGATCCACAGCTCAGGTGGGAGAATCTGTCCACAGGATAACTATTAGTTGTGCACTTCATAAATCTGTCCTTTATGGAAGAGTAGCAAGAAGAAAGCCATTGTTGAAAGAAAGCCATAAGAAGTCCCATTTGCAGTTTGCGAGAAGCCATGTGGGGGACACAGCAAACATATGGAAGAAGGGGCTCTGGTCAAAATGGAACTTTTTGGCCTAAAAACGCTATGTATGGCAGAAAACTAACACTGCACTTTACCCTGAACACACCATCCCCACCGTGAAACATGGTGGTGGCAGCATCATGTTGTGGGGATGCTTTTCTTCAGCAGGGACAGGGAAGCTGGTCAGAGTTGATGGGAAGATGGATAGAGCCAAATACAGGGAAATCGTAGAAGAAAACCTGTTAGAGTCTGCAAAAGACCTGAGACCGGGGCGGAGGTTCACCTTCCAGCAGGACGACCCGAAACATCCAGCCAGAGCTACAATGGAATGGTTTAGATCAAAGCATATTCATGTGTTAGAATGGCCCAGTCACAGTCCAGACCTAAATCCAATGGAGAATCTGTGGCAACACTTGAAAATTGCTGTTCACAGACACTCTCCATCCAATCTGACAGAGCTTGAGCTATTCTGCAGAGAAGAATGAGCAGAAATGTCCCTCTCTAGATGTGCAAAGCTGGTAGAGACGTCCCCAAAAAGACTTGCAGCGAAAGGGGGTCCAACACAGTATTGACTCCGGGGGGCTGAATACAAATGCTGCCACACTTTTCACAGATTTATTTGTAAAACATTTTGTCATTTATCATTTTCCTTCCACTTCACAATTATGTGCCACTTTGTGTTGGTCTATCACATCAAATCCCAATAAAATACAGACATTTTTGGTTGTAACATGACACAATGTGCAAAGTTTCAAGGGGGAGGAAGACTTTTTCAAGGTACTGTATCTATAGCCAGCAACTATTTTATTTTTTTTTACATTTTTTTTATTTTGGAATGCAAAAGGGGATCCTCTTCCAGGATTTTACTGCTGTCTATGAAATTGTGGAGGGAATTCTACAAATTTCTTGTTCCGGTGTGAATACTATAATTGGGTAAAACATGAAGAAAAACCAGCAACAGGAACACGGACAGAAGTACAAATCTCTAAGGACTCTTTACACTTGTTTTACGATCACTAAATAAAACGGTTGGCTCACAGTCTTGTTTAAACACTGTATTTGCTTTTCTGCAAAATTTACACCCCATGTCGCTTTCTTGGTGCTTCAAAGCATCTCCGAAGCCTCCATAGAAGTCTATGACAAAGCCTACTAACAGCACCTGAAGCTTTTGAGGGGCATTTATTGAGCTTTAGCTTTGCTTTGGAGGTATTGCAGGTGCGAGGGAGGAAGCACTGAAACCAACAAGAAAACAAGAAAGACGTCATTAGCAGTCCCTTCTGGTTCATGTGTATACAGGGCTTTTTTCAGCGGGAATGCAGTTCCAGCACCTCCAGTACTGAATGCAATGCCAAGGGTTTCTGTGGTGTGCTGGAGGATCTACTGATGCTGGCTGCTGGGGGATAGATTGTCACTAGGAGGGGTCTTGTTGCTGGGGGGTAAATTGATGCTGGTGGGGAATCTACTGCTGCTGAGGAGGGTCAAATGTTGCTGGGAGGGATTTACTTTTGAGGGAGGGGTCTATTGTTGAGGACTGCTGAGAGATGTATTGTTGCTGGGGGGGGTCTATTATTGCTAGTTGCAGGGGATCCTGCTCTCTGCTTTATTGCTTTAGTTTCTAATTAACAAAATCCAGGCAAAATACCATGAGGTGGGGGGGGGGGGTGGAATCAAGGGATGGTACTCAGAGGTGGGTAGGGGGCAGAAACATGGGGCAACTCAGAGGGGGATGTACCTGCAACTATTCCTGGAGGGAAAAACAACCCTGTGTGTGTATATTCTGGAAGGGTTTGGTGCAGATGTCACACCTGGTGTACAATGAGAAGCAGCAGGAAGGTGAACGGGGTCCAGAGCTGAGCAACTAGCAGATGGCACACGTCCTATGTATCATGGGAACACTATACCAGAAGGTGAGAGTAGACCAGATTGAGAGGAGTGAGCGGCTGACAATCAGCAGACCTGGGGAATCAGAGCAGGAGAAACTAGCAATGTCACATGTGTTGAGCAGCATGGGAGCAATATAGCGGGAGGTGAGCGGGGACCAGAGAGAGAGAGAGAGAGGAGGATCAGCAGAGCTACGGGTTACTACTGAGTGGGAGATCAGCAGAGCTACGGGTTACTACTGAGTGGGGGATCAGCAGAGTTGCGGGTTACTACTGAGTGGGGGATCAGCAGAGTTGCGGGTTACTACTGAGTGGGGGATCAGCAGAGTTGCGGGTTACTACTGAGTGGGGGATCAGAAGAGCTGCAGATTACTACTGAGTGGGGGATCAGAATAGCTGGAGGTTACTACTGAGTGGGGGATCAGCAGAGCTAGAGGTTACTACTGAGTGGGAGATCAGCAGAGCTGGAGGTTACTACTGAGTGGGGGATCAGCAAAGCTGGAGGTTACTACTGAGTGGGGGATCAGCAAAGCTGGAGGTTACTACTGAGTGGGGGATTAGCAAAGCAGAAGGTTACTACTGAGTGGGGGATCAGCAGAGCTGGAGGTTACTACTGAGTGGGGGATTAACAAAGCTGAAGGTTACTACTGAGTGGGGGATCAGCAAAGCTGGAGGTTACTACTGAGTGGGGGATCAGCAAAGCTGGAGGTTACTACTGAGTGGGGGATCAGCAGAGCTGAAGGTTATTACTGAGTGGGGGATCAGCAAAGCTGGATGTTACTACTGAGTGGGGGATCAGCAGAGCTGAAGGTTATTACTGAGTGGAGGATCAGCATAGCTGGAGGTAACTACTGAGTGGGGGATCAGCAAAGCTGGAGATTACTACTGAGTGGGGGATCAGCAAAGCTAGAGGTTACTACTGAGTGGGGGATCAGCAAAGCTGGAGGTTACTACTGAGTGGGGGATCAGCAAAGCTGGAGGTTACTACTGAGTGGGGGATCAGCAAAGCTGGAGGTTACTACTGAGTGGGGGATCAGCAAAGCTGGAGGTTACTACTGAGTGGGGGATCAGCAAAGCTGGAGGTTACTACTGAGTGGGGGATCATAAAATATAATGATAAACTAAAGTCTAAATGCGACACAGAAATCATTATTATTCTCTTGCAATTGAACTGTGATACCACACCTCCAATGCTGCAACAATGAAAACATCGAACAAATGATGAAATACACATCACAAGTCCGATGCGGCACATCAAACCATTAAAATGAACGTGTTCCACCACTGTGAGAACTGTGCCCTCGCCTTCAGCTTGTGACTCACAACAACATATTGTGCATAAAAACCCAATGGGTAAAAGGTCACTCTTCCAAATTCGAACACTGTCAACCAGTAAGTGTGTGTTCTCCATTAAGGGGTTGGAGCTCCTGCTCACTCACTAAAGTAGGTTCAAAAAGCACATAGGGAACAAACCCATTGATTGAAGTTAATGCATTCACATGTAATCAAAAGCAATAACAAGTTCACATAAAAGCAACGGGATACTGAAAGTCCCTATCGGCGCTCCACTTCTGGTTTTAGTACATAAAGATGTCTCCCAGCTCCGCCTAATGCGCTGCATCACACATCACGTGACTTCATCGGGGATTTTATATTTTATCTATTTATAAAAAGTTTTTAGATCACTTTGTAGTTTATATATTTAGCAGTGCAGCACAATAACACCATAGTGGGGAAAATAATTATTTGATCCCCTGCAGATTTTGTAAGTTTGCCCACTAGAATTTTTATCATAGGTGTATTTTAAATGATAGAGACAGAATATCAAATCAAAAATCCAGAAAAATACACAATACAAATGTTATAAATTGAGATTCTGTTCAGTGAGTAATATAAGTATTTGATTCCCAATCAAAACATGATTTAGTACTTGGTGGAGAAACCCTTGTTGGGAAGCACAGAGGTAAGACGTTTCTTGTAGTTGGTTACCAGGTTTGCACACATCTCAGGAGGGATTTTGGTCCACTCGTCTTTACAGATCTTCTCTAAATTCTTAATGTTTCTTAGCCGTCTCTTGGCAACTGAAAGTTTCAGCTTTCCCCCATAACTTTCTATAGGATGAAAGTCTGGAGATTGGCTTGGCCACTCCATGACCTTAATGTGCTTCTTCTTGAGCCACTCCTTTGTTGCCTTGGTGGTATGTTTTGGGTCACTGCCATGCTGGAAGACCCATCCATGACCCATCTTCAGTGTTCTGGCTGAGAGAAGACTGACCTCATCCAAGATTTTACAATACATGGCTTCGTCCATTATCCCCTTAATGCCGCAAAGTCGGCCTGTACCTTTCACAGAGAAACAGCCCCAAAGCATAATGTTTCCACCTCTGTGCTTGACTGTAGGGATGGTGTTCTTAGGGTCATAATCAGCATTTTTCTTCCTCTAAATACGGTGAGTCGAGTTAATGTCAAAGATTTCAAATTTGGTCTCACCTTACCACAGCACTTTTTCCCAATCCTTCTCTGAATCATTTATATGTTCATTGAGAAACTTCAGACCGGCCAATACAGGTGCTTTCTTGAGGAGGGGGACCTTGCGGGTGCTGCAAGATTTCAATCCTTGGCGGCGTCTTGTGTTACAAATTGGTTTGTTTGGTGACTGTGGTCCCAACTGCCTTGAGATCATTCACAAGCTCCTCCCGTGTAGTTCTGGGATGATCCCTCACTTTTCTCATGATCATCCTTACCCCATGAGGCAAAATCTTGCATGGAGGTCCAGACTGAAGGCGATTAATGGTTATTTTGTATTTCTTCCATTTGCAAAAATCGCTCCAACTGTTGTCTCCTTCTCACCAATCTTCCTACAGATGGTCTTGTAGTCCATTCCAGCCTTCTGCAGGTCTACAATCTTGCCCCTGACATCCTTTGACAGCTCTTTATTCTTGCCCATGGTGGGAAGGTTTGAATGGAAAAAAGATTCTGTGGACAGGTGTCTTTTATACACATAACGAGTTGTCATTAGGAGCACCTTCTTAAAATTGACAGGACCAATCTGTGTATGACATGAGCAAAAGCCAGTTTGAGGGAGCCAGAATTATTGTTGGTTGGTAGGGGATCAAACACTTAATTTACTCACTGAACTGAAACTCAGTTTATAACATTTGTATCATGTGTTTTTCTGGATTTTTGGTTGATATTCTGTCTCATATCATTTAAAATACATCTATGATAAAAATTATAGACCCTACATTTCTTTGTAAGTGGGTAAACTTACAATATCTGCAGGGGATCAAATAATTATTTTCCCCACTGTATATCAATCACACACGCTGCTGAAACAATGGATAAGCATAGCAGCATTAGCATTAATAATAATAATCAATGGCAGCCCTTCTGACAGGTGTACATTAGACAAAATATAAGAAATAACCTGATGAGAAAAATAAAATGCATGATATTATGGTCTTGGCCCACCTGACCAAGACCTCCATCATGACGTCATACCAATAGGTGTCTTTAAATCTGACATGTACCTGTACGTGTTTTCTTCATTTCCAGAATCCCGGTCATGTGAGATCATTTTATAGCGGCCAAGGCTTAGCGGCGTCCTTGTGATGCTCAGTCCAGATAAACGAATCCTCAAATAGAAACACATTTTGTAGCCAGATAAGAACATGTCGCTATAATAATCTCACGTCAAATACAATCTAAATTCAAAAACTTAAAAAAAAAATAAAGAAAAGTTAAAACCCGTTCGTTTTTTGCTATCTGTATCCCACTGGTTATTTTTCCTTCACTTCCTGTCTTGGGGTCTCCAAACTATGGCCCATTGCAGGATTTTATCTGGTCTGTCAACTCTTCTTCCTTTTGCAACTTCTGTCTTCAGAGCCACATCTAGGTTCCATCAGGATTTAGAGGGCTGCTTTGTGTCATACCAAACTGGAATTACAATTCTCACCCATATTGTTCTTTCTTAGATACACATAATATAACTGGATACTAGGGATGCACCGAAATTGAAAAAAAAACAAAAAAACACACTGATACAGGTGCGGAAAAAACCCTGCCCCTCACTGCCGCCACCGCTCGTTAGTTCACCCTTACCTGAGAAACCATCAATCCCGGCGCTGGGCATAGAGATGAGTGAAGGAAAGATGGCCTCCACACATCTCTATGCCCTTGGAGGACCGGAGTGATGTCACTTCCCGTTCCGGCCATTCTTTTTTTTTTAAAGCACTAGAGCAGTGGTTCTTAACCTTGGTTCGATCGAACCCCAGGGGTTCGGTGAGTCAGTCTCGGGGGTTCGGCGGAGGTGACCCACACCCGACTCATGATTTGTGATGACATGCCCAGTGGTCGGCAAGCCGCGGCTCTTGTGTGCCGGGCGCCCGCTCCCCTCCCTCCTCTCGGGCGGCAGGGACTCAAATGCAATGATTGGCCAGTCTCGCTGCCACTCACATCCTGATAGCCAGTGATTGGCTGTCAGGATGTGTGTAGGCAGAGCAGCGTGACAAACGTGAGAGGAGCTAGGCTCCTCTCACAGTCCGCCCTGAAGACCGGAACGGCGCGGGAATACGGCGAGAGGAACGCGCGGAGCAAAGGTAAGTGAATTGACACAGGGGGGACTTGGGGACTTAATATGGGGGATGAATTAATATGGGGAATGAATTACTATAGGGGGGATGAATTACTATGGGGAATGAATTACTATAGGGGGGGATGAATTACTATATGGGGGATGAATTACTATATGGGGGATGAATTACTATATGGGGGATGTATTACTATATGGGGGATGTATTACTATATGGGGGATGTATTACTATATGGGGGATGTATTACTATATGGGGGATGTATTACTATATGGGGGATGAATTACTATATGGGGGATGAATTACTATATGGGGGATGAATTACTATATGGGGGATGAATTACTATATGGGGGATGAATTACTATATGGGGGATGAATTACTATATGGGGGATGTATTACTATATGGGGGATGAATTACTATATGGGGGATGAATTACTATATGGGGGATGAATTACTATATGGGGGATGAATTACTATATGGGGGATGAATTACTATATGGGGAAGGAATTACTATATGGGGAAGGAATTACTATATGGGGGATGAATTACTATATGGGTGATGAATTACTATGAGGGATGAATTACTATGAGGGATGAATTACTATATGGGGGATGAATTACTATATGGGGGATGAATTACTATATGGGGGATGAATTACTATATGGGGGATGAATTACTATATGGGGGATGAATTATTATGGGGGATGAATTATTATGGGGGATGAATTTTCATACCGTTTGTTACAACATATCTTTGCGAGCAATCCTTTTCGAGGATGCTGGACATAAAGACGAAGAAAAGGAACAGACTTTGTTGCGAAAATGACATGAGAGTGGCACTTGCCAAGGTAATGCCGCGCATTTCTGAACTGGCCTCTGAAAGACAACAGCAGAAGTCACACTGATTTGCGGTAAATATTCATTATTTTGTTTTTGTGTGAAAATCATGTTTTAATGGTTTTGTTCATTTTGTGCACCTATGTATAAATATATACCTATGTTTTGAATTTTAAAAATCATATTTTATTTTTCCAATTAAGAAGGGTTCGGTGAATGCGCATATGAAACTGGTGGGGTTCAGTACCTCCAAAAAGGTTAAGAACCACTGCACTAGAGCAATGCTTTTTTTTGATCCAATGCTTTACATTGTAGAGGAGAGATATGGTGTCTTATTGACCCCATATCTCTCCATGAAGAGGACCTGTCACTAATTATATCTATCACAGGGGATGCGTGCATTTCTTGTGATAAGAATAAAAATGATTATATTTTTTTTTTTAAAGGAACAGTGCAAAAAAACAAAAAAAACAAAACAAAAACAAAACATTAATTAAATTTTTTTTTAAAAAGTTTAAAATGCCCCTGTCCCCCCACATAAATGGGAACGCATACATAGGCCATGCCCACATATGTAAATGGCGTTCACCACGAACGTCAGAAAAAGAACAATAATTCTCACACTAGCCCTCTTCTGTAACTTTACATCGCTAACCTGTAGAAATTTTTAAAGCGTCACCCATGGAGATTTTGAAGTACCACAGTTTCACACATGTTGGGCAGCTATTTACTCGCCGTAACATTCTCTTTCATATTTTATAAAAAAAATTGGGGTATATATTGTTTTTTTTAATCAAAGTGTATTTTTTTTTCCAAAAATATATATTCATTTTTAAAAACTGCGTATATCTGTTTTGGTTAAGTGCATTTTGAATTTTCGGTTTTGGTACCAGAATTTTCACTTTGGTGCATCACTACTGGATACTAACATTTATAGGTAAAGTTGATCCAGGGAATATCCGATTGCCTCTCGGGGAATAAGTAAGGAATTTTTTCCCTGCAGGAGCAAATTGGTTCATACTTTGCTGGGTTTTGTTCCTTCCTCTGGATCAACTGTGGGTATAGGATTATAACTTTTTTTTTAGGTTGAACTGGATGGACTTTTGTCTTTTTTCAGCCAGACTATGTAACTAGAGCACTGTGTTTCACCATACTTTTACACCAAAACAAGAGGTAAAGGCAATTGCTCCAATACGGACATTTGTTCCAGGGACAACTATTTCCTCCCACTTCTGGTTCATCCATCACGGGAAGTTAAGCAATCTCACAAACAGTAAAATGTAAGCTAACCCTTCCTAACAGAACAAAAGGTTTTGGCTTCACATACAATTTAGGCTGGAAAATGCTTCATATGACATGAGTGAACGGCAATTACATTTTTTGCACTAGTCTAATGGAAATTTAGCAGACAGTACAGTCAGATTGTTAGGTTTGGGGTCAGCTTCGCTCCAGCCATTCTCAACCAGGGTTTCATGGAATCCTAGGGTCCTTGAGCTGTGGCTGATTGATCCCTCATTTGATAGTGGCTGCATAGTTCCAGGGCCAAAGCCACTAGACGAGTCAATAACATGACATCAATGATTATTTTAGCTATCTGTAAGGTTGGCATTTTACCCAGCACTGTAAGGGAGGCTTTCTTCTAACTGGACACCAATGTAGTCGGCATTTTTTTTATTGACCCTTGGTTTTAGAAGAGATTCCCCAAGACCTGAAAATGCCTTCAGGGTTCCTCTAGGGCAGGGGTCAAACTTTGCTAAATAAAGAGCCAGTTTACTGTCCTTCAGACCTTAGGGGGGCCGGACTGTGAATACAGAACAGCGGAAAGTAAACGCTTCAGGCTTCCTGGTTGTTGAGATTAAAAAAAATCCATCATTGGTATCAGTGAGAGAAATAGTACCCCATCATTGTTTTCAGTTGGAAGGAATAGTGCCCCATCATTGGTGTCAGTGGGAGGAATAGTGTCCCCTTGTTCGTTTGAGTGGAAGGAATAGTGCCCCATCATTGGTATCAGATGGAATATTAGTGCCCCAACATTGACAACAGTGGGAGGAACAGTGTCCCATCTTTGGTGTCAGCGTGAGGAATAGTGTCCCATCTTTTGGTGTCAGTGGGAGGAATAGTGTCCCATCTTTTGGTGTCAGTGGAAGGAATAGTGCCCCATCTTTGGTGTCAGTGGGAGGAATAGTGTCCCATCTTTGGTGTCAGTGGGATGAATAGTGTCCCATCTTTGGTGTCAGTGGGAGGAATAGTGTCCCATCTTTGGTGTCAGTGGGGGGAATAGTGTCCCATCTTTGGTGTCAGTGGGGGGAATAGTGTCCCATCTTTGGTGTCAGTGGGGGGAATAGTGTCCCATCTTTGGTGTCAGTGGGAGGAATAGTGTCCCATCTTTGGTGTCAGTGGGAGGAATACTGTCCCATCTTTGGTGTCAGTGGGAGGAATACTGTCCCATCTTTGGTGTCAGTGGGAGGAATAGTGTCCCATCTTTGGTGTCAGTGGGAGGAATAGTGTCCCATCTTTGGTGCCAGTGGGAGGAATAGTGTCCCATCTTTGGTGCCAGTGGGAGGAATAGTGTCCCATCTTTGGTGTCAGTGGGAGGAATAGTGTCCCATCTTTGGTGTCAGTGGGAGGAATACTGTCCCATCTTTGGTGCCAGTGGAGGAATAGTGCCCCATCTTTGGTGCCAGTGGGTGATATAGTATTTCATAATTTATATCAGTGGGAGGAAAACATGGCTCACTGTTGGTGTCCGTGGAAGGAATAGTGCCTCATTGTTGGTGTCAGTGGAAGGGCCAGATAAAGGCAAGCAAAGGTCCCATTCCAGCCCATGAGCTGCAGTTTGGAGACCCTCTACTTTAGGGTAAAAAGGGAGATAAAGTTTGGACTTGACCATTTCAGCGCCTCTGGTACTTTTTATTGTTTTTTTTTTTTTTAACCAGTCAGTATAAAGTTCATAGAATAGGGCAGAAAATATGAGAATTTGTGGAATAGACATACAGTCCCATTCAGCAGTCTATTGTTCTCCAATCTCACCTCACAGCAATGTCATCATCTTCTCCTCCCCAGCCCCAATATGTGTTGGGGAAACCATTGATTTTCATAAACTGATCCGGGGTCAGTGCAGACACTCCTCCAAAGTACGTCCAATAGGGCAGGCTAGGAAATAAAAATAAGATGTTATACACCAGCCCCAGAGTATAGACGCCTGGACAGCCTTGTGTCTTCTGTGGAACAATGGCAGACCTGCAATTCCACCAGAAAAGGCCGTGGATTATTGATTGACTTTTGTTTGGATATTCTTTTATGCAGTCAACATTTAAGGTTTCAGATATAGCAGCAGAGTATTGTATTGTATTAGCCATTGACAACAGTAGAGGTTTGTATTTAGAGTACAACCATTGAGGGTGCAAAGGCCTAGTGCAGTACACTAAAGAAGATCTTTATTAATTAAAACATTACCAAATGCATACCAAACACTGCCATAGACAAACAAGCGATGTAAATGATCCCAAGTGATGGAGAGGTCAGGATATAAATATGTCAGCACAACCAAGGAATTGCTCAGAGTCACAGGCTGATGCGTTTTGAGGGGTTTGAAGCTCTGATGAAGAGTGTTTGTTCCTTGAAACGTGTCAGGAACGGACCTTCACGAGACTCCGGCGGCGTGACGTCATGGCGTATTGGCTCCTCGACGCGTTTCGGAGGTCCTGCGGCCATCTTGCCAATGATTGGGATTGGCAATCCCTTCTGAGGAAGTGCGTGGCATGAAATGTGTCAAGGAGGAGCCAATGCGCCGTATTTTTACTACACCTTTGGCACATCACTGAATTTTGGAGTAATTATCAGTCCTTGATTGGCACCTTAGCACGACCTGTCACTTTATGAACATTATATTTTTATGACCTAAATATTATCTATTATTTGGAGTATTATTTGGTTTAATATAATTTTAGCGCTGCACCTTTTAGTACTGTCATTAACAATAAAGGAACACAAATGTGTGTCTTTGCCGTGATTTGGAATTGCGGGCAGAATCACGGCGATTCTGTCCACGATTCCAAATCGCTCAATGTGAATGGGGCCTAATAGAATCATAAAATAAATAATAAATACATACGATAATAATTCTAAATATAAATATTAGAAAGATGAAGATGATGCTTAACCACTTCCCGGCCGTGCTAAAGCCAAAAGTCAGCTACAGCACTGTTGGCTAGTTCTGGGAGGGCGTCCTCAAAGAACCACACCCCCTGCGCGCCACCTGAGGCGCTCTGTGCATGAACTGTGATTGCTTTGTCCTTTGGACACGTGTCCAGGTGAGGGGCCAATCAAAGCTGCCTTTTACCATGTGATCAGCTGTGTCCAATCACAACTGATCGCGGTATAAATAGGAAATGCCGGTTATTGGCAGTCCTCTCCTCGCACTGACAGTGCATGAGGAGAGGAGAGCTGGTAAGTGGCATTTCTCACAGGTGACATCTACACTGATCATCAGGGCACTAATCATCAGTGTAGCCCCATCAGTGCTGCCCATCAATGCCTATCAGTTCCACCTATTAATGCCTATCAGTGCAACAAATTGGTGCAGCTTCATCAGTGCCTCCTCATCAGTGCAGTCTCATCAGTGAAGGAGAAAAATCACTTATATACAAAACTTTATAACAGAAACGAAGAAAAACTTTTCCAAATTTTTTGGTCTTTTTTTGTTTGTTTAGCAAAAAATAAAAACCCCAGTTGTGATTAAATACCACCAAAAGAAAGCTCTGTCTCAAAAAAAACAATAATAATTTAGTGTTGCATGACCGCGCAATTGTCAAAGTGCAACAGCACTGAAAGCCGAAAATTGGCCTGGGCAAGAAGGGGGTAATAGTGCCCGGTAGGCGAGGGGTTAAGATGTATTGATTACCATGATAAAATTATGGATCGTAATAATAATAATATACATAATAAACAAAAAATTATGGTACAAAAGTCTTTTAATAAAGTTTTTTTTACCTAAAAAACAGTAAATATAATAGAATGATGAATACAGTAAATATAATAAATAATGAATATATACAGTAAAATATAATGAATATATACAGTAACTATAAGGAATATATACAGTAAATATAATAATGAATATATACAGTAAATATAATATAATATTGAATATATACAGTAAATATAATATAATAATGAATATATACAGTAAATATATACTGAATATATACAGTAAATATATACTGAATATATACAGTAACTATATTTACTGTATATATTCCTTATTATATTTACTGTATATATTCCTTATTATATTTACTGTATATATTCCTTATTATATTTACTGTATATATTCCTTATAGTTACTGTATATATTCATTATTATATTATATTTACTGTATATATTCATTATATTTACTGTATATATTCCTTATAGTTACTGTATATATTCATTATATTATAAGGAATATATACAGTAAATATAATGAATATATACAGTAAATATAATATAATGAATATATACAGTAAATATAATATAATGAATATATACAGTAAATATGAGATATGGAAACCATGATGGGACTGCACTGATCACACAGGCAGAAGTGTCAGTTATGCACCATACATGAACTGACATTTGATACGGTCTATACATTGACCCAGGGAATACACACGGCACTACCCCTTCCAGGAATTCAGAATTTGTTGCTTTGATACTTTTGAGAATCCCATCCACCTGTAGTCATCTCTTTGTTCCTTTTCTTTTGTTCTGGATAAGAGAGTCAGGTGCATTACGGCTTCATAATAAACCCAGAGAAAGGTGAAAACTCCCAGAACTAGTCTGGTACCGCGTCCAGCTGACTCGCCAAATCCTCGCTACATGTGATCACTGTACATTCAGGTATAGATGACACAAGGAGTCATTGTTCCTCCCGAGGATACAGAATAGAAAAGTCCAGCTCCATAAGATCAGAGAACAGAATGGCTATTGTGCCCGGGGGGTATACTTCATGAAATGGAACCTTCCCCCTCCGCCCCGCTGCAAATCTCAGACAAACACAATTCAGGATCGAGCTAAACATTAATAATCTGCTTATGTGATGTTTAAAGAACAAGCATTCAAATTTCTGCTGGAAATAGGAATAGGAGGGTCTTGCTCATGGAGCTTACAATCTAAAGGGAGGGGGAGGAGGTACAAAAGGTGATAGCTGCGGGGGATGATATGATGGAGGCGACTCAAGTACAGTTCTTAGGTGGAGGTGGGGTGGGCTTCTCTGTATAAACTGAGTTTTCAAGAATCGCCTAAAGGTGGACAGGGTATGAGCTGACCAGACATACTAGGGCAGGGAGTTCCAGAGGATGGGAGAGGCTCTGGAGAAGTCCTGGAAGCAAGTGTGGGAGGAGGTAACAAGGGAACTGGAGAGCACGAGGTGTATATGGTTTTTGTTCAATATAGTCCATCGAATAAAGTGAGAGTTTTCATATGAATGTTTGAACATTTTTTTTATTATTTTTAATTAATTTAATTTTACTTATTTTTATTTTTTTTATATATATTTGTATGACCCGTCTTAAGCTGGATATACACCAGTAAACTTTAGTTGAATATTTTTTATTTTTAGAACATTCGATATTCTAACCGTGGTTTGAAAACAAAATTTAGTTTTTGATCGCGGTGACAAGATTTCTAACTGTGAATGTTGTTTTTGTTTGAAAGTACATTGTTTGAATTTAAAATGAATGGACTTTCCCAAACATTTGTCAAGTCACTGAATAGATTAAGAACTTTCATACGATTACCTGTATGAACTTTTTTTTTCATTTTTAAAATGTTTAATTTTTTTTTTTTTTAATTGTTTATTTTTAACCAATTTTTTAAATATAGTTTGCATGACCTGGCTTTACACTAGTAGTATTTAGTTCAATATTTTTGATTTTTTTTTTTAGAACATTCATTTGATTTTCTAATCCTTAGTGGTTTTAATTCAACATTTTGTTTTTGATTGCTGTGATGAGAAAATGTGAAGAAGCAGAATGGGAAAATTATTCTCAAAGTTCTAAGGCCCCATGTACACGGGACACTTCTGAACGATGGAAATGGATTGCTGGAAAACATAGGTTAAAAAACATCTGTTTAGCCGTGTTTGCATAACGCGTTTATGTGCGTTTGCATTTAGAAGTGTTTTTTAAAAAAGTGTTTATTAAAGATAAGCACAGGAGAACCTCCCAAATGCCCAGAATGCACTGAAAAGTGGTAAATTATTAACTATTTCAGACTGTTTCAGAGAAATACAGAGAGTAGAAGCAGAGACAGCAGTATGTGTTGAGATTAGTTTAGGTGTGAGTTGCTCATTAGCATTTCTTTTGTTTCCAAGGGTGGGAAAGGTGTCTGGTGGAGGGAGTCATTAAGGTCACCTGGCAGGGGGTCTTCATGAGGAATTTGAGGTGTGAATGGTCATTAACATATCTTTTGTTTCCAAGGGTGGGAGAGGTCTGAGGTGTGAATTGGTCATTACAATGTGTGACTAGCTTGGTAGGAACATCCTGTGTTCAGTGTTTTGTCCATCTGAGCACCTTGAAATCTCTTTGCATGCATTTTTCATGATGAAAAAAGGCTCTGGACAGCATCGGGAACTGGAAGAGTTAAAAAAAAAAATATTTTCAAACGCAAATGCTTATAAACGCGATTTGCCGCGTTTACAAGCGTTTTGCGTTTGAAACGCTGATAAAATCGACTGCTGAACGCAAGTTTTCGGCGTTCAGAAAAACGACTGTAAACTCAACTGCCTGTAAACGAAGATGTGCACATGGACACATAGGAAAACATTAGGGAGGGTTCAGGGGCTGCTGAAAAAAAACACTGAACAGATCCTGAACGCGAGTTTATCAGCTGCAGTGTACATGAGCCCTAATAGTACATGTGGTTCTTGTTTGGGAAAGTCTATTCATTTTAAATTCAAATGTTAAAAGCAAACAAAATTATGAAATACTTTCGAACAACATTTGTCAAACAAACTGAGAATTTGCATATGAATGTTAGAACATTTTTTTTTTATTTTTAATTTGATTAATTACACTTATTTATTTTTCATTTTTTAATCTATAGTTTGCAGGATCTTTTGTCTTAAGCTGGCTATACACTAGTAGAATTTTGTTCAATATTCTTTTTCTTTTAAAAACATGAATTTGATTTTCTAATCCTTAGTGGTTTTAAATCAACATTTTGTTTTTGATCGCCGTGAAAACACAATTCAAAAGGAGCAGGATGGAAAACAAAACATTTCTGACAGTGAATGTGGTTTTTGTTGGGGAAAGTCTATTCATTTTAAATCAAAATATTAAATGCAAACACAAAGTACTTTCGAAACACGTTTAGTTTGGACCGAGAATTGTCGTAGATTCATTTGTTCAAAAATCTATTTGCGTATGGCCAGAGTGGATGGAAAATAGTACTCCATAACTGGTGTCAGTGGGAGAAATAGTGCCCCATCATTGGTGTCAGTGGGAGGAATAGTGCCCCATCATTGGTGTCAGTGGGAGGAATAGTGCCCCATCATTGGTGTCAGTGGGAGGAATAGTACCCCAAGAGCCAGATAAAGGCAAGTAAAAGTCAGCAGTTTGAGACTACCATCCTGAACAAATAAAAGGCATTTATGCCATGACAATGCCCAAAATTGTGTGCATTATGCCATTATTATATGTGAACATCTAAGCTAAGGGCTTGTTCACATGGGCAGCCGGGGGTAGTAAAAGCAGGCAGTTGAGCTGTGGTTTTAGTACCCCCTGACCACCCACTTAAACCACGGTATACAGCTGCTCTGGGCAAAAATCTAAACCGCACAACACCACTGCTGAACACTGACCTGTTCAAGTGAACCTGCAACCAGCCTACATATGCCGTCTGAAAGGCGATCCATGGAATGCTTTTCAAAGGGGTGGCAGTGCAGCCTCCCATGTTAATGACACAAATGTTGGATGCAGAGGCAAAGTGCTAAGGGGTCCAATGGGGCTCATTTCTAGCCGGTGACAATTTTGCAGACTATACAACCTGCAATGTTCAGATTCCACAGATAAGGGGCTCTCGGGCACTCACCAATTATCATTTATTACTTATATACTGCCACAGTGCTTTACATATATATTGTACATTCACATCAGTCCCTAACCCTCAAGGGGTGTACAATCTAAGGTCCCTAACTCACATCCATACATACACATACTAGGGACAATTTAGACAGGAGCCAATTCACCTACCAGCATGTCTTTGGAGTGTGGGAGGAAACCAGAGTATCCAGAGGAAACCCACACAGGCACAGGGAGAACATGCAAGCTCCCGGCAGGTGGTGCCGTGGCTGGGATTTGAACCGACGACCCTAGTACTGCCAGGGGGAAGTGCTAACCACTTAGCCACTGTGCTGCTCCAATTATTAGGTTTCTATTAAAATTGAAAGCAATGAATCTCTGCTACAAGCAAAAGCCTCGATCACCTTCACAGTGGCTGCAGAGAGAGGCATGCTGACACAGATCACCCAACACCAGAATAGGTCAAATATTTGTAAGGATTTGGAATCTGCAGCAAAAGTATTGGGAGCAATGCCCACCTACAGTCAGAAAATTTGTGCACATTCCCTACACACCAATCGAAACTTGACATCAGGCTGGCTGGCAGATCAGAAGGGGGAGGGGTGACTGACACAGATAATACTTGTAGATCCTCCTGCCAGCAGTGAATAAGTTATAAGAAAAACTCTTTTTTTTTCAAGATTTTTGGACATTTTCATTTACATAGCAAAAAAAAAAAAAAATCCCAGCAGTGAATAAATACCACCAAAATAAAGCTTTATCTGTCTCAAAAAAAATGCTTAAAATTCATATGGGTACAGTGTTGCATGACAGCGCAATTGTCATTCAAAGTGTGATAGCACTGAAAGCTGAAAATTGGCCTGGACAGGAAGGGGGTGAAAGTGTCCGGGCTGGAAATGGTTAAATGCGTTTTGCACTTTTTTTTGCCAATAGGAAAGTACTGACTTTGATGTGACTTTGGATGGGTGCGACTTTAATGTGACTTTTTATTTTTTTTATGACCAATAGGAAAATAGGACAGTTCTGTTCATATAGCGCAACATTGATAGCACTCTATGGCACTCAAGTATCATCAAAGTAGTATCCAAGTCGCACCCTTCCAAAGTCGCATCTAAGTTAAAACATTCCAAAGTCACATCCCACCAGTCGCACCCATCCAAAACTGCATCCAAGTCGCACCCATCCAAAGTCGCATGAGGCTCCATTCCCACTAGTGCAACTACAAAGTCGGCTGTGACTTTGATGACACTTTACGTTCTCTGGCACGCAAGTCGTAGGAAAGTAGTACAGGAGCCTTCTCCAAGTCTATAGAGGGTGTGTGTGTGTGTGTGTGTGTGTGTGTGTGTGTGTGTGTGTACACACACACATACACACACACACTATATTGACAAACGTATTGGGCCCGCCCTCCAAATCACTGGACTCAGGTGTTCCAATCCCCTCCATGGTCACAGGTGTATACAATCATCCCCTAGGCATGCAGACGGCTTCTACAAACATTGGTGAAAGAATGGGTCGCTCTCAGGAGCTCAGTGACTCCAAGCGTGGTCCCGTGATAGGTGGCCACCTGTGCAATAAGTCCATCCGTGACATTTCCTGGCTACTAAATATTCCACGCTCAACTGTTAGTGGGATTATAACAAAGTGGAAGCAACTGGGAACAACAGCAACTCAGCCACCAAGTGGTAGGCCACGTCACATGACAGAGCGGGGTCAGCGCATGCTGAAGCGCACAGAAGTCCAACTGTCTGCAGAGTCAATAGCTAAAGACCTCCAAACCTGGTGCAGTCTTCAGATTAGCACAACAACAGTGTGTAGATATCTTCATGGAATGGGTTTCCATGGCCGAGCAGCTGCATCCAAGCCTGACATCACCAAGTGCAATGCAAAGCGTCGGATGCAGTGGTGTAAAGCAAGCCACCACTGGACTCTAGAGCAGTGGAGACATGTTCTCTGGAGTGACGAATCACACTTCTCTGTCTGGCAATCCAATGGACATGTCTGGGTTTGGCGGTTGCCAGGAGAACGATACTTGCCTGACTGCATTGTACCAAGTGTAAAGTTTGGTGGAGGGGGGATTATGGTGTGGGGTTGTTTTTGCAGGGGTTGGGCTTGGCCCCCTAGTTCCAGTGAAGGGAACGCATAAGGCATCAGCATACCAAGACATTTTGGACAATTTAAGGCTCCCAACTTTATAGGAGCAGTTTGGGGATGGCCCCTTCCTGTTCCAACATGACTGCACACCAGTGCACAAAGCAAGGTCCATAAAGACATGGAGGAGCCAGTTTGGGGTGGAGGAACTTGACTGGCCTGCACAGAGTCCTGACCTCAACCCCATAGAACACCTTTGGGATGAATTAGAGTGGAGACTGCGAGCCAGGCCTCCTCCCCCGACATCAGTGCCTGACCTCACAAATGTGCTTCTGGAAGAATGGTCCAACCTTCCCATAGACACCCTCCTAAACCTTGTGGACGGCCTTCCCAGAAGAGTTGAAGCTGTTATAGCTGCAAAGGGCGGAGCCAACTCAATATTGAACCCTACGGGCTAAGAGTGGGGGGCCATTAAAGTTCATGTGTGTGGAAAGGCCGGCCGACCAATACTTTTGGTAATATAGTGTATTATATACATATACCCGTGTTTGGTCATGCCTCTCTCAGAGCCCAAAAAGGCGCACTTGTCATTTTTTTTCAACACAGCACACTACAATGCATGTCCTTTGGAAAGCTGCATTGGGATGCCTTTCAGAATGAATTGCACCACAGTGAACCAACATGCAACACATAAACCCAGACTAACGTTTGGTGTGGCTGGGCATCTGAGATGCTTCTGCTATGGATCCTCCTTTATGGAGGAATGAAAGCAAAGCACAAACTGACCCGAATGACCTCAAATGCCATTCCTTTCTTTGTGTGTGTGAAAACTGTTACCATTCTATAGCTTCAAAGAGATCTCAAATTTCACCAGGACAATAGCTCAGGAGTGCAGCAGCCTCACAAGGGTCACCTGATCCTGCTGTATAGTTTCTAACCAGCACTAAAAAAAAAAAAAAAAAAACGACAGCGGGGAACGGTTTCCTCCTTTTCTTTGTATTTAGGCGAATGCGGTTTTGTAGTTTGTAGGCGCTATGCTGTTCCATGCAAAACCTGCCAACAGCCATTTAACAAATAGCAGTGACATCTAGCGGGCAGATGTAGGTACTGCACCTTCACATTACAAAATGTAATGGTCAGGTATAAATGGGAGGGAGGGGGAGAGAGAGGGGGGGAGGGAGAGAGGGGGGGAGGGAGAGGGAGGGGGAGGGAGAGGGAGGGGGAGAGAGAGGGGGGAGGGAAGAGAGAGGGGGGGAAGAGAGGGGGAGGGAAGAGAGAGGGAGGGAAGAGAGAGGGAAGGGGAGAGAGGGCGAGGGAAGAGAGAGAGAGAGGGAGGCAGAGAGAGAGAGAGAGAGAGAGAGAGAGAGAGAGGGGGGGGCGGCAGAGAGAGAGAGGGAGGCAGAGAGAGAGAGAGGGGGGGCGGCAGAGAGAGAGAGAGAGAGAGAGAGGGCGGCAGAGAGAGAGAGGGGGGAAAGAGGGGGGAGAGGGGGGAGGGGGACGAGGGGAGGGTGGGAGAGGGGGACGAGGGGGGGGGAGAGGGGGACGAGGGGGGGGGGAGAGGGGGACGAGGGGGGGGGGGGGAAGAGGGGAGGGTGGGAGAGGGGGACGAGGGGGGGGGAGAGGGGGACGAGGGGGGGGGGAGAGGGGGGAGAGGGGGGAAAGAGGGGAGGGGGGAGAGGGGGGGGAAGAGGGGGGGGAGAGGGGGGGAGAGGGGGGAGATAGAGAGGGGGACGAGGGGGGGGGGAGAGGGGGGAAGAGAGAGAGGGGGGAAGAGAGAGAGGGGGGAAGAGAGAGAGGGGGAAAGAGAGAGGGGGGAAAGAGAGAGGGGGGGGAAAGAGAGGGGGAGAAAAGAGGGGGGGAGAAAAGAGGGGGGGGAGAAAAGAGGGGGGGGAGAAAAGAGGGGGGGGGAGAAAAGAGGGGGGGGGGAGAAAAGAGGGGGGGAGAAAAGAGAGAGGGGGGCAGAGAAAGGGGGAAAGAGAGAGGGGGCAGAGAAAGGGAGAAAGAGAGAGGGGGCAGAGAGAGGGGGAGGGGGAGAGAGAGGGGGGAGAGGGAGAAGGGGGGGAGAGAAGGGGGGAGAGGGGGGAGAGAAGGGGGGGGAGAGAGGGGGGGAGAGAGGGGGGGAGAGGGGGGAGAGAGGGGGAGGGGGGGGAGAGAGGGGGAGAGGGGGGGGGGAGAGAGGGGGAGGGGGGGAGAGAGGGGGAGGGGGGGAGAGGGGGGGGGGAGAGGGGGGAGAGAGGGGGGAGGGAGGAGAGAGAGAGAGGGGGGAGGGAGGAGAGAGAGAGAGGGGGGAGGGGGGAGAGAGAGAGGGGGGAGGGGGGAGAGAGAGAGGGGGGAGGGGGGAGAGAGAGAGGGGGGGGAGAGAGGGGGGGAGGGAGGAGAGAGAGAGGGGGGGAGGAGAGAGAGAGGGGGAGAGAGGAGAGAGAGAGGGGGAGGGAGGAGAGAGAGAGGGGGAGGGAGGAGAGAGAGAGGGGGAGGACAGAGAGAAAGAGGGGGGCAGAGTGAGGGGAGAGGAAATAAAGAGGTAACAGAGAGAGAGGGGAGGAAACTGAAAACCGAGAGAGGAGGAAGAAACAGTGAGGAGGGAAAGGAAATAGAGGGGGAAGAAACAGAGGGGGGGGGGGGGAAGAAACAGAGGGGGGGGGGGGAAGAAACAGAGGGGGGGGGGGAAGAAACAGAGGGGGGGGGGGAAGAAACAGAGGGGGGGGGAAGAAACAGAGGGGGGGGGGAAGAAACAGAGGGGGGGGGGAAGAAACAGAGGGGGGGGGGAAGAAACAGAGAGGGGGGGGAAGAAACGGAGAGGGGGGGGGGGAAGAAACGGAGGGGGGGGAAAGAAACAGAGGGGGGGGGAAGAAACAGAGGGGGGGGGAAGAAACAGAGGGGGGGGGAAGAAACAGAGGGGGGGGAAGAAACAGAGGGGGGGGGGGGGAAACAGAGAGGGGGGGGAAAGAAACAGAGAGGGGGGGGAACAGAGAGAGGGGGACGAAAGAAACAGAGAGGGGAGGGGAAGAAAGAGAGGGGGGGGACAGAGACAAGGGAAAGGAAATAGAGGGGGGAGAGAAACAGAGGGGGGGGGAAGAAACAGAGAGGGGGGGGGAAACAGAGACAAGGGAAAGGAAATAGAGGGGGGAGAGAAACAGAGGGGGGGGGAGAAGAAACAGAGAGGTAGGGGAAGAAACAGAGAGGGGGGGAAGAACAGAGAGGGGGGGAAGAACAGAGAGGGGGGGGAAGAACAGAGAGGGGGAGGAAAGAAACAGAGAGGGGGGGGAAGAAAGAGAGGGGGGGGGACAGAGACAAGGGAAAGGAAATAGAGGGGGGAGAGAAACAGAGAGGGGGGGGAAAGAAACAGAGGGGGGGGGGGAACAGAGACAAGGGAAAGGAAATAGAGAGGGGAGAGAAACAGAGGGGGGGGGGAGAAGAAACAGAGAGGGGGGGAAGAAACAGAGAGGGGGGGGAAGAAAGAAACAGAGAGGGGGGGGGGACAGAGACAAGGGAAAGGAAATAGAGGGGGGAGAGAAACAGAGGGGGGGGGAAGAAACAGAGAGGGGGGGGGAAAGAAACAGAGAGGGGGGGGAAGAAACAGAGAGGGGGGAAAGAAACAGAGAGGGGGGAAAGAAACAGAGAGGGGGGGGGGAGAAGAAACAGAGAGGGGGGGGGGAGAAGAAACAGAGGTGGGGGAAGAAACAGAGAGGGGGGGGAAGAAACAGAGAGGGGGGGGAAGAAACAGAGAGAGGGGGGGGAAGAAACAGAGAGGGGGGGGAAGAAACAGAGAGGGGGGGGAAGAAATAGAGAGGGGGGGGAAGAAACAGAGAGGGGGGGGGGAAGAAACAGATAGGAGGGAGAGAAGGGGATGGATACAGGGAAGGCAGATGGAGAAAATAAAGGGAGAGAAGGAAGGAGCGGGGTAAGTAAAGGAAACAGAAACAAGGAGGGGAAATGAGAAGAAAATGGAGCGGAGAGACTGGATGCAAACAAGTGAAGTGAGGTGCCTATGGTGGGGGCAGAGAAGGGAGAGGTAAACATAAGAGGGAGGAGAGAGGCGACAAAGTAAAAAGGGAGAAGTAAAGGGAAGAGAGAGAAAAGAGAGGCATAGGGAATGATGGAAAGGTAAGAGAGTGGAAAGTCAAATAAAATGGAAAAGAGAAGGGGGGTGGGGGTAAGGAAAAGGAGAGAGAACAGTAAAGGAAGTTTGAAAGAAAAGGTAAAGAAACAAATAAGGCGCAGGAATGGAAGACATAAAGGGAAAGTTACCATCACCTAAACCTTCCAACACTTTCCATGGAGGTGCTCCATATTATACAGATTAGAGGGTTTTTTCCCCTGATTTTTGAAATACACAAACTGTCCACTAGAGGGCAGATGGTGATTGAATAAAAAGTTAGCAGCGCTCAGGTACTGAAGAGCATTGGAAGTCTGAACACAACTATGTGCACAATATGATCAAACGGCTCTTTCTTGTATTGCTGAAATGCCAACCAAACAAAAAACCCCAAAAAAATAGGACAGCAGTTGAAGGAAATGTGTACATGTAAACCCAATAATTATAATCCTTTATATGCTTTAACATATTACTGCTATTGCAAAAGTATTTTCAACATTTTTAAAATCGTATTTTTCATTACAATAAAACTTGGTAATCCTGCCGCAAAGGTCTTTGGTTCAGGCATTTCCTGTTATAATCTGACCACACTTGTTCCTGTCTCCTATTTGTGCATCCTGTGTTGTCACCTGTCTCACCAGTGTCCATTTCAGCACACCTTGCACTGTTGTCACCATCAGAAAGCCATTACCCTGCCATACCATGAAGTGCCATCACTGGAGTGAATAAGGATAGGAAAAGGCTGCAGAAGATCCACAGCACAATAGCTGTTGTCACAGACTGCTCCGGATGTCTGGCCATGAGGAGCTCACAGGACAGGCTCCCAATAATGTGGCAGCCAATCAGAGTGATCACCTATTTGGGAAATCCATCCCACCTGCCAACCATAAAGACCCATTTAAATGGAAGCTGGATGGGAAGGGGTTAATGCAACCTTAATAAACAGAAACAAAGCATTTAAAAAAGTTAAAAAAACAACAAAAACAAAAAAAATCACTGAGAGAAAGGAAAGGAGGAAAGTAGGGTTAATAAGAAGTTAAATGCTAGTTAGACGTGCAGAACGAAAACATTTGTTTCGTTTCAATTCGTTATTTAAATCCTTTAATTTAATTCATTTTTGGAATTTGTTTCATTTCGAGTTCAATTCAATTTAGCATTCAAATTCTAATTTATTCCATTTAAAATTCAAATTTCGGAAGATGGTTATATTCTATTTTTTATACTCTCCTCTTTTTTCCTATTTGGATTCTAATTTATTCTACTCAAAATTCGATTTCCAGAAGACCGTTATATTCTAATCAATTCTGTTATATTGTATTCTATTGTTTTTCTATTTTGTTCCTTTCCATTCAATATTTTCATTGTCTATTCTATTCCAATCTATTCTTTTATGTTCTATTTTATTTTATTTTTTTATAATTCTGTTCTTTTATGTTCTATTAAAATTTGAACTTATTCTTTTTGAAATTCGAATTTCGGAAGACAGTTATATTCTATTGTTTTTTTCTATTCTATTATATTCTTATTCTTTTCTATTCTTCTATATTGTAGTGTATTCTTTTCTATTCTATTTTCTCTTCTATTCTTTTCATATTTGAATTAGATTAAAATTTCTACTGAATTTTATTTCATTATTTTAGATTGGTTACTAATGTAATTTGTAAATTCGGAAACATTCAAATGTCCGAATAACAAAAAATTAGTCTGAATTCAAACTTGAAATGAAACGAACTGCATATGTCCAATGCTAGTTTTAGGGCTCAATGACACGTGTGTGCATGTTGCAGTGCACACCTTAATGCATGTACAAACAGATATTTAAATATTTTCTTTAAAGTGTATCTAAATCCCAAAACAAAAAAGTTTTTCCTTTTTCATTTATTTTTATCTGATGACTCTGCCAGTAATACATTTCCTGTCTTAGGGTGACAACTCTCACTCACAGTACTGTATCTATGGAGGGGCAGTGTTGTCACCCTAGGACAGGACTACAGATCTCTTCCCACTTTCTTAACATTGGGGGGGGGGGGGGGGGGGGGAGTGTCTGTAGTCCTCAGAGAGAACTGGAAACAATATAATCGATAACAGTGCAGCAATTCACAGCAGGATGGACTGAACTGGTCCCACAGACTGCCTGGGCCGTTTGAATCAGAGAAGTAACATGGTGGTCACTTGACTGGGGACAAGCACAAGGATGATAAAAGGTATCTTAGAAGTATTTTTGAATAGTCTGCTCTCTAATTTGATTTGGGAAGGAACTCCCAGCCCAGATTTTTGTGCATTTTGGTTGACAATCACTTTATAGCATGTCATTAAACAATAAAAGACCAGCAGCACACAGAAGGATGTGATTGGACAATGAAAGAGAAGCAGCACACAGAAGGATGTGATTGGACAATGAAAGACAATCAGCACACAGATGGATGTGACTGGACAATGAAAGAGAAGCAGCACACAGATGGATGTGACTGGACAATGAAAGAGAAGCAGCACACAGATGGATGTGATTGGACAATGAATGAGAAGCAGCACACAGAAGGATGTGACTGGACAATGAATGAAAAGCAGCACACAGATGGATGTGACTGGACAATGAAAGAGAAGCAGCACACAGATGGATGTGATTGGACAATGAATGAGAAGCAGCACACAGAAGGATGTGACTGGACAATGAATGAGAAGCAGCACACAGATGGATGTGATCGTACAATGAATGAGAAGCAGCACACAGATGGATGTGATTGGACAATGAAGGAGAAGCAGCACACAGATGGATGTGATTGGGCAATGAATGAGAAGCAGCACACAGATGGATGTGATTATACAATGAAAGAGAAGCAGCACACAGAAGGATGTGATTGGACAATGAAAGAGAAGCAGCACACAGATGGATAATAGTATAAGGTGCAGAGCTGCAACTTGTTTTCCTGATAAAAGTACTTTATTTATTAAGGGTACAGTGTGCCAGTTACAGCAACCTACGCGGTTTGGTAAAAAAACCTTATTCATAGCCACAGGTGGATGTGATTGGACAATGAAAGAGCAGCAGCACACTGATGGATGTGATTGAACAATGAAAGATCAGCAGCATACAGATGGATGTGACTGGACATTGAAAGACAAGCAGCACACAGATGGATGTGATTGGACAATGAATGAGAAGCAGCACACAGATGGATGTGATTGAATATTGAAAGAGCAGCAGCACACAGATGGATGTGATTGGACAATAAAGGAAAAGCTGCACACAGATGGATGTGATTGGACAATGAATGAAAAGCAGCACACAGATGGATGTGATTGGACAATGAATGAGAAGCAGCACACAGATGGATGTGATTGGACAATTAATGAGAAGCAGCACACAGATGGATGTGATTGGACAATTAAAGAGAAGCAGCACACAGATGGATGCGATTGGACAATGAATGAAAAGCAGCACACAGATGTATGTGATTGGACAATGAATGAAAAGCAGCACACAGATGTATGTGATTGGACAATGAATGAAAAGCAGCAAATTAATATGTGCAACTGGACAATATAAGAGAAGCCTGTAAGGCCTGCGGGTGGATCAGATCCTTGACTTACGGTGCCACTTCACTGGATGGCCTGGGGGTGAGGGAGGGGGAGACAGAGGGCCTAAAAAAAATGAAGGCGACGTCACAGAACATGTGACCAGCTCCAGGTTAGCTCTGCCCCCCCACCCAGGCATACATACATAGAAGGGGAGCATGCAAACCGTGGTGGCAACGCTGCAGAGGATCCATGAGCCCACAGATTATTGCCACCACCAACTGTGGATGACTGACAGGCTGAACAAACCATTTATTTCTAAGGAAAGATTTTAGACCTAAACAAAGGGCACACAAACAATTATTATTAGGAAGGGTTTAATTTTTTGGGATTAAGTGGTATATTCTTGCATCCATTTTTTTTTCCTTCTTACAGTGAAAGCAGCGGTCTCTCTGCAGAGGTCTGACACACCCTCTGTAATCAGCAAAGCTTGTGCTCTTTGCTAATAGGAGAACTTTGGCTTTGTGTCAGCAGAGGGTGTATAGACCTCTGCAGAGAGAACACTGATGAGATCTAAGAAGGAAAAAAAAAACAGTAAACCGCATGAGCTTTACTGATAGGAGAGCTCTGGTTTTGTTTCAGCAGGGGGAGTATATACCTCTGTAGAGAGACCTATGTTTTCACTGCAAGAAGGAAAAAAAGTAAAGAGCATGAGCTTCGCTGATGCGAAAGCTCTGGTTTTGTCTTGGCAGAGGGCGTGTCACACCTCTGCAGAGAGACCACTGCTTACACTGGAAGGGGGGGGGGGGGGGGAAGTAAGGAGCATGAGCATTGTTGAGAGGAAAGCTCTAGTTTTGTCTCAGCAGAGGGCATATAGACCTCTGCAGAGAGACTACTGCTTCCACTGTAACAAAGAGAAAAAAAAAAGTAAAGTAAGAGCATTGTTGGTAGGAGAGCTCTGGTTTGTCTCAGCACAGGACGTATAGACTTCTGCAGAGAGACCACTGCTTCCACTGTAAGAACGAAAAAAAAAAAAAAGGAAAGAGCATGAGCTTTGCTGATACAACAGCTCTGGTTTTGTCTCGGCAGAGTGTGTCAGACCTCTGCAAAGAGACCACTGCTTACACTGTAAGAAGGAAAAAAAAATTAAAGAGCATGAGAATTGTTGATAGGAGAGCTCTAGTTTTGTCTCGGCAGAAGGCGTATAGACCTCTGTAGAGAGACCGCTGTTTCTACTGTAAAAGAAAAAAGCACACAAGGAATGAGCATGAGCCTTGCTGATACGACAGCTGTGGTTTTGTCTCGGTAGAGGGCGTGTCAGACCTCTGCAGAGAGACCACTGCTTCTTCATAGATGTATGCAATGCTGGACACAATAACCAAAAGCAAGTCATTTACACACAATACACAGGTACGTTTAACCAGCACTTACACCATTATTCTAAGCATGTGAAAGACCCTCTACTGAATGAACATCTGCCCTGGCACATCATAGTATTCACTCGGCACTCCAAGAAATAACAGAATCCAACTGCAATATTCTTGAACTGTCAAAACCTCCACTATTATTATCACACGACACACAGGAGGATATATCTTATAGTCATCACAATCTGCATAATAACACACACCAATAATAATGTGAGCATTACAGCATGAAATAGACACATCATCTGACAGCGTCACAGCAGAGAATTAATAAATTACCAAAGCTATGGGAAGATGGGAAGGAACACACCCCATTGGAACCATAATGCACAGGGGGTTGCAGAGAAGCCGTAAATGCAACCAATCGATGAGCCCATATCAGGGGCGGACTGACCATTTGGAAACTCTGGCACTGCCTGAGGGCCCGGGGTCAGTAGGGGGCCCCATGAGATGCCCCTGGTACCTTTTTCATAGGCTTTTTTGAGTTTGGGAAAGGACACAGGGGCCCCTTGATCTCCTATTGCCCGGGGGCCCCATGAGTTGTCAGTCTGCCCCTGGCCCATATAGACTTGGTAAGAGTCCCAGTGTCAGAGCGTCCCCTTTAGCATAGGAAGGCCCCTCCTCGACCATATTCAGGCTCCTCGTTTTAAGCCCTGTTTCTGGCAACTTTCCCGAATTGGTCAGGCACCACGCCCACTCCAAGAGGAGTTAGCAGAAAGATTCCTTGAGGATAACAGAGTCACACCCAGCCACTACACTGAACAAACAACGGTATCTCGTAATATCACTTTTGCTTCAAATCAGCTTATCTACCCTAAACTTAAAGATTTCTAACTTCTCAAACAAGTAGACATCTTTAAATGCACAAATATGTTCTTATTATCTATTTATTTCAGGTACTTATATAGCACCATCAATTTATGCAGCACTTTACATATATATTGTACATTCACATCAGTCCCAAACCCTCAAGGGGTGTACAATCTAAGGTCCCTAACTCACATTCATACATACACATACTAGGGCCAATTTAGACAGGATCCAATTAACCTACCAGCATGTCTTTGGAGTGTGGGAGGAAACCTGAGTACCCGGAGGAAAACCACGCAAGCACAGGGAGAACACGCAAACTCCAGGCAGGTGGTGACATGGTTGGGATTTGAACCAAGGACCCTAGTACTGCCAGGCGGAAGTGCTAACCATTTAGTCACTGTGCTGCCCATCCCACTAACACTTATCTACTTTCACCCCCTTCCTGTCCAGGCCAATGTCCAGCTTTCAGCGCTATCACACTTTGAATGACAATTGCGCGGTCATGCAACACTGTACCTATATGAATTTTTTAGCATTTTTTTGAGACAGATAAAACTTTATTTTGGTGGTATTTATTCACCACTGGGATTTTTATTTTTTTGCTAATAAATGAAAAAGTCCAAACATTTTGAAAAAAAGTGTTTTTCTTATAAAATTTTGCAAATAAATAATATTTCATCATAAATCTTGGCCAAAATGTATTCAGTTATCTTTTTAGTAAAAAAAATGACCCAAATTAGTTTATAACCAAAAATTATATTTTTTCAAAATGTTTTTTTACATTAATTTTATTGTTTAATTTTTTTAACATACCATCACCCTAGCAGTACAGTGTCACCATAGTGACACTGTACTACTTGTGGGGAATGATGATTTTTTTTTTTTTTACACCGATTGCTTTCACACATAAAGGCTGTAAAAGCAATCATTTCTCTTTCTCTCTGGCTGCTTTCTTGCAGCCATTGAAAAATACCATGAGAGCTGTGACTGGTCACAGCTTGTCACATGGTACAAGGCTGTTGTGAATAGCCTTGTACCATGTGATCTCTGTGATCATTCACAGATTTCACATGTAGTAAGCAATGATGTCAGAAGTGACATCTTGCTTACTACTCTTCATGTGATCACTGATTGGCCAATCAGTGATCACATGATCGGGACCTCACACAGAAGTCCCGTACAACGATCGGTGTTCTTACGGACACAGCGGGCACCGGATTGCAGTGCTGCGCACTCCCAGGGAGCGCGCACAAGTAGGGAGCGGGCAGGACGATTATAAATGGACACCCGACCCTGCACTGCCACCGTCCGGCCGTTTATGTACATGGGCCGGATGGGAAGGGGTTAAGCAGTCTAATGTCTTGTGACTCTGTTCCTTTAGCCTAGAGATATGACATCCATGTAATTTCTCGTGCTTCTGGCATCTGAGCAATGATGCTTTATTGTAAAAATTCCCCAGAAAACAAAGGGTCCAAGACCAACACATTTCATAGGCATTACAATAGAGCACAAAGTCCCACCTTGCAGCATGCTGCCAGGGGACAGGCCTTGAGGTTTTTGATCAAACCTGATGGATGTTTGTCTGCAGTAGGGGCATTAGAGTGTAAGCTCCTCTGCCGCAGAGACTTATGGGGTCCATACCTGTACTGGAACTTGTCCATGGCGCTGGACATGTGTTTGGGGTAGTTGGTGTCACAGATGTACAGGTTGTAGTCATTCTCCGGCACCAGGTCCACGTCGTGCAGGATCAGGCAGTCCCAGTCGTCGTAGCGTAGGGCTTCCCGGACGCCGATGTTCAGAAGCTTCGCCCGATTAAACGTGGCGTTCCCGGCCTGGCAAGATAAAGGCAGCGCTTAGCGAGTAAATGGAAGAAAATCTGTCTTCTGCAGTAATAACAGCCGTAACTATTTCACGGATCATTACAAGCCGCGGCAGCAAACGCCGCGCGCGGGAAAAAAGAGACCAGACCGAAACTTTATTACTCTTACTGGGATTCGTCACAGGAACACAGAATATAAAAAAGCGTTTATTATCTTTTAAAATGGGCAGTTAAAGCTACCGTGCCATTTAAAGTGAACTTTTTTTTTTGTCTATGCACTGCAAGGATTTTGGGCAAATTCACTGCAGATTCTTACCTGCATCTGTCCTGCAGATACCCGGCAAGGTCATTTCACTAACTGCCTTGCCAAAGGATGAAAGTCTCACTGCAGCGGCCCTAAGGTAAAGGTGGAGGGTTGCTGACAACCAATCACAGTGGTACCCCTGTACAAATCATTAGTAATACCTCATCTGGAATATGCAGTTTAATTTTGGGCACCAATTCACAAAAAGAACATTGGGGAACTGGAGAAAGTACAGAGAAAGGCAACCAAACTGATAAGAGGCATGGAGGAGATCAGCTATGAAGAAATATTAGAGGAACTGAATTTATTCTCTCTTGAGAAGAGGAGATTAAGGGGGGATATGATCACCATGTATAATACATAAGGGGGGGATATGATCACCATGTATAATACATAAGGGGGGATATGATCTCCATGTATAATACATAAGGGGGGATATGATCACCATGTATAATACATAAGGGGGATATGATCTCCATGTATAATACATAAGGGGGGATATGATCTTCATGTATAATACATAAGGGGGGATATGATCTCCATGTATAATACATAAGGGGGGATATGATCTCCATGTATAATACATAAGGAGGGATATGATCTCCATGTATAATACATAGGGGGGGATATGAGCTCCATGTATAATACATAAGGGGGGATATGAGCTCCATGTATAATACATAAGGGGGATATGATCACCATGTATAATACACAAGGGGGATATGATCACTATGTATAATACATAAGGGGGGATATGATCTCCATGTATAATACATAAGGGGGGATATGATCTCCATGTATAATACATAAGGGGGGATATGATCTCCATGTATAATACATAAGGGGGGATATGATCTCCATGTATAATACATAAGGGGGATATGATCTCCATGTATAATACATAAGGGGGGGATATGATCACCATGTACAATACATAAGGGGGGGATATGATCTCCATGTACAATACATAAGGGGGATATGATCACCATGTATAATACATAAGGGGGGATATGATCACCATGTATAATACATAAGGGGGGATATGATCACCATGTATAATACGTAAGGGGGGATATGATCTCCATGTATAATACGTAAGGGGGGATATGATCTCCATGTATAATACATAAGGGGGATATGATCTCCATGTATAATACATAAGGGGGGGATATGATCACCATGTATAATACGTAAGGGGGATATGATCTCCATGTATAATACGTAAGGGGGATATGATCTCCATGTATAATACGTAAGGGGGATATGATCACCATGTATAATACATAAGGGGGGATATGATCTCCATGTATAATACATAAGGGGGGATATGATCTCCATGTATAATACATAAGGAGGGATATGATCTCCATGTATAATACATAAGGAGGGATATGATCTCCATGTATAATACATAAGGGGGGATATGATCTCCATGTATAATACATAAGGAGGGATATGATCTCCATGTATAATACATAAGGGGGGATATGATCTCCATGTATAATACATAAGGGGGGATATGATCTCCATGTATAATACATAAGGGGGGATATGATCTCCATGTATAATACATAAGGGGGGGATATGATCTCCATGTATAATACATAAGGGGGAATATGATCACCATGTATAATACATAAGGGGGGATATGATCACCATGTATAATACATAAGGGGGGATATGATCTCCATGTATAATACATAAGGGGGGATATGATCTCCATGTATAATACATAAGGGGGATATGATCACCATGTATAATACATAAGGGGGGGATATGATCACCATGTATAATACGTAAGGGGGGATATGATCTCCATGTATAATACGTAAGGGGGGATATGATCTCCATGTATAATACATAAGGAGGGATATGATCTCCATGTATAATACATAAGGGGGGATATGATCTCCATGTATAATACATAAGGAGGGATATGATCTCCATGTATAATACATAAGGGGGGATATGATCTCCATGTATAATACATAAGGGGGGATATGATCTCCATGTATAATACATAAGGAGGGATATGATCTCCATGTATAATACATAAGGAGGGATATGATCTCCATGTATAATACATAAGGGGGGATATGATCTCCATGTATAATACATAAGGGGGGATATGATCTCCATGTATAATACATAAGGGGGGGATATGATCTCCATGTATAATACATAAGGGGGGGGGGGATATGATCACCATGTATAATACATAAGGGGGGATATGATCACCATGTATAATACATAAGGGGGATATGATCTCCATGTATAATACATAAGGGGGGGATATGATCTCCATGTATAATACATAAGGGGGGGGGTATGATCACCATGTATAATACATAAGGGGGGATATGATCTCCATGTATAATACATAAGGGGGGGATATGATCTCCATGTATAATACATAAGGGGGAATATGATCACCATGTATAATACATAAGGGGGGATATGATCACCATGTATAATACATAAGGGGGGATATGATCTCCATGTATAATACATAAGGGGGGATATGATCTCCATGTATAATACATAAGGGGGATATGATCACCATGTATAATACATAAGGGGGGGATATGATCACCATGTATAATACGTAAGGGGGGATATGATCTCCATGTATAATACGTAAGGGGGGATATGATCTCCATGTATAATACATAAGGAGGGATATGATCTCCATGTATAATACATAAGGGGGGATATGATCTCCATGTATAATACATAAGGAGGGATATGATCTCCATGTATAATACATAAGGGGGGATATGATCTCCATGTATAATACATAAGGGGGGATATGATCTCCATGTATAATACATAAGGAGGGATATGATCTCCATGTATAATACATAAGGAGGGATATGATCTCCATGTATAATACATAAGGGGGGATATGATCTCCATGTATAATACATAAGGGGGGATATGATCTCCATGTATAATACATAAGGGGGGGATATGATCTCCATGTATAATACATAAGGGGGGGGGGATATGATCACCATGTATAATACATAAGGGGGGATATGATCACCATGTATAATACATAAGGGGGATATGATCTCCATGTATAATACATAAGGGGGGGATATGATCTCCATGTATAATACATAAGGGGGGGGGTATGATCACCATGTATAATACATAAGGGGGGATATGATCTCCATGTATAATACATAAGGGGGATATGATCTCCATGTATAATACATAAGGGGGGGATATGATCTCCATGTATAATACATAAGGGGGGGGATATGATCTCCATGTATAATACATAAGGGGGGATATGATCACCATGTATAATACATAAGGGGGATATGATCTCCATGTATAATACATAAGGGGGGATATGATCTCCATGTATAATACATAAGGGGGGATATGATCTCCATGTATAATACATAAGGGGGATATGATCTCCATGTATAATACATAAGGGGGGATATGATCTCCATGTATAATACATAAGGGGGGATATGATCACCATGTATAATACATAAGGGGGGATATGATCTCCATGTATAATACATAAGGGGGGATATGATCTACATGTATAATACATAAGGGGGGATATGATCTCCATGTATAATACATAAGGGGGGATATGATCTACATGTATAATACATAAGGGGGATATGATCTCCATGTATAATACATAAGGGGGGATATGATCTCCATGTATAATACATAAGGGGGGATATGATCACCATGTATAATACATAAGGGGGGATATGATCTCCATGTATAATACATAAGGGGGGATATGATCTCCATGTATAATACATAAGGGGGATATGATCTCCATGTATAATACATAAGGGGGGGATATGCTGCAGTAAAGCAACACTTACATTTCCCGTCCCTCCCCCCAACCTCTGACTGGAGAGTGAAAGAAGAAGCAGCAGACTGGTGAGCTCATCCCTGTCACTCTGCTCTCTCCTCCTATCAGCATGTCTCTTGTTAGCCCATAACACCGCAACACAGGTAATTGGCTCCTTGTGCTGCTGTATAGCTCTGCTGTACAGGGAGACTGATACCAACTCACATTCTGATACTTACACGGCTTGTATTAAAAGGATAACTAAAAGGCAAAACTTTTTTTTTTTGTTTCGGAAGGAGTGGTGAGGGATTAGAGCCCCTGTTATGTTTTTATTGCTGTCTGTGCCCCCCTTCCCCCCCCCCCCCATTCGGGAGATCCCCCCTCTCTATTTGTCCTGTTTAATGCCATCACCGAAAGTGAAAGAAAATCCCAAATTTTGGGTTGTCACCAGAACAGGAATAGAGGGGAAATCTTCCAATCAGGTCACTAGTTCTATTGACAACCTGGGTATCTATTTACTCGGCATGATATCAACTTTTATATTTTACTTAAAAACTTGGTATTATATATAGTGTGTTTGTGTGCACTAAAATTCATCTAAGTGTATTTTCTTCAATAAAATTTGTGTTTGAAAAACCACTGCACAAATACTGTGTGACATAAATTGCAACTCATTTTTATATATATATACATACACACACACACACACACATATACATACACACACATATATATATATATATATATATACACACACACACACATACATACACACACACACATATATACACGTGTGTGTGTGGTTAGGGGTTCTAAGTAATAAAAAAAAAAATAAAAAAGATGATTTTTGTATGAGAGAATTGGCGTGGGTGGCAAGTAGTTAAATTTAAAGAACACACCAAATCCCTTCACATAAAGGAGCGTCGGTATAAACAGTGCAAATCCATAAATACCTGTCCAAGCAATATTCCATGTTAACAATGGTCCAGAGTCCAAAGATGAAAACGTCTTCCAGCCTCCGCTGCGTCATTACTCACATAATGAAAGTGTCAATCCCCACCAGAATGCACCTCACAGTTATATCTGATCCAGTGCTGGGACAAGGTCATTTACAGCCCGGGGCGAACATGCCAAATTGTGCCCCACCCCAGGATGTATGAGCATTATGTGTCAGCAAAAATCCTCCCCCCCCCCCCCGCACAAAAAAAAATAAAAAAATCAAGCTTTAATCTGCAGGCCTCTAAGCATAAAATTCCCCCTCCTCCCAGTACAAATCAACACCCCCTGCTGAAATCCCTTCAGCTGATATCATTTCTCCCCCCCCAAATGCCCCAGCACAAATCCCCCACCAAAAAATATCGCCCCTCCTTGCACAGATCTTCTACCCCTCAAATCTCCCCTCTGAGCACAAATCCCCTGCCCCCCCCAATCCAAATCCCACCCTTGCAGAACAAATTCCCTTTCCGCAATCCCCCATCCTAGCACAAGTCCTCTACCCCCCAAATTTCCCTGCTTACGCAAATTCCCCCCAATAATCCTCATTAGTACACCCCAAAAAATATTCCCCTCCTAGCACAAATCTCTTCCCCTCCTCTACCAGATCACTTTTTTCTAGCACAACCCCCCCAAAACCTCCCTCCTAGCACAAATCCTCTTCCACACCCCCCCCCAACATAATTCCCCCCAAATCACCACTCCTAGCACACCTCCACAAATTTCCCCTCCTAGAACAATTCCTACCCCCTGCCACCCCCAAATTCCACCTACCAACACAAATCCCCTCCCCCCAATCGTCTTGTGGTGCCCCCCCCACCTGACATGATTCCCCAGCACCCAGGGCAGCCGCCCCTCCAGCCCACCTCTTGTCCCAGCCTTGAACTGAACCTCTATGCATGGAAGGAGATGTAAGCTGGCAACACGTGTTGCAATTTTTTGGTAATGACAAACCAACCAAAACAAAGATAAAAATGAATTCTACATTAAAACAGATAAAATAAAAACATTTTTTAAAATACAGCTTTTGCTGACAGTCATCTTCAATCCAGCATTTTCCTTGGCAGTATATTTTTTTCTGTGTAATTCTGTTGGCCAGCTTTATTCAATCCATTTCCCCTGAGCCCAGGTCATCCTGGCCCTGCCCCCAGGCCTGTGACTGGAATGGACAGCGAAGAGAGAAGCAGCGCAGGGATAAGCTCATCACTCTGCTCTCTCCTCCTACCTTCTCGTCAGCACATGAACTGATGAGGCTGATACCAGGTCACATCCAGGCACTTACACTGCTTGCATTTAGAAGATACGGATTTATTAATAATTACAACAGCCATCCTCAACCAGGATTCCTCCAGAGGTTGCTAGGGGTTCCTTGAGCTGTGGTTGATTTACCTCCTATCTGATGGTGTCTGCATAGTTCCAGGGCCAACACCATTCTGAAGGACCAATGGCAGTTATCTTTTTAACTATCTCTAAGGGTCACATTCTGACCACCATTGTAAGGAGCATTCTTCCCACTGATCACCAATGTAAGAAGCATTCTTCCCACTGATCACCAATGTAAGAAGCATTCTTCCCACTGATCACCAATGTAAGAAGCATTCTTCCCACTGATCACCAATGTAAGAAGCATTCTTCCCACTGATCACCAATGTAAGGGGCATTCTTCCCACTGATCACCAATGTAAGGAACAATCTTCCCACTGACCACCAATGTAAGGAGCATTCTTCCCACTGACCACCAATGTAAGGAGCATTCTTCCCACTGATCACCAATGTAAGAAGCATTCTTCCCACTGATCACCAATGTAAGAAGCATTCTTCACACTGACCACCAATGTAAGGAGCATTCTTCCCACTGATCACCAATGTAAGGATCATTCTTCCCACTGATCACCAATGTAAGGAGCATTATTCTCACTGATCACCAATGTAAGGAGCATTCTTCCCACTGACCACCAATGTAAGGAGCATTCTTCCCACTGATCACCAATGTAAGGGACATTCTTCCCACTGACCACCAATGTAAGGGACATTCTTCCCACCGACCACCAATGTAAGGAGCATTCTTCTCACTGATCACCAATGTAAGGGACATTCTTCCCACTGACCACCAATGTAAGGGGCATTCTTCTCACTGATCACCAATGTAAGGGACATTCTTCCCACTGACCACCAATGTAAGGAGCATTCTTCCCCCGACCACCAGCATAGGGAGCATTCTTCTCTCTGATCACCAATGTAAGGAGCATTCTTCCCACTGATCACCAATGTAAGGAGCATTCTTCCCACTGACCAACAATTTAAGGAACATTCTTTCTACTGACCACCAATGAAAAGGGCATTCTTCCCACTGATCACCAATCTAAGGAACATTCGTCCCACTGACCGCCAATATAAGACGCAATCTTCCCACTGATCACCGATGTAAGGAGCATTCTTACCACTGATCACCGATGTAAGAAGCATTCTTCCCACTAATCACCAATGTAAGGAGTATTCTTTCCACTGCTCCCCAATGTAAGGGACATTCTTCCCATTGACCACCAATGTAAGGGGCATATTTCCCACTGACCACTAATGTAAGGAGCATTCTTCCCACTGACCACCGATGTAAGGGGCATATTTCCCACTGACCACTAATGTAAGGAGCATTCTTCCCACTGACCACTAATGTAAAGAGCATTCTTCCCACTGACCACCGATGTAAGGGGCATTCTTCCACTAACCACCAATAAATTGGTTTTAGCATGGGTTCCCCAAGACTTGAAAATGATTTCAAAAGGTTCCTCTAAGCCAGTGGTCTCCAACTGTGGCACAGGGGCTAGATGCATCCCTTTACTTGCCTTTATCCAGCACTTGGTACATTATTTATTCCACTGATATGAGATACTATTCCTCCCACTGACACCAATGATGGGGCACTATTCCTGCCTATAATACCAAACATGGGGCAATCTTTACTTCCAGTGATCCCAGAACTACAGCTCGCAGTCCAGCCCCCTTAAAGTCTGAAGGACAATAAACTGACCCTGTGTTTAAAAAGTTTGGAGACCCCTACTCTAAGGTAGAAAGTTTGAGATAGGCTGTATAGACCATGGTAAAAGTAAAGGGTTAAGTTGACTCTAGAGAGAGAAGTTTCTTGGTGGCCTGATTTCTTTCTGATAAGGTTGGATGTACTTTAGGTGATCACAGCAGTCCATCTTGTGAACTTAGATAAGGTAGAAGATGCTAATTTGGCCAAACGCCTGGAATCAACCGAAGCCTATCTTATCACAAGAGTTTCAGATTATCTGTTCTGCCACTACAAATTGGAAGTTTTTATATGGAAATAATTTCCTTGAAAACAAAGAATGATGTAAATGAGATGGATGAATACACTGATCATTAACCAGTTCAGCTCTTGTACCCGTGTGCCCTTTTTGGACCGAGGCAATTTTTACATTTCTGCTATGGGCTAGTATATTTGGCAATAACTTTGACATTACTTAAAGATGAATTCCAGGTATTATAATTTTCACATACTTGCATTGGTCCAATGTAAGTATGTATATACTAAATTCCTGTGGGATCCCTCTAGATCAGTGGTTCTCAACCTTCCTAATGCCGCGACCCTTTAATACAGTTCCTCATGTTGTGGTGACCCCTAACCATAAAATTATTTTCGTTGCTACTTCAGAACTGTAATTTTGCAGTGGGAGGAGTAGTGCCACATCATTGGTATCAGTGGGAGGAATAGTGTCCCATCGTTGGTATCAGTGGGAGGAATAGTGCTCCATCGTTGGTGTCAGTGGGAGGAATAGTGTCCCATCGTTGGTATCAGTGGGAGGAATAGTGTCCCATCGTTGGTATCAGTGGGAGGAATAGTGTTCCATCATTGGTATCAGTGGGAGGAATAGTGCCCATCATTGGTATTAGTGGGAGGAATAGTGCCCCATCATTGGTATTAGTGGGAGGAATAGTGTCCCATCGTTGGTATCAGTGGGAGGAATAGTGCCACATCATTGGTATCAGTGGGAGGAATAGTGCTCCATCATTGGTGTCAGTGGGAGGAATAGTGTCCCATCGTTGGTATCAGTGGGAGGAATAGTGCCACATCATTGGTATCAGTGGGAGGAATAGTGCTCCATCATTGGTGTCAGTGGGAGGAATAGTGTCCCATCGTTGGTATCAGTGGGAGGAATAGTGTTCCATCATTGGTATCAGTGGGAGGAATAGTGCCCCATCATTGGTATCAGTGGGAGGAATAGTGCCCCATCATTGGTATCAGTGGGAGGAATAGTGTCCCATTGTTGGTATCAGTGGGAGGAATAGTGCCACATTGTTAGTGTCAGTGGGAGGAATAGTGCCACATTGTTAGTGTCAGTGGGAGGAATAGTGCCCCATCATTGGTGTCTGTGGGGGGGGGATAGTGCCCCATCATTAATACTAGTGCGGGGGGGAATTGTGCCCCATCATTGGTGTCAGTGGGGGGGGGGGGGCGGGGGTAGTGCCCCATCGTTGGTGTCAGTGGGGGGAGGAATAGTGCCCCATCGTTGGTGTCAGTGGGGGGAGGAATAGTGCCCCATCGTTGGTGTCAGTGGGGGGAGGAATAGTGCCCCATCGTTGGTGTCAGTGGGGGGAGGAATAGTGCCCCATCGTTGGTGTCAGTGGGGGGAGGAATAGTGCCCCATCGTTGGTGTCAGTGGGGGGAGGAATAGTGCCCCATCGTTGGTGTCAGTGGGGGGAGGAATAGTGCCCCATCGTTGGTGTCAGTGGGGGGAGGAATAGTGCCCCATCGTTGGTGTCAGTGGGGGGAGGAATAGTGCCCCATCGTTGGTGTCAGTGGAGGGAGGAATAGTGCCCCATCGTTGGTGTCAGTGGAGGGAGGAATAGTGCCCCATCGTTGGTGCCAGTGGGGGGGGGGGGGTGGAGGAAATAGTGCCCCATCATTGGTGTCAGTGGGAGGAATAATGCCCCATCATTGGTATTAGTGACACCAATGATGGGGCATTATTCCTCCCACTGACACCAATGATGGGGCACTATTTCCTCCACCCCCCCCCCCCCCCCCACTGGCACCAACGATGGGGCACTATTCCTCCCTCCACTGACACCAACGATGGGGCACTATTCCTCCCCCCACTGACACCAACGATGGGGCACTATTCCTCCCCCCACTGACACCAACGATGGGGCACTATTCCTCCCCCCACTGACACCAACGATAGGGGAACTATTCCTCCCCCCACTGACACCAACGATGGGGCACTATTCCTCCCCCCACTGACACCAACGATGGGGCACTACCCCCGCCCCCCCCCCACTGACACCAATGATGGGGCACAATTCCCCCCCGCACTAGTATTAATGATGGGGCACTATCCCCCCCCCACAGACACCAATGATGGGGCACTATTCCTCCCACACTGACACCAATGATGGGGCACTATTCCTCCCACTGATACCAACAATGGGACACTATTCCTCCCACTGATACCAATGATGGGGCACTATTCCTCCCACTGATACCAATGATGGGGCACTATTCCTCCCACTGATACCAATGATGGAACACTATTCCTCCCACTGATACCAACGATGGGACACTATTCCTCCCACTGATACCAACGATGGGACACTATTCCTCCCACTGACACCAATGATGGAGCACTATTCCTCCCACTGATACCAATGATGTGGCACTATTCCTCCCACTGATACCAACAATGGGACACTATTCCTCCCACTGACACCAATGATGGGGCACTATTCCTCCCACTAATACCAATGATGGGCACTATTCCTCCCACTGATACCAATGATGGAACACTATTCCTCCCACTGATACCAACGATGGGACACTATTCCTCCCACTGACACCAATGATGGAACACTATTCCTCCCACTGATACCGACGATGGGACACTATTCCTCCCACTGATACCAACGATGGGACACTATTCCTCCCACTGATACCAATGATGTGGCACTACTCCTCCCACTGCAAAATTACAGTTCTGAAGTAGCAACGAAAAAAATTTTATGGTTGGGGGTCACCACAACATGAGGAACTGTATTAAAGGGTCGCGGCATTAGGAAGGTTGAGAACCACTGTTCTAGAGGGATCCCACAGGAATTTAGTATATACATACTTACATTGGACCAATGCAAGTATGTGAAAATTATAATACCTGGAATTCATCTTTAAGTAATGTCAAAGTTATTGCCAAATATACTGGGCCAACATCAATTGGCAAGCCAGAGGTGTGAGAGTGTTGATCTTTTTAGCGGTCTGTAATTGTGGCATTCTGAACAGCACTGTAATTGCTCCATTCTTACTGACTACCAATGTAAGGAGAATTTTTCTCACTGACCCCAGTGAACTGGTTTTAGAAAGGGTTCCCCAATATTTTAAAGTTATTTTAGGGGTTCCTCTGGGGGTAAGGTTGAAAAAAGCTGCTCTAAAGCTGGAGATCACGAATAGATACCACTACTCCAGGGATCTCTACTAGCTTCCCCATCCCATGTAAAGTGGCTGCCCTGCTGAATTGTGAAGATAGGAGTGTAGGAATATTGTTATAAATATATACGGCAGCACAGTGGCTAAATGGTTAGCACTTCAGCCTGGCAGTACTCGGGTCATTGGTTCGAATCCCAACCACGGCACCACCTGCCTGGAGTTTGCATGTTCTCCCTGTGCTTGCGTGGGTTTCCTCCGGGTACTCCGGTTTCCTCCCACCTCCAAAGACATGCTGGTAGGTTAATTGGCTCCTGTCTAAATTGTCCCTAGTATGTATGAATGTGAGTTAGGGACCTTAGACTGTACGCCCCTTGAGGGTTAGGGACCTTAGACTGTACGCCCCTTGAGGGTTAGGGACCTTAGATTGTACACCCCTTGAGGGTTAGGGACCTTAGATTGTACGCCCCTTGAGGGTTAGGGACCTTAGACTGTACGCCCCTTGAGGGTTAGGGACCTTAGACTGTACGCCCTTGAGGGTTAGGGACCTTAGACTGTACGCCCCTTGAGGGTTAGGGACCTTAGATTGTACACCCCTTGAGGGTTAGGGACCTTAGATTGTACGCCCCTTGAGGGTTAGGGACTGATGTGAATGTACAATATATATGTAAAGTGCTGCGTAAATTGACAGCGCTATATACTGTAAGTACCTGAAATAAATAAATATACTGTATGTGGTGTATTCTCACATTATTGACTAGGCCAGGATAGGACTGAGCCAGACGTATTTTACACAACAAATGCATAACCAAGGACACTTTGCTATGTTAATTTTATGAGGTAATTTGCAAGCTTGCAGGGGTGATAAAATGCAGATAACTCAGTCAGATGTGAAAGGACTACAATCTACTATCTAATAACATAAAAAGGGTTATTAACCACTTCATGTCTGAACACTTTCACCCCCTTTCTGCCCAAGCCAATTTTCAGCTTTCAGCGCTGTCACGCTTTGAATGAGAATTGCGCGGTCATGCAACACTGTACCCATATGAATTTTTTTGCATTTTTTTTTGAGACAGATAAAACTTTATTTTGGTGGTATTTATTCACCACTGGGATTTGTATTGCTATATAAATGAAAAAGTCCAAAAATTCTGGAAAAAAAAGTGTTTTTCTTATAAAATTTAGCAAATAAATAATCTTTCTTCATAAATCTTGGCCAAAATGTATTCAGTTATCTTTTTAGTAAAAAAAAAAAAAAACAAATGACCCAAATTATTTTATAAACAAAAACTATAATTTTTCTAAATTATTTTTTACATTTTTTATATTATTATTTATGGTTTTTTTTAACATACTGTCTCCCTAGTAGTACAGTGTCACCATGGTGACACTGTACTACTTGTGGGGGGTAATGAAGATTTCTTTTACACCCATAAATGCTGTAAAATCAATAATTTCTCCTTCTCTCTGGCTGCATTCTTGCAGCCATTGAGAAATACTGTGAGAGCTGTGATTGGTCACAGCTTGTCACATGGTACAAGGCTGTTGTGAATATCCCTGTACCATGTGACCTCTGTGATCATTCACAGATTTCACTAGTTGTAAGAAATGTCAGCAACTGACATCTTGTTTACTACTATTCATGTGATCACTGATTAGCCAATCAGTGATCACATCATCGGACCTCACACAGAGGACACCGGATCGTAGTGCCGTGCGCTCCTGGGGAGCGTGCACAGGCTGCGAATGCGGGCGCCGTTTACGAACGGCAACCCGCTCCTGCACTGCTCCCGTCCGGCCGTTTATATACATGGGCCGGACGGGAAGGGGTTAAGCATGGTGAATAGCATTCTTCAAAGGGTACCTTATCTAAATTAATAGTAAAAGAATGCAGTTTAGGAAATATCTAGACAACTAGAATTTATGATTGCATCTGTCCAAGCCCAAAAGCCATTACCCGTCACCCAGAAGATCAAAGGGGCTACTAAAAGTGGCCAGAGTGCTTGCCATTGTACTGAATGGTAAAATGTGTGCATTAACCCCTTGGCACTGGTCCTTTAACCACTTCCAGTCCGGACACTTTCCCCCCCCTTCCAGTCCGGACACTCCCCCCCCCCCCCCCTTCCTGTCCAGGCCAATTTTCAGCTTTCAGCGCTATCACACTTTGAATGACAATTGCGCGGTCATGCAACACTGTACCCATATGAATTTTTTACCATTTTTTTGAGACAGATAAAACTTTATTTTGGTGGTATTTATTCACCGCTGGGATTTTTATTTTTTTTTGCTATGTAAATGAAAAAGTCCAAAAATTTTGAACAAAAGTGTTTTTCTTATAAAATTTTGCAAATAAATAATCTTTCATCATAAATCTTGGCCGAAATGTATTCCGTTATCTTTTTATTAAAAAAAAAAAAATAAGCCAAATTAGTTTACAACCAAAAATTATAATTTTTAAACTTTTTTTTACATTTTTATTTTTTTTTTATATTAATGTTTTTTTTTTTACATACTGTCACCCTAGCAGTACAGTGTCACCATGGTGACACTGTACTACTTGTGGGGGGTGATGAAGATTTTTTTTTTTTTTTTATTTACAGTGATTGCTTTTACACCCATATAGGATGTAAAAGCAATGATTTTTCTTTCTCTCTGTCTGCATTTTTGCAGCCATTGAGAACTACTGAGTGAGCTGTGATTGGTCACAGCTTGTCACATGGTACAAGGCTGTTATAAATAGCCTTGTACCATGTGACCTCTGTGATCATTCACAGATTTCACACGTAGTAAGCAATGATGTCACAAGTGACATCTTGCTTACTACTTTGCATGTGATCACTGATTGGCCAATCAGTGATCACATGATCGGGAGAGGTCCCGTCCGACGATCGGTGTTTCACTGTGTCCAGAGGACACAGTGGGCACCGGATCGTGGTGCTGCGCGCTCCCAGGGAGCGTGCACAGCTAGAAATGGCGGGTGTCGTTTATGAACGGCAACCCGCCCCTGGAGTGCCACCGTCCTGCCGTTTACAAACAGCAGGCGGACGGCAAGTGGTTAAGGGTTTCAGAATCCGGGAGGCAGGGTGGGATTTAGAGTCATGTGACTGCCATGACGTCACATGATTGGGAAAGGTCCCAATCGAAAGAGGAGACCAGGACCTTTCCGTGTGTACCGGACATGTGTGCTGGGAGCGCATAGAGCATGGAACAGCAGAAGTGATGAACTTTCTTGTGAACGAAGGCGTAAAACCCGCAGATATCTGCTGAAGACTTCAAGCTCAGTACGGCGATGAGACGCTCAGCTGCAGTAAGACATCTGAATGGTGTAAATGTTTCAAAGATGGCCGTACTTTCGTCAGTGATGATCTTGGCCCAGGGGCGGACTGACCATTTGAAAACTCGGGCACTGCCCGAGGGCCCGGGGTCAGTAGGGGGCCCCATGAGATGCCCCTGGTACTTTTTTTCATAGGCTTTTTTGAGTTTGGGCAAGGACACAGAGGCCCCATGATCCCCAATTGCCCGGGGGCCCCACGAGTTGTCAGTCCGCCCCTGTCTCGGCCGTGGCGATTCCCAGCCCACAGCAGTCATTCCTGTGAACATTCAGTGCTGATTCTGGATAAGCGACGCAGAACCTGTCGTGATATTGCACAAGAGACGAATCTTTCTGTGGGAATGACTAAGTGAAGCAAGCCGTCCCGGTTTTACTTGAATATCCCTCATAATATTGGGAGGCAACGAGGCTGGAATCTGGAGCAGCGGCGTGTCAAGTTTCAGGGACGATAATCAAGCTCCTCGGTAGTCATGGACTTCGTTTAGAACAAGTCCTTGCCTGTAGTCAGCCAGTCCTGTAGCTAGTTACAACAATTAGAGGTGACTTTCTAATCCAGCACCCATTTATTTATTTATTTCAGGTACTTGTATAGCGCCATTAATTTACATATATTATTATTACACGATATTTATAAAGCGCCAACAGTTCGCTCAGCGCTGTACATTACAATGGGAGACAGAACATGTGACAGTACAATAACAATACAATGCAAAACACGAGGGGATCGAGGGCCCTGCTCCTTGGAGCTTACATATATATTGTACATTCACATCAGTCCATAACCCTCAAGGGGCGTACAATCTAATGTGTATTACATTCATACATACACATACTAGGGACCATTCAGACAGGATCCAATAAACCTACCATCATGTTTTATGGCGTGTGGGAGGAAACTGGAGTAACCAGAGGAAACCCATGCAGGCACAGGGAGAACATGAATACTCCAGGAAGGTGTGCTGTGGCTGGGAATTGAACCAACAACCCTAGGACTACCAGGCAGAAGTGCTAACCATTTAGCCACTGTGCTACCCCATTAAATGCCTGTATACATTCCAGAATATGATACAAAGGTCACGGTATATCCCTATAAGTATCAATAATGTATATGTAACACCACTACTCTCTAGGACCAAATAAATGTGTATACTCTGAAAGGGGGGCATGCATAAAGGGGGGCATGTCAGACCCATTACGCTTTAGAATTACAGCTTCTAGAGCAGCTTTTCTCATTTGTACTCCAGAGGAACCCTTGAAATCATTTTTCAAGTCTTCAGGAACCCCCTGCTAAAACCAGTTCATTGGTGGTAAGTGTGAAAATACCCTTTACACTAAAGTGGTGATCAGAATGCCACCCTTAAAGCATTACTAAACCCCGGACCCCGCATTCACTAGATCCGGTCTCCCCGGACCCTGCATTCACTATATCCGATCTCCCCGGACCCTGCATTCACTAGATCCGGTCTCCCCGGACCCTGCATTCACTAGATCCGGTCTCCCCGGACCCTGCATTCACTAGATCCGGTCTCCCCGGACCCTGCATTCACTAGATCCGGTCTCCCCGGACCCTGCATTCACTAGATCCGGTCTCCCCGGACCCTGCATTCACTAGATCCGGTCTCCTCGAACCCTGCATTCACTAGATCCGGTCTCCCCGGACCCTGCATTCACTAGATCCGGTCTCCCCGGACCCTGCATTCACTAGATCCGGTCTCCCCAGACCCCACATTCACTATATGCTGTCTCCCCGGACCCTGCATTCACTATATCCGGTCTCCCCGGACCCTGCATTCACTATATCTGGTCTTCCCGAACCCTGCATTCACTAGATCCGGTCTCCCCGGACCCTGCATTCACTATATCTGGTCTCCCCGAACCCTGCATTCACTAGATCCGGTCTCCCCGGACCCTGCATTCACTAGATCCGGTCTCCCCGAACCCCGCATTCACTATATCTGCTCTCCCCGGACCCCGCATTCACTATATCTGCTCTCCCCGGACCCCGCATTCACTATATCTGCTCTCCCCGAACCCCGCATTCACTATATCTGCTCTCCCCGGACCCCGCATTCACTATATCTGCTCTCCCCGGACCCCGCATTCACTATATCTGGTCTCCCCAGACGCTGCATTCACTATATCTGGTCTCCCCAGACGCTGCATTCACTATATCTGGTCTCCCCGGATCCTGCAATCACTATATCTGGTCTCCCCAGACCCTGTATTCACTATATCTGGTCTCCCCGGACCCTGCATTCACTATATCTGGTCTCCCCGGACCCTGCATTCACTATATCTGGTCTCCCCGGACCCTGCATTCACTAGATCCGGTCTCCCCAGACCCCGCATTCACTATATCTGCTCTCCCCAGACCCTGCGTTCACTATATCTGGTCTCCCCAGACGCTGCATTCACTATATCTGGTCTCCCCAGACGCTGCATTCACTATATCTGGTCTCCCCGGATCCTGCAATCACTATATCTGGTCTCCCCAGACCCTGCATTCACTATATCTGGTCTCCCCGGACCCTGCATTCACTATATCTGGTCTCCCCGGACCCTGCATTCACTATATCTGGTCTCCCCGGACCCTGCATTCACTATATCTGGTCTCCCCAGACCCTGCATTCACTATATCTGGTCTCCCCGGATCCTGTAATCACTATATCTGGTCTCCCCGGACCCTGCATTCACTATATCTGGTCTCCCCGGACCCTGCATTCACTATATTGGGTCTTCGGCAGTACACAGAACTTGGAAATGCAATTATGAAAAAAAATATAAACTACACAGTACCTTTTCTCAGCAGTTAGAGCAGTCTCATGACTTCTAACAGTGTCCAGCCAAGTACTGGGTAAAGCTTGTAGGAGGAGTTTTCATTCTCCTCTGAATGTCCTATGAGGCTGCATGCCCCTGACCCTCTGTCTGGACAGTGCTGATTGGCCTGTGTTGATCAAATTCATTTTCCCAAGAAAAAGCAAAAACACTCTAGCAGTACACACCAAACTGAGCATGTGCAGTGTCCCCAAAGCTGTGTTCTATCAGGAGATGAAATGGGAAACATGAAAGAAGGGGAGAATCAGAGAAAACAGGACCATCAGTGCAGCCTCATCAGTGGCCAATCAGTGCAGTCTCATTAGTGGCCCATCAGTGCAGCCTCATCAGTGGCCCATCAATGTACTTTTTCATGCATTTAGCAAAAAATAAAACCCCAGTAGTCATTAAATACTACTAAAAAAGCTCCATTTGTCTCAAAAAATGCAAAAAATGTTGTATGGATACAGTGTTGCATGACCGTGCAATTGTCATTTCAAGTGTGACAGCACAGAAAGCTGAAAATTGGCCTGGGCAGGAAGGGGATGAAAGTAACCAGTAGGCAAGTGGTTAAAAAATACTGGCCCCTAACTTTTTCAGCTGGCTCCTAGATCCAAAGCAAATTTATCAATCCCTGCACTAAGGTAAAAAAAACCTTCTGGATGCAGCTCCCCACCAGCCCCCCCAAATACTTATCTGAGCTCAAACCTCAATCCAGCGATGTGTGCAAGAGCAGCGGCACCCTCTCCCTGGACAGAGAGGTAGTCATTGGCTCATGCTGCTACCAATCACAGCCAGTAAGGAGAGATCGAGGGGCAGAGCCGAGCCATACTGTGTGTGTCAATGGACACAGAGAGCCGGCTCGGGAGCGAGCATGCACAAATGCCCCCAGAGCAAGTGGCTTGCTCTGGGGGCACTCAGCAGGGGAGGGAGGAGCCAGGAGCAACAGTGGAGGACTCCAGAAAAGTAGGAGTCTGTGTAGATCATTACAAAGAGCAGGCGCAGGAAGTATGATGTTTGTTGTTTAAAAACAAAATGCCTTTAAAATCACGTTAAGTCACTCAGTTATGTGTCTAAATTGACTTTATACATGTAAATACAGGGGTACCTCGGTCTACGAACGCCTCGGTTAACGTCATTTTCGGTTTATGAATGAAAATCCATGGAAAATAATACCTCGGTTTACTCATTTTTTTCGCAATATGAACAGATTAATTGGCTTTCAATGCATTTACTAATTTTTTGTTAATCACGTCCCTGTACAGTATTTATGCCTTTAAAGTGCACTTTATAAAGAGTTTTGAAGAGATAAAAGACTTTCGTTTTTTTTACTTTTTCTGACCTCCGGAACAAATTAATTGGTTTTCAATGCATTCCTATGGGAAACCACGTTTCGGTTTATGAATTTTTCGCAATACGTAAAGTTCCGCAGAATGCACTAAATTCGTAAACCGAGATACGCCTGTAAACTGAATTACGTGTGTAAATAGCATGGGCTATTGAGCTCTGCACTACTATCTATTTACCTATCTACAGTCAAGGACATAAATATTGGCACCCCTGCACAGCACTTTACAATTTAATGCTGCATGAGCTATTACAATTGTGCTGCCAACCTATATTGTAAAGAAAAAAAAAAAGTTATGATGTGGTGGCTGCATTTGTTTTCTTTTTATTTATTTTATTTATTACATCGAGTTTATATAGCGCCAAAGGGGGGACAATAGGGGGGACAATACATGGCACAGTACAACAAAAACAGACAGCGTACGAGGGGTAAGATGGCCCTACTCTTTCAAGCTTACAATCTAGGAGGGAGGGAGTAGTGGAACAATAGGAAGTGGCTGAGGGGAATGAAGTGGCTGAGGGGGATGAAGTGGTGGGAGGAATGAGGGAGGATGGCCGTTAGGTGAGGGTGGGGTAGGCTTCCCTGAAGAGATGGGTTTTGAGGGAGTGCCTGAATGTGGGGAGGGAAGGCGACAGTCGGATGGATTGGGGCAGTGAGTTCCAGAGGATAGGGGAGGACCTGGAGAAGTCCTGCAGTCGTGCATGGGAGGAGGAGACCAGGGAGCAGGATAGAAGGAGGTCCTGTGAGGAGCGAAGGGTACGGGTGGGGTGGTACTTGGGGATCAGGTTGGTGAGGTAGTCAGGGGCAGTGTTGTGAACGGCTTTGTAGGTCAGGATTAGAAGTTTAAATTTGATGCGTTGGGCAATCGGGAGCCAGTGGAGGGAGAGGCAAAGGGGGGTGGCAGAGGTGGAGCGGGTGGTGAGGTGGATGAGTCTAGCCGCTGAGTTCAGGATGGTCTGGAGCGGGGAGAGCCTGCACTGGGGTAGGCCAATGAGAAGAGAGTTGCAGTAGTCAAGGCGTGAGATGATGAGGGAGTGTACGAGTAGTTTGGTGGTGTCTGGGGTGAGGAAGGTACGTATCTTGGCAATATTGCGGAGATGGAGCCTGCATGTGTTTGTAAGTGATTTGACATGAGGCAGGAAGGAGAGGTTTGAGTCAAGAATGACGCCAAGGACTTTGGCTTGCGGGTGGGAATGATAGTGGTGTTGGTGGTGGTGATGGATAGGCTGGGGGGGGGGGGGGGGGTGTGGGGAGGGGGAAAGACGAGGAGTTCGGTTTTGGAGAGGTTAAGCTTGAGGAAATGGAGCGACATCCAGTCAGAGATGTCGTTTAGGAGGTGAGTGATGCGGGCGGAGAATGTGGGGGTGAGGGGAGGGGTGGAGAGGTAGATTTGGGTGTCGTCAGCGTAGAGGTGATAATTGAAGCCATGGGAGTGTATGAGTGTGTCCAGGGAGGAGGTGTAGATGGAGAAGAGAAGGGGTCCAAGGACAGAGCCTTGGGGGACCCCAACAGAGAGGGGGAGGGAGGGGGAGGTGGTACCATTGTAGGTGACGCTGAAGGAGCGTCGGGATAGGTAGGATGAGAACCAGGAGAGAGCGGTATCTCTGATGCCAAGGGAGAGTAGTTTATTAAGGAGGAGGGGGTGGTCGACTGTGTCGAAGGCCGCAGAGAGGTCCAGGAGAAGGACAGAGTAGTCGCCCTTGGCTTTGGCGTTTAGTAGGTCGTTAGTGATTTTGAGGAGGGCAGTTTCAGTCCTTTTTTTTTCTATCCTTCTCCCTTTATTTTCACCTGGTGATCCTGCCAGTAACACACTTCCTGTCCTAGGGTGACAGCACTCACTCACTGTACGGCGGTTGCCACCTTAGAACAGGACTGCAACAACTTCCCCTCTCCTTTCCTCCATAACATAGAGAGGAGGGGTTCTGTAGTCTTGAGATCGCTTAGAGCAATGCAACATTAACAGTGATATACAGGAAGTTATTAGCCATCAAGATTTATGGCAGGATCGACAAGCATTTCTCACATTTATCGAAGTTTTAAGGAAACACTTAATAGTATATTTAACCTCTTGCTGCCCATGCCGCGCATATGTAAGGTGGCGAAGAGGGTGGGATTTTAACATCCATGCACCGCACATATGTCTCAGCACCATATATCTAATGAGAGCATGCTCACTGTGCACTCCCAGCAAAGTCAAAGACAGCACTCAGTCTGCACTAGGACCCTCTGTTTCCTGTACCAAATTGTATTGTAACTGCAATGTCTGCCTTCATTTTGTAACGCACTGAGCAAACTGTTGGTGCTATATAAATCCTGTATAATAATAATAATAATGGCGTACCTCGGTTTACAAAATTTAATTCGTTCTGCGGGACTTTTCGTATTGTGAATAATTCATAAACCGCGCAGTTTCCCATAGGAATGCATTGAAAACCAATTAATCCGTAATGGAGGTCAGAAAAAAGTTAAAAAAAAAAAAAAAAAAAAGTATTTTATCTATTCAAAACTCTTTATAACTTTTCAACACGACACAGTGAGTGATTTGTACTAATTGCTCATGTGGCCATTCATAAATGAAGCAAAATAAACGGTTTACTATGCTTCAGTTTGTGAATAAATAAGAAGCTCTGTACAGCTGAGGCTGCAGAGATGGAGACTGAGGACTGTGTCCTCAATCCCCTTCTCTGTTTCAGAGGTGGATCATCAGAAGTCTGTTTAGACCATGGATATCCCACCAAAGCCCCCCGAAAGGGGCTGCTGAAAAAATTCTACTGTAAATAAATAATAAAATGATGTATATATATATAAAAAAAAAAAAAAAGGCTTTTATCTGTTCAAAACTCTTTATAAAGTGTACTTTAAAAAGGCATAAATACTGTACAGGGACATGATAAAAAAAAATAAAAAAAAATTGTGAATGCATTGAAAACCAATTAATCCGTTCTGGAGGTCAGAAAAAAAAGTCTTCTGTTCAAAACGCTTTATAAAGTGTACTTTAAAAGGCATAGTACTGTACAGGAACATGATAAAAAAAAAAAAAAATCATAAATGCATTGAAAACCAATTAATCCGTTCCGGAGGTCAGAAAAAAGTAAAAAAAGTCTTTTATCTGTTCAAAACTCTTCATAAAGTGCACTTTAAAAGGCATAGTACTGTACAGGGACATGAAAAAAAAAAAATGTAAATGCATTGAAAACTGTTTACTGTAATCCATTCCTGAGGTCAGAAAAAAGTAAAAAAAAAAAAAAAAAAGTCTCATCAGTTCAAACCTCTTTATAAAGACATAGTACTATACAGGGACGTGATTAGAAAACAATTTGTAAATGCATTGAAAACCAATTAATCCATTCGCATTGCAAAAAAAAATTCATAAACCAAGGCATTATTTTCAATGGATTTTCATTCGTGAACCGAAAAATTACGTTAACCGAGGCGTTCGTAAACCGAGGTACGCCTGTAATAATAATACTGATGATCAGGAGTTGGCCGGATCGCCCCCTCCCACTCATGTGACCACTGTGACAGCCAATCACAGTGGTCACATGATCTGCCAATCCTACCACCTGGGCGTACAGACCCTATTAGCCTCCCTAGCGGTCTGATTATGTCCATATTTCTGTGCTCAAAGCGGTACATTTTTTTGCATGGAAATATGTATTTTTTTTAATTGTAGGCCTGTAATTTTTAGGAATAACTCACTGAAATCTGTCCGAACAAGAGTCTAGTAAACATCCCGGGTATGATAAAATTTGAAACACGAAATCATAAATTATAATTTAATAAATAATCATAAAAAATAATAATATAATAATAATAAATGTAATTCAATAATATAATCAAACCAAAAACACTGAAATGTGAAATAGAGCGCCAAGTTCGCACATCGCTGAGCAAAGTCGCAGAATCGTTTTCAGTGTCTGATGATGAATTTCCCCCACGAATCATTATCACTCAATTCTGCAAGTGGTTCTGATTTACTATCGCTGTTCTCTAGCCGGTCTAAAACCAATTTTGACCTAAAGGGACGCTTTTTGGACGCCATGGACGTTTCTCAGTTTCCAGGCAGAAAGAACAGTAAAAATGCAGGCAGGGCGCCGGACAAAGCACTCGGGACAAAATGTATGTGAAATGGTTTGATACAGGAATGTTATACTATGTGATTTTAGTGAATTTAGTGAATGTCACTTTTTCACATTTTCAAATTTCCCGCCAGTTCCGTCCCCCGTACGTCCCGACGTTGCAGGGGATGGAACCCAGATGACAGATGCCGGCATCGGCCGGAGGACATTGCCGGGGACACTGCAGGAGGGACATCGCGGGAGTGCAGGACAAGGTAAGTGATCGAGGGATTCTGGAGCAACGCTGCAGTGTATTCCCGAGTGTAGCTCGGGGTTACCGCTTGTGGTGCTGAAACTTTACCCCGAGCTACACTCAGGAATACCGCCAGGGGGGTTAAAGGGACGCCAAAGAGGCCAAAAAGGGACCAAATAATTAAAGTCCATTGCTGTGGTTTATATAAAAGTCCGGTATTCCCAGCACTGGACAATTCTACCCATCGGGCCGGCCTGGTGTACAAGGATGTGTGCTCCTGCCGGGGATAGCGGGTCCAGAATGAACCTAAAGGCACCTTTACCTGATGGACCACGAAGACGGCGTAGTGCAGCTGCTGGCGCTGTAGGAAGGGGTGCAGGTAGTAAAGCAGCGTCTGCAGGTGGGCCTCCCGGCTCCGGTGCGGAATGATCACCGCCGTTCGGTATCGCCCGTAGCAGTGTTTGGGGCTGAAATACCCGCCAGGCTTCACGTAGCGGTTCCTCAGCTGGACCGTCCTCAGGCTCGGAATTCTGTTGAACCGTATAGTTAGCGGCCCGACTGAAAATGAAAAACGGAAGATACGTAAGACATCCGACAGGTAATATAAAAAGTAACAGAAAAAAAAAAAAGACATCAAGAGGAGAGGTTTTATCTGCCAAAGGATTTTTATTTCTGTCCATCCAGTCTTGAAATTACTCCAGCTCTGTCACACCGGCAGGGGACCTGATTTTTCTCTGATTTTCTGTTCATATTCACCAACAAGTCTTTCTCACACCCCCAGCCTGTGACTTGGCAGTGAAGGAGAAGCAGGAGACTGATGAGCTCATCTATCAGCATGCTTTTTATTAACACATGAGCACTGCAGTACAGCCGAGTGGGTCATTGTGTTGCTTCTCCCTTTCCAAGTCTGAGCTCGGCTGTACAAGGATTGCAAAAGGCTGATACCAGATCATTTACCATTTACTTACATGGCTTGCCGTTAGAAAAAAAAAAAAAACATTTAAAGTGTTACTAAACCCACAACAGTACAATCAGTCTGTAGATGCAGTAAAGCATGCTTGTTATACTCACTGTGGAACCTAAGGGGTTAATCCTCTGCATGTTGTAAAAAGGCAGTTTGATCCTGTCTTCTCTGATCTTCCCCTTCTTCCAGTGTCCCCCTCTTACTTTCTGATAAAACATATCGTGTGGGGCCACTCTGCACATGCTCAGTTTGGTGTGTATCGCTAGAGAGGTTTTTTTTTTTTTTCTTGGGAGAGTGCACGTGATCCACACAGGACCAATCAGCACTGTCCATGCAGAGGTCAGGGGTTCTGCATTCTCCTAGAGCAAAATGAAAACTTCTATAAGCTTTAACATGTGCTCTGCTGGACACTGATTGAAGTCACAAGACTGCTAACTGCTGATAGAAAAGGTATTTAGCAATTTATATTTAATAAAATAATTGCATTTCCCTGTTGTGTGTACTGTGGGAGACCAGATATAGTGAATGCAGGGCCTGGGGAGACCGGATATAGTGAATGCAGGGTCCGGGGAGACCGGATATAGTGAATGCAGGGTCCGGGGAGACCGGATATAGTGAATGCAGGGTCCGGGGAGACCGGATCTAGTGAATGCAGGGTCCGGGGAGACCGGATCTAGTGAATGCAGGGTCCGGGGAGACCGGATATAGTGAATGCAGGGTCCGGGGAGACCGGATATAGTGAATGCAGGGTCCGGGGAGACCGGATATAGTGAATGCAGGGTCCGGGGAGACCGGATATAGTGAATGCAGGGTCCGGGGAGACCGGATATAGTGAATGCAGGGTCCGGGGAGACCGGATATAGTGAATGCAGGGTCCTGGGAGAGCAGAAACAGTGAATGCAGGGTCCGGGGAGACCGGATATAGTGAATGCAGGGTCCGGGGAGACTGGATATAGTGAATGCAGGGTCCGGGGAGACCGGATATAGTGAATGCAGGGTCCGGGGAGACCAGATATGGTGAATGCAGGGTCCGGGGAGACCAGATATGGTGAATGCAGGGTCCGGGGAGACCAGATATAGTGAATGCAGGGTCCGGGGAGAGCAGAAACAGTGAATGCAGGGTCCGGGGAGACTGGATATAGTGAATGCAGGGTCTGGAGAGACCGGATATAGTGAATGCAGGGTCCTGGGAGAGCAGAAACAGTGAATGCAGGGTCCGGGGAGACCAGATATAGTTAATGCAGGGTCCGGGGAGACCAGATATAGTGAATGCAGGGTCCGGGGAGACCGGATCTAGTGAATGCAGGGTCCGGGGAGACCAGATATAGTGAATGCAGGGTCCGGGGAGACCAGATATAGTGAATGCAGGGTCCGGGGAGACCAGATATGGTGAATGCAGGGTCCGGGGAGACCAGATATGGTGAATGCAGGGTCCGGGGAGACCAGATATAGTGAATGCAGGGTCCGGGGAGACCAGATATAGTGAATGCAGGGTCCGGGGAGAGCAGAAACAGTGAATGCAGGGTCCGGGGAGACCAGATATAGTGAATGCAGGGTCCGGGAGACTGGATATAGTGAATGCAGGTCCGGAGAGACCAGATATGGTGAATGCGGGGTCCGAGGAGACCAGATATAGTGAATGCAGGGTCCGGAGTTTAGGAACACTAAGTATTAATGAACACAGAGCTGCATTATTGCCTGTAATTTGACAGATTCTAATTCTGACAATAGCAAACAGGGGGTTCCCCCTGAGGGGGCATTCCTAAGCCCCCAAAAAGCATGGGGAATTTTAGTGTCCTTAGGAGGGACTTTGCCCTGATCAAAGATGGCTTCCCCAGGTCAGAGATGGTGTCATTGGGATTTCCCATGTTCCTATAGAGCACTCTGCAGGATCAAAGGCTGAAGATCTGAGTCAACTAGGCTCCTGAATCTCAAGAGACACACTCGCCAACCTAAAATATTGCAGGTAACATCACAGAAAATTCAAGTATTCAAGTGTCTCCACCTCTCCCTTCCGCTAGAATTCAGCAGCTGCAGGAGGGAAATGGAGGGCATTGGTTCCTCCATATGCTGCCCCGCTCCCCTCTTATCCAGGTTACTTGTTCCCCCTGTGTGCTCTCCCGTCCCTGCCTGCCCCCCTTCTCCTGCTGGCTACTGCAGGTGATGTGTCAGGATGGAGAGTGGGGGAAGGGGCCAGTAATTATGACATTTACTGGCCCCCTCCTTTTCTGAATGGACACAGTGAGTGAATTGTACTAAATTGCTCATGTGGCCATTCATAAATGAAGCAAAATAAACGGTTTACTATGCTTCAGTTTGTGAATAAATAAGAAGCTCTGTACAGCTGAGGCTGCAGAGATGGAGACTGAGGGCTGTGTCCTCAATCTCCTTCTCTGTTTCAGAGGTGGATCATCAGAAGTCTGTTTAGACCATGGATATCCCACCAAAGCCCCCCGAAAGGGTCTCCTAAAAAAGTTCAACTGTAAATAAATAAATAATAAAATGATATAAAAAAAAATAAAATTCCAAAAATAAAAAAGAAACTTCTAACCCCATCCTCTACTCTAATGACCCTGTCCGCTGCCATACTAACACTGTTCACTGCCCTACTGACACCATTCAGTCCTACTGACACCAGTGGCAGAGCTACTCAGGACACAAAGTGTGCACTTGCAACTGGGCCATGGCGTTCCACCACCATGGGGGTGTCCCAAGACGACAGGAAGGAGACCCCCTGCAGAACATATGTAAAATTTCCAAGTACAGGGCTATAAAAAGAGGGCCCTGCGACAGGAGTAAAGGGCCCCAGAATCAGAGGGAAGGGCCCTGGACGAGGGCCAGGGGGCCTTTCATGGTTTCTTACACCAGGACCCTCAAGGTTTTAGTTATGTCCCTGGTCTCAGGCTTGGTGGTTAGTGGTAGTAAATTACATAGTGCGTGTGGTCAGTGGGAGGAATAGTGCCCACGTTGGTGTCAGTGGGAGGAATAGCGCTCCATCGTTGGTGTCAGTGGGAGGAATAGTGTCCATCGTTGGTGTCAGTGGGAGGAATAGCGCTCCATCGTTGGTGTCAGTGGGAGGAATAGCGCTCCATCGTTGGTGTCAGTGGGAGGAATAGCGCTCCATCGTTGGTGTCAGTGGGAGGAATAGCGCTCCATCGTTGGTGTCAGTGGGAGGAATAGCGCTCCATCGTTGGTGTCAGTGGGAGGAATAGCGCTCCATCGTTGGTGTCAGTGGGAGGAATAGCGCTCCATCGTTGGTGTCAGTGGGAGGAATAGCGCTCCATCGTTGGTGTCAGTGGGAGGAATAGCGCTCCATCGTTGGTGTCAGTGGGAGGAATAGCGCTCCATCGTTGGTGTCAGTGGGAGGAATAGCGCTCCATCGTTGGTGTCAGTGGGAGGAATAGCGCTCCATCGTTGGTGTCAGTGGGAGGAATAGCGCTCCATCGTTGGTGTCAGTGGGAGGAATAGCGCTCCATCGTTGGTGTCAGTGGGAGGAATAGCGCTCCATCGTTGGTGTCAGTGGGAGGAATAGCGCTCCATAGTTGGCGTCAGTGGGAGGAATAGCGCCCACGTTGGTGTCAGTGGGAGGAATAGCGCCCACGTTGGTGCCAGTGGGAGGAATAGCGCCCACGTTGGTGCCAGTGGGAGGAATAGCGCCCACGTTGGTGCCAGTGGGAGGAATAGCGCCCACGTTGGTGCCAGTGGGAGGAATAGCGCCCACGTTGGTGTCAGTGGGAGGAATAGCGCCCACGTTGGGGTCAGTGGGAGGAATAGCGCCCACGTTGGTGTCAGTGGGAGGAATAGCGCCCACGTTGGTATCAGTGGGAGGAATAGCGCCCACGTTGGTGTCAGTGGGAGGAATAGCGCCCACGTTGGTGTCAGTGGGAGGAATAGCGCCCACGTTGGTGTCAGTGGGAGGAATAGCGCTCCATCGTTGGTGTCAGTGGCAGGAATAGCGCCCACGTTGGTGTCAGTGGGAGGAATAGTGCCCCATCATTGGTGTCAGTGGGAGGAATAGTGCCCCATCATTGGTATCAGTGGGAGGAATAGTGCCCCATCATTGGTATCAGTGGGAGGAATAGTGCCCCATCATTGGTGTCAGTGAAGGAATAGTGCCCCATCATTGGTGTCAGTGGGAGGAATAGTGCCCCATCATTGGTGTCAGTGAAGGAATAGTGCCCCATCGTTGGTGTCAGTGGGAGGAATAGTGCCCCATCGTTGGTATCAGTGGGAGGAATAGTGCCCCATCGTTGGTATCAGTGGGAGGAATAGTGTCCCATCGTTGGTGTCAGTGGGAGGAATAGTGCCCACGTTTGTGTCAGTGGGGGGAATAGTGCCCACGTTGGTGTCAGTGGGAGGAATAGTACCCCATCATTGTGTCAGAGGGAGAAATGGTGCCCCATCTGTCGGGAAAGGCTTCCCCATAGTGCAGGTGAAGGTTCGCAGCGCATAAGTAGTTTGAAGACCACAGATCTACACAATGGAGGTTTTTATAGGTAAATAAGATGCATAAAATACATACAATGCACAGATCTTCTCATGGGAAGGTGTTTGTTGAAGTGCGGTGTGGAGGCAGGGTCTCTAACACTGGAAATCAGTGAGAGTCGCCCTTCCCGCCACACAGACCCCCCAGGAAATGATGGCGGTTAGGACATGTCCACACCTTGGGTTTCATGAGAAAGAACATAACACAGAGTCCCCGAAGCTTTCATACCACATAAACCACAATGTTCTCTCTGCACTACGGCTCACCATTGTATGAATAAAAAAGAAAAGAAAAAAGAAAAAACAAAACAACGTCCTTGGCACAGCTACAGCCTGGAATACACATGTATCTGCCCTTCACCCGCTCTTGTGTGCTCCTATCTGCACCTATCGGACTTTCCACTGCTAGCCCAGCACTCACACACGTTGGCAGCACAATACCAATCAGGGTTACTGATTAACGAATGTGAACGCCGAGTTCCAGACAAACTGGCTATAGGATAAAATACAAAGAATTCTATTTGCCAAAGGATTTATAGTTATGTCCACCCAGTCCCAAGATTTACACAGCTCTGCCAGGCAGCGGTGCCAGGTTGGTGTCCTGTCTTTTTCTCTGCTGAACACAATTTTTGCACTTTAAATGAACACTAATGAAGTGTGTGGAATGTGTGGCTGTTGCTGCGTTATGTAAGGCCAGGGATTTTTTTTTCAGCAGGAATGCAGTTCTAGCATCTCCAGCACTGAATGTAATGTAATGGCAAGAGGTGTTGTGGTGGGCTGAAGGTTCTATTGTTGCTAGGGGATCTTTATTTTTTGAGGGGACTCTATTGTTGGTGGGAAGGTCTATTGTTGCTAGTGGGGGTCTACAGTTTGGGGGGGGGGTCTGCTGTTGAAGGTGTGTATGGTTGCTGAAGGGTCTACTGATGATGGCTACTGGGAGATCTATTGTTGCTAGAGTGGGTCGTTTGTTGCTGGAGTGGATCTATTGCTGGGATGGATCTATTGTTGCTGGGGTCTATTGTTGCTGATGGGAGGTCAACTGTTGCTGGGAGGGCCAATTGCTGCCGGGGAGGGATCTACCGTTGAGGAAGGTGTGTATGGTTGCTGAAGAGTCAACTGATGCTGGCTGCTGAGAAATCTATTGTTGCTAGAGAGGGTCTTTTGCTTCTGAGGAAGGTTGAGGAAGGTGTGCATGGTTGCTGAAGGGTCTACTGATTCTAGCTACTGGGAGATCTATTGTTGCTATAGCGGGTCTTTTGTTGCTGGGGTGGATCTACTGTTGAGGAAGGTGTGTATGGTTGCTGAAGGGTCTACTGATGCTGGCTACTGGGAGATCTATTGTTGCTAGAGTGGGTCTTTTGTTGCTGGGGAGGATCTATTGCTGCTGGGAGGTCTATTGTTGCTGTGTGGGTCCATTGTTGCTGGGACGGCCAATTGCTGCTGGGAAGGGATCTACCATTGAGGAAGGTGTGTATGGTTCCTGAAGGGTCAACTGATGCTGGCTGCTGGGAGATCTATTGTTGCTAGAGCGGGTCTTGTGTTGCTGGGTGGATCTACTGTTGAGGAAGGTGTGTATGGTTGCTGAAGCAACTACTGATTCCGGCTGCTGAGAGATCTATTGTTGCTAGAGCGGGTCTTTTGTTACTGGGGTGGATCTGTTGAGGAAGGTGTGTATGGTTGCTGAAGGGTCTACTGTTGCTGACTGCTGGGAGATCTATTGTTGCTAGAGCGGGTCTTTTGTTACTGGGGAGGATCTATTGCTGCTGGGAGGTCTATTGTTGTTGTGGAGGTCCATTGTTGCTGGGAGGGCCAATTGCTGCTGGGAAGGGATCTACCATTGAGGAAGGTGTGTATGGTTGCTGAAGGGTCTACTGATGCTAGCTACTGGGAGATCTATTGTTGCTAGAGCTTGTCTTTTGTTGCTGTGGTGGATCTATTGTTGCTGGGGGTCCATTGTTGCTGGGAGGGCCAATTGCTGCTGTGGAGGGATCTACCGTTGAGGAAGGTGTGTATGGTTGCTGAAGGGTCTACTGATGCTGGCTACTGGGAGATCTATTGCTGCTAGATCAGGTCTTTTGTTACTGGGTGGATCTATTGTTACTGGGGGTCTATTGTTGCTGGTGGGAGGTCCACTGTTGCTGGGAGGGCCAATTGCTGCCGGGGAGGGATCTACCGTTGAGGAAGGTGTGTATGGTTGCTGAAGAGTCAACTGATGCTAGCGGTTGAGAGATCCATTGTTGCTAGAGCGGGTCTTTTGTTTTTGGGGTATATCTACTGTTGAGGAAGGTGTGTATGGTTGCTGAAGGGCCAACTGATGCTGGTTTGGGAAGATCTATTGTTGCTAGAGCGGGTCTTTTGTTGCTGGGGTGGATCTACTATTGAGGAAGGTGTGTATGGTTGCTGAAGCATCTACTGATGCGGACTGCTGGGAGATCTAGTGTTGCTAGAGCAGGTCTTTTATGCCCAGAGGGTCTATTGTTGCTGGTGGGGGTCCATTGTTGCTGATCTCCTCCTATTAGCTCCTTATCGGCTCAAGCACTCCTTGGCTCCCTGTGCTGCTTCTTCTCACACTCCAGCCCTGCTGTACGACGAGTTCAAGACTTCAGCCTTCCTGTACAACAACTTCAAGGAGCTCAGGATTCCTGTAAGGGACCGCCTGGCGGTACCACAAGCACTCCACTGAATAGGCGTCCCCAGCGCACGGAGTCTAAGTCCCAGGGTGCTTGTTCACCAGGGCCCCTGATGGTAAGGATGGACTTGGAGCCCCCTGAGACCAGGTCGTGGCTACTGGGTGCGTCCGTCAGTGGTAGTGATATGCGCCAAGGGCTCCCACGGGGAAGAGTCTGATATGAGGAGGACAGCAGACCCCACTGCACGGGATGGATGGATGGATGAGCAAGGTCAGACGGGCCGGGTCGGTAACAGAGAGGACGGCAAGGTACAAGGCAGCGGGCATAGAATAGTCGGGTCACACGCCAGGTCAGCAACAGCAGGTCAAATCCAATAGGGGGCATTCAGGAGAGAGGTCAGGCAAAGCAAGGGTCTGGGCAGGAGAAATACAGCAGGGTCAGGTACAATCCGGGTCAGCAACTAACAATACACAGGTTCACGGATACAGGATACAGGTAAGACCAGAAGGCACTCAATGACAGCTCAGGGTCGTTTAAATATCCTGCCCTGCGCTGCCATTGGTGCCCAGCGGGCGGCCGCGGCTTCTACTGCGCATGCGCGAACTCGAACGCCGCGGCAGGCCCGGACCCAGTGCTCGAGTCCCTGCACAGGGCGGCACACTGCGCCTGGACCATCGCGGCGGGGATCGAGGGGATCCCTGACAATTCCAGGTTAAATTTACATCTGACACTGCTTGCATTTACAAATAAACGATGTATTAATGATTGCTGAGCTGCATTAATGTGCATCTTTGATATCTACCGAGTTCAGCTTTAAATTGCATATATCGTTTGTTTCCTCGGGTTCACTGCAAATGCATTTATGATGAACGGTGTCGGCAATCGGAGATCCTTCAGAGATGATCATTAAATTATGAGCTCAGGTGCCAAGCAGTAGAATCCGGACAGAAGTTCTAAGGTTCAACGTAAGCTTTAAACATATAATTGGGGGAATAAAAGAGTTAACTGCGGCAGGAATGACAATCCTCTACAGAGCACCGGGCTCCATCCAATCCGGAATTGTTGTATCAGATTTAAATGAATCTATTCATTGCGGACTCTGAAAATGGAATATTCCCCTCCCCCCCGTCCTAATTGCCTCTCTTCTCCCCGTTACAATCAAGGTAATTAGCTGTGGGAATGGCTGATGTCCCAAAGATTATTTTAGCTCCGGTTCTCGATCAGAAGACGCCCTATTTCTGGTGGTTTAATATCCGCCTAAACAAACATGAGCGCGGCTCTCCGCTTCAAACTGAGTATACTGAGCCGCGGGCGAAGGCAAACGTCTCGCATGTTACAAAAAGTCCAATTATTGGATGCCATTGCCAGGCCTGATGACCAAGTGGCCAATATTTCCCCATTGCCGTTGAGGCATGCATTCTGCACCCTGGTCTGCATAGATCAGTGGTTCTCAACCTTCCTAATGCTGCGACCCTTTAATACAGTTCCTCATGTTGTGGTGACCCCCAACCATAAAATTATTTACCCAGTAATTATAATTCATGAGTGTCGTTTTACCTCCAATACTTCTGCTTTCAACACAGTAGCTGCTTTCAACACAGTAGCTGCTTTCAACACAGTAGCTGCTTTCAACACAGTAGCTGCTTTCAACACAGTAGCTGCTTTTAACAGAGTAGCTGCTTTCAACACAGTAGCTGCTTTTAACAGAGTAGCTGCTTTCAACACAGTAGCTGCTTTCAACACAGTAGCTGCTTTTAACACAGTAGCTGCTTTCTACACAGTAGCTCCTTTCTACACAGTAGCTGCTCTTTACACATCGGAAATATGTGTTTTCTGATGGTCTTAGGGGACCCCTGTGAAAGGGTTGTTTGACCCCCAAAGGGGTCGCGACCCACAGGTTGAGAACCACTGGCATAGTGTGTGAACAGACAGGCAGAAACCACAGGATTTCAACACATGCATCTAAAATGTGCTGGGCTGCCATCTTGACTTGTGTCGCAGTGCACCCTATCGTATGGTAGTCTGTCACCTTACGTTGCACGTTAGGGTGCTTTGGCAACCCATTGAGTAGGCTCCTTTAATGCAATGCACATCAATGCGCAATGCATTGTGGTTGGAGGGGGGGCAGTAAAAAAAAAATTATGTTTGAGTCGCATTTTTTTTACCACCCCTCAACTGCCCACCCCTTCAGCTTTAAAAGTCAGCAGCTGGGGGTGTACACATGCCATGGCGCTTTGCCTTTCACTGCCAAGTCCGTTTGTCGTATGGACCTGACAGCAGGAGTGTGTTTACCACAAGGCAAACAAGGCATTTGCCTAGGGCGGCATTTTTCAGGGGGGCAGCACTGCCCCTTGGAAGAAGGGACAGAAGAAAGGGACACATGTGGCATGGGGACCTGGTGGGTTCTGAGAGATGCTGTGGGTTTCATGAAGGTGCATGCAGAGCCCGACTCTCATTCCTGGGGATGTCCGGAGCTGTGAAGGCGAGTATCTTTCTCTCGCCATGGGGGATGGTGGCTGGTTTATGGGGGGCAGTGGTAGTGGAAGGCTCGGGTAGGGGGCAGGGGTGCTCTTGGTCAATGTCAGGGTGTGGGGGGGGAAGGTGTGTTAATTTTTGTGTTGCCTAGGGCAGCGCAAAACCTAATGCAACACTGCCTGACAGTAGGGGTTGGGGTCAAGGGTAGGTGGGGCTTACACACATTCCCAGTGGCTGAAGCTTCCATCTGACAGGCAGCAGTGGCCAGACTTCTGCCTGTCAGATGGAAGCATTCCATGCTTTCACACACCCCCAGCAATGACACACATCCGCTCTCCTCCCCTCCTTGTTGCTGATCCAGAAAGTGACGTGTAAAAGGTCACTTTCCGATCCCTATTTCAATTTCTCCAGCCAGTATGGCCAGGAAAGAATGTATTGCAAGGCGATTTGCACTTAATTACATTTAGTGGAGCACAGAGGAGGCATCCAGGGTCATTAAAGAGAACACCATACCCACTGTGAAGCATGGTGGTGGCAGCATTGTGCTTTGGGGCTGTTTTTGTTCAGCTGGAACTGGGGTCTTAGAAAAGGTAGAGGGAATTATGAACAGTTCCAAATACCAGTCAATATTGGCACATAACCTTCAGGCTTCTGCTAGAAAGATGAACATGAAGAGGAACTTCATCTTTCAGCATGACAACGACCCAAAGCATACATCCAAATCAACAAAAGAATGGCTTCACAAGAAGAAGATGAAAGTTTTGGAATGACCCAGCCAGAGCCCAGACCTGAATCCGATGGAAAATCTGTGGGGTGATCTGAAGAGGGCTGTGCGCAGGAGATGTCCTCGCAATCTGACAGATTTGGAGTGTTGGGCACAGATTGGCAAGTCAAGATGTGCCATGCTGATAGACTCCTCCCCAAAAAGACACTTTAACCATTCCCTGCTCTAACAAAAAAATAAAAAAAATGTATTTTTTAGATATACAATGTA